>NC_053028.1:325744980-326105677 GCF_003073215.2 Triticum urartu | reverse complement strand
CTGCAGGCATGCAAGCTTCCCAGACCAGATGGCATTCGACACGCCAGACCCAGGCCATCAGTACCTGGCGGACCGCACGGAGAGCGACGTGGACGACCCCGAGCTGGGGGCGGCCAGGATGGAGGAGGACGATGCCGCTGTAGGCGGCGATGTGGCAGGCGTGACCGCAGGAGGCAACATAGGGGAGTGGCCAGGCGACGGCGAGGAGGAGGATGAGCAACGCCGTGTGCCAAACGCCGGTAGGACAGGCGCCGGCTCCTCGACAGCGCCGACTGGAGCACCCGACGCGTGAAAGCGCCGTGCCGACAACGGGATGTTCGGTAGCCGGCTGTCCAAGAAGGCCAGGGCAATGGTCACCGCGACCAAGCGGCAAGAGGCTGTGAAGGCGGCCACCATCTGGAAGGGCCCGAAGTAGCGCCTGATGGTGTCCGCATAAGTATCTTTGTCGCTCTTGTCTTGATCATTTTTTTCTTGTGTTTGCTTCTTCTTGTGAATTTCTGTCTTGCAAACTCTTCTGAGCTTCTCTTGCCGTGTTGTGTAGGGATCCGCTTTCTTTGTCGCGGGCCATGTCCGCCTCGGTAATTGGGGCAGTAGATGGCCCCGAAGATGGCCACCGCGTGGACCCAGCCGCCACCCTTTGGGAGGCAACGGAGAGGAACGCGCGGTAGGCACAACAGGAGCGGGACGCCGTGACCCGAGTAGAGGCGGAGGCGGCATGGGTGGAGGCTGACATGGCGGCCAAGGCACAAGTCGACGCGGCGGGCAAGGAGTGGGCGGACGCGGCGGCCAAGGCGCGGGAGGAAGTGCTGGTCCGCGACAGGGCTCCGGAGGCCACCGGCCCGCAGCAGATGGAGCCGCCGGTGGTGGAGGGCCAGGTGCCAACTAGAGGGGCCGGGGCCGATCAGATGGCTCTGGAGAGGGGAGAGGCTGACCCCATCATCTCAGAGGCAGATGTGCCTCCGCGTGTGCCGACTGCTGGCAAGAGGGGCAGCCGGGCCGTAGCGCCGGAGGTGCCGCCGTCTGGCGATGAGCTGGTGGTGGGCCAGGTGGTGACGACCCGCGCCCCTGCACGTCAACGCCCGGCGTGGGCGGTTTCAGCACCGAGGCCGATGGAGGTTGGGGTCGCGAGCTCGTCGATGCCTGAGACCAAGGCCACCAGCGCTGCTCCGCCGGACTGGGCATCAGGAGCCGGCTCAGGTGTCCTCTACATGGCGGTGAAGGGCATCTTGGAGCAGTTCAACGCCCATGGCACCACCCTCTTGAAGTCCAGGAGCGAGCTGCTGGCGATGTAGACGGCTGTCCGGGAATGCTTCTTGTAATATTGTTTTTGATTCTTGTAATCGTCCATGGGGGTGCGTCAGTGCACCCACTGGGTGTAGCCCCCGAGTTCCGACCGACTACCGAGCAGGCAGGCCGGAACTTCAAGGTGAGCTTCTGAGTGCTGAATTGTCTTCTGTTGCAGGATTACCACAACCTGCATGTAGCCGCCTACAACTCCTAGAACCAGGCGTTTGCCAAGCGGACCACCAACCTGAACCAGAGTCGAGGTATGAAATTTGTCTTTGAGTGGGGGCGCGCAAGCGCACCCGCTGGGTGTAACCCCCGAGATTCGGGCCGACTGCTGAGCAGTCGGGCCGGAACTTCTGGCAACCACTTGTCTTACATTGATGCTTGACGTTTTTCCTTCTTGTTCTTTGTAGAGGCCTCCTCTCAGCCACGGACGCGCGTGGCCGAGCTCGAGGCCAAGCTCCAGACCAAGGAGCAGGAGCACAGCCAGGCCGCCAAGGAGTGCGACCCACTGACGAAGGAGCTGGCGAACCAGACAAAGAAGCACAAGGTAGAGATCTAGCAGCTAAAGGACGGTGAGGGGCTCCTCAAGGCCGAGTTCGAGACTCAGCGCTCAGACTGGGCCGAGAGGGAGATGCTGCTGTAGGACGGCTATGGAGTTATCGAGGACATGGTTGATGGTAAGTCATTTCTTCCTTGTTGCTTAGTCGCCGACTGCTTCATGAGCCGGCTTCTAAACTCTCAGTATTCTTTTTGGACAAAATTTCTTCCAGGTTGCTCTGTTGCCGTCTGTTAGGACATCGAGGCGCGGCACGAGCAACGGCGGAGGGCAGGCGTGGACATTCCGTCGAACGCGCCACAGAATCTTGGCCAGCAGCTCTTGTCCATCAAGATGCGCCTTGAGCCAGCACACCATGTGCTCCGCCATCTACAACACGCTAGGTCACTGGTCCCGGCGGGGCTCTGGCCGGATGCTCAGGTCCCTCGCACTCCCAGTCGAATGGCTGACTGGCTGGAGGTGGTGGCCAAGCAGTTCGAGGCCTAGAAGGGCGGTGCGGCTCGAGCAGGCATCAACACTGCGTTGGAGTTTGCCAAGGCCTGGTATCCGGACCTGAGGCTGGCGCAGTTGGCCACTTTCCGGCAGGAGGCCAGACCCGAGCTAGAGACAGTGCGCGACAAGCTTGTCAAGCGCGTGGTGGCAATTGCTGAGTACGCCGACATCGATGTCTTCATCCCGGAGCGGGACGAAGAGGACGCTGAGGTGCCGCCCAACTAGTTCGGGCTGAACCCAGAGGAGGGGGAGGATTCGGCGAAGGGAATCACCTCCAGCGACGAGGGCGTGGAAGATGAGGCCGAGGAAGGCGAAGACGTCGCACTGGATGACGGAGAGACCAGCCAGCCTCACCCTGATCAAGCCTCGACCAGCGAGCCACGGGAGACCGTGTCGACTGCTGCCGATGCTGACCAAGCCGAGACCCGCCAGTCAGACGCTCCACCAGCCGGTGCCTCTGCCGAGTTGTCCGTGCCGCCCGCAGCGCCCCTGGCCTAGGCGGCCATTTATCTTTCAAGTTTTTCTTGTCTTATACTTTGAACAAAGATTTGCGCAGTTCCACCCACTGGGGGTGTAATTCAAACTCTGTTGAATGCTGGCCACGGGCCTTTTGCTTATGTAAATAATCTTATTCTCGCACATGCTTGTGCTCTTGTCGGGATCTGGCTTGGTTTTGCTTTTGTGCTTGCCTTTTTCCTTTGCCGCCTTCCTTTAGCTGCCGGTCAGCCGCTCTGCGGTCTATGGCCAGGTCAGGGACTTGCCGTTTAGGATAGACAAGTTACTTCAGCCATGTAGAGCGTAGCTAGTCAAGCGAGAAGCCGGCCGGCCGGCTGCTCAACAGCCAGACGGGGGAGGCGATGAGCCGGCGGCCTATGCTGGCATTCTTCCTGAGTCATATTTTGTGTGGACATCATTTCCTGCCTTTAGCTCTTGCCAGCCGGATAGTCGCTCTGCGAGCTGTGGCTTAAGGCAAGAGAGGGCTTAGATGTCGGTACACTAATTTGCCGACTGTAGGTCATACCAACTTAGGTCAAGGCGGCGAGCTCCCGGGCCGGCTGACCGGACCCAGTGCAGGGCAAAAGAATGAAATAACACATTCAGAGGTGGATCTTATCATATAGATAAAAATGTAGCCCCCGAGTGCTCCTCGGGGGGGCTGTTGTGTTTGCTTAATACAAAAGGCAGCGTGGTACATACTGCATTAACTATAAAATCAACGGATAAGATTCGTGTTCCATGGGCGCTCTATTTCCTTGCCAGAATTGTCCCTCTTGCGTGCCCTGGGCTTCTGTGCGTCGATGAGGTAGTAGGAGTCGGTGCGCAGGGCCTTGCTGATATGAAAGACCTCTCCCAAAGAGAGAGCTTGTGATGTCCTTGCTGAGAGCTTGTGCTGGACGGTTGTTCACTGGACCAGCCAGAGCAGAAGGTCCCCCTCACGGAAGGATCGTGGCCTGACCTTCCGGCTATGGTAGCGGCGCAGGCTCTGCTGGTAGATGGCGGACCGGCTTAGTGCCAGCAGCCGGGCCTCTTCCAGCAGGTCAACGCTGTGTTCTCGCACTTCTTTCACTTCCGCCTCCGTGTACATGGTGATTCAAGGCGAGTAGAACTCGATGTCAGTTGGGATGACGGCCTCGGCCCCGTATATGAGGAAGAAGGGAGTGAAGCCGGTTGCTTTGTTTGGCGTAGTCCGGAGACTTCAAAGGATGGCCGGCAGCTCCTCGATCCAGCAGCCGGCCGAGCACTCCAACGGCTCGACTAGTCGGGGCTTGATGCCGGATAGGATGAATCCGTTTGCTCGCTCCACCTGGCCGTTTGACTGTGAGCGGGCAACGGACGCTAAGTACAGTCGGATGCCCCGCATTGCGCAAAAATGGGCCAAGGTTCCTTTGGCGAAGTTTGTGCCATTGTCGGTGATGATCCTATGTGGGACACCATACCGAACAGTGATATCCGCGATGAAGGTCACAACAGTCGGACCATTCAACTTCTTGATTGGCTTTGCCTCAATCTACTTCGTGAACTTGTCCACGGCGACCAGCAGAGGGCTCATGCCGCCGCGTGCTAGTTTGAACGGGCCCACCATGTACAGCCCCCAGACGGCAAACGACCAAGAGAGGGGGATGGTCTTCAGTGCAGAAGCCGGTAGGTGTTGCTTGGAGCTGAAGCATTGGCACCCCTTGCACTTGCGGACCAACTCCTTGGCATCATCTAAAGTAGTCAGCCAGAAGAAACCATGGCGGAAAGCTTTGGCGACAAGGGATCTGGAGGCGGCATGGTGGCCGCATTTGCCTTGGTGAATATCTCTCGGGATTGTCATGCCCTTCTTTGGCTCTATGCAGTAGTGGAAGACACCAGTCACGCTGCGCCTGGCAAGCTCTCTGTTCACTATTGTATATGCTCATGCCCAGCGTTGCACTTGCCGGGCCAGAATCTCGTCGGTTGGTAGCTATCTACTCACCAAGAAGTTGAGGATGGGTTGTGCCCAAGATGGTGCTTCTACCACTGAAATGACAACAACCGGAACCAGGGCGATTGGGTTGGGAGGCGGCGAGTCAGAGCTGGCCGTTGCCTGCTGTGTCGTTGAAGTCCCCGGGCCGACTGTTGCAGCCCCCGGGCCGGGTTCTGAAGTCCCCGTGCCGACTGCTGAAGTCCCCGAGCCGGATCTGACTGTTCCGGGGATAGCTGGCATGAAGAGGATTATGATTCCGACGAAGGCACTATAGATGGCTTGCGTAGGCATTGGAGGGAGACGCCTGCTGGTATGGCCTGCCGGGTGGAGCCGATCTAGGTAAGGGCATCAGCTTGCTTGTTTTCGTCCCGTGGCCCATGAAGGAACTCGCACGCATCAAAGTGCCCACTGATCTGCTGGATGAGGAAGCGGTAGCTCGCCATGTTTGCATATTTGGCATCCCAGTCACCAGACGACTGCTGGACCACAAGTCTGAGTCGCCGTAGCACAACACTCGGGGGATGCCGTTCTCCTTGGCTAGCCGGAGCACGTGAATGAGCGCCTCGTACCCGGCCACATTGTTGGAGGCGTCAAAGTGGACCTGAAGTGTGTACTTGAGCTTGTCGCCTTTGGGAGAGGTGAGGATGATTCCGGCTCCCAAACCAGTGTGCATCTTCGAGCTATCGAAGTGCATGCACCAATGGGTGGAATTCGGTGCTAGCGGCAGGTACTGGGTCTCGCCCCAGTCGACTAGGAAGTCGGTCAGCACTTGGGATTTGATGGCGGTGCGGGGCTAGTAGAAGATGGTGTGGGGAGCTAGCTCGATGCCCACTTCACCACCCGGCCTGATGCATCTCTGTTGCCTATGATCTTGGCAAGTGGGGCGGTGCAAACGACCGTGATGGTATGCTCCTGGAAGTACTGCTTGAGCTTCTTGGTAGCAAAGTACACGTCGTAGCACATCTTCTGATAGTGGGGGTAGTTCTGCTTGGAGGCGGACAACACCTCACTCAGGTAGTAGACGGGCCTCTGGACCCGCTATGCCTTGCCATATTCTGGGTGCTCGACCACGATCACGATGCTGACCACCCGGCTGGTGGCGGCGAAGTAGAGGAACATGGGTTCCTTAGCAGCCGGAGCAGCCAAGACATGCAGTGTGGTCAGCATCCACTTGAGTTGGAGAAAAGCCTCGTCCGCCTTGTCATTCCACTCGAAGCAGGTGGTCTTCTCTGTTAGCTGGTATAGGGGGAGGGCCTTCTCACCCAGCCGACTAATGAACCGCCTGAGAGATGCCAAGCACCAAGTGAACTTCTGGCGTCCCACAACCAGGTCGTCCTCTGCATCTGCTCAATGGCCTTGATCTTCACGGGGTTGCACTCAATGCCGCGTTCAGAGACAAGGAAACCAAGGAGCTGGCCGGCTGGTACTGCGAAGACACAGTTCTCCAGATTGAGCTTGATTTGAAAACGGCACAGATTGTCAAAGGTCTCCTTGAGATCCTCTAGAAGTGTGTCATGCTTCTCGTATTCACCGCAATATCGTCTACATAGACATGGGCATTTCTGCTGAGTTGCTTGAGGAGGCACTTCTGCATGCAACACTGAAACGTGGCGCTGACATTCCTCAGGCCGACCATCATGGTCAGGAAACAGAAGGCTCTGAATGGTGTGATGAAGGCGGTCTTCAACCGATCGGCCTGGTTCAGCTTAATGTGGTGGTGGCCGGAGTAGGCGTCCAAGAATGACAGCAACTCGCATCTGGCTGTGGAGTCAGTCACTTGATCTATCCGAGGCAAGGCAAAAGGGTCCTTGGGGCAGGCTTTGTTGAGGCTAGTGTAATCGATACACATACGCCACTCGTTGTTCTTCTTCAAAACCAGGACTGGGTTGGCAAGCCAGTACGGGTATAACAATTTCATGATGAAGCCGGCTGCTAGAAGCCAGACTATCTCTTCACTAACAATCCTTCTCTTCTCCTCTGACAGGCGGCGGAGGGGTTGCTTGGCCGGCTTCGCATCCGGTCTCACGTGTAGCTTGTGCTCAGCAAAATCCGTTGGAAAACCCGGCATGTCTTTGGGAGACCATGCAAAGATGTCTGATACGTCTCCAACGTATCTATAATTTTTGATTGCTCCATGCTATATTATCTACTGTTTTGGACATTATTGGGATTTATTATCCACTTTTATATTATTTTTGGATTAACCTATTAACCGGAGGCCCAGCCCAGAATTGCTGTTTTTTGCCTGTTTTAGGGTTTCGAAGGAAAGGAATATCAAACGGAGTCCAAACGGAATGAAACCTTCGGGAACGTGATTTTATCACCGAATACAACTCAGGAGACTTGGACCCTATGTCAAGGCACGTAATAGGAGGCCATGAGGTAGGGGGCGCGCCCTACCCTACCAGGCGCGCCCCCCACCCTCGTGGGCCCCCTGTTGCTCCACCGACGTACTTCTTCCTCCTATATATACCCACGTACCCCTAAACGATCAGATACAGAGCCAAAACCCTAATTCCACCGCCGCAACTTTCTGTATCCATGAGATCCCATCTTGGGGCCTGTTCCGGAGCTCCGCTGGAGGGGGCATCGATCACGGAGGGCTTCTACATCAACACCATAGCCTCTCCGATGAAGTGTGAGTAGTTTACTTCGGACCTACGGGTCCATAGTTAGTAGCTAGATGGCTTCTTCTCTTTTTTTGGATCTCAATACAACGTTCTCCCCCTCTATTGTGGAGATCTATTCGATGTAATCTTCTTTTTGCGGTGTGTTTGTTGAGACCGATGAATTGTGGGTTTATGATCAAGTCTATCTATGAATAATATTTGAATCTTCTCTGAATTCTTTTATGTATGATTGGTTATCTTTGCAAGTCTTTTTGAATTATCAGTTTGGTTTGGCCTACTAGATTGATCTTTCTTGCAATGGGAGATGTGCTTAGCTTTGGGTTCAATCTTGCAGTGTCCTTTCCCGGTGACAGTAAGGGCAGCAAGGCACATATTGTATTGTTTCCATCGAGGATAACAAGATGGGGTTTTCATCGTATTACATGAGTCTATCCCTCTACATCATGTCATCTTACTTAAGGCGTTACTCTGTTTTTACTTAATACTGTAGATGCATGCTGGATAGTGGTCGATGAGTGGAGTAATAGTAGTAGATGTGGGCAGGAGTCGGTCTACTTGTCTCGGACGTGATGCCTATATACATGATCATACCTAGATATTTTCATAACTATGCTCAATTCTGTCAATTTCTCAACAGTAATTTGTTCACCCACCGTAGAATACTTATGCTCTCGAGAGAAGCCACTAGTGAAACCTATGGCTCCCGGGTCTATCTTTATCATATCAATCTCCTACTACTTAGTTATTTACTTTGCTATTTACTTTGCCTTTATTTTACTTTGCATCTTTATCATAAAAATACCAAAAATATTATCTTATCATATCTATCAGATCTCACTCTCGTAAGTGGCCCTATAGGGATTAACAACCCCTATTTGCGTTGGTTGCGAGGATTTATTTGTTTTGTGCAGGTACGCGGGACTTGCGTGTAGCCTCCTACTGCATTGATATCTTGGTTCTCAAAAACTGAGGGAAATACTTATGCTACTTTGCTGCATCATCCCTTCCTCTTCGGGGAAAACAACCGCAGTGCTAAAAGAGGTAGCAAGAAGGATTTCTGGCGCCGTTGCCGGGGAGGTCTACGCAAAAGTCAACATACCAAGTACCCATCACATACCCTTATCTCCCGCATTACATTATTTGCCATTCGCCTCTCGTTTTCCTCTCCCCCCCACTTCACCCTTGCCTTTTTATTCGCCCTCTCTCTCCCTATCCTCCCTCTCTATTTGCCTCTTTTTGTCCGATTGCTTTTTGTTTGCTTGTGTGTTAGTTTGCTTGCTTGTCACGATGGCTCAAGATAATACTAAATTGTGTGACTTCACCAATACCAACAACAATGATTTTATTAGCACTCCGATTGCTCCTCTTACCGATGCTGAATCTTGTGAAATTAATGTTGCTTTGCTGAATCTTGTTATGAAAGATCCGTTCTCCGGCCTTCCTAGTGAAGATGCCGCTACCCATCTAAATATCTTCGTTGATTTGTGTGACATGCAAAAGAAGAAAGATGTGGATAATTATATTGTTAAATTGAAGCTATTTCCTTTTTCGCTTAGAGATCGTGCTAAAGCTTGGTTTTCGTCTTTGCCTAAGAATAGTATTGATTCATGGAATAAGTGCAAAGATGCTTTTATCTCTAAGTATTTTCCTCCCGCTAAGATCATCTCTCTTAGAAATGATATTATGAATTTTAAGCAACTTGATCATGAACATGTTGCACAAGCTTGGGAGAGAATGAAATTAATGATACGTAATTGCCCTACTCATGGTTTAAATTTGTGGATGATTATACAAATTTTTTATGCCGGATTGAATTTTGCTTCTAGAAATATTTTAGATTAGGCCGCGGGAGGCACTTTTATGGAAATCACTTTAGGAGAAGCTACTAAACTCCTAGATAATATTATGGTTAATTATTCTCAATGGCATACTGAATGATCTACTAATAAAAAGGTGCATGCGATAGAAGAAATTAATGTTTTGAGTGGAAAGATGGATGAACTTATGAAATTATTTGCTAATAAAAGTGTTTCTTCTGATCCTAATGATATGCCCTTTTCTACTTTGATTGAGAATAATAATAAATCTACGGATGTGAATTTTGTTGGTAGGAACAATTTTGGTAACAACGCGTATAGTGGAAATTTCAATCCTAGGCCTTATCCTAGTAATCCCTCTAATAATTATGGTAATTGCTACAACAATTCTTATGGAAATTATAATAAGATGCCCTCTGATTTTGATTCTAATATTAAAGAATTTATTACTTTGCAAAAGAATTTTAATGCTATGATTGAAGAAAAATTACTTAAGATTGATGATTTGGCTAGGAACGTTGATAGAATTGCTCTTAATGTTGATTCTTTGAAGCTTAGATCTATTCCACCTAAACCAACTATTATGGATTTCAAGGAATTTAACTATGAAAATTGCTCTTTGATTGATTGTATTTCCTTGTTGCAATCCGTGCTAAATTCTCCTCACGCTTATAGTCAAAATAAAGTGTTTACTAAACATATCGTTGATGCCTTGATGCAATCTTATGAAGAAAAACTTGAATTGGAAGTTTCTATCCCTAGAAAAATTTATGATGAGTGGGAACCAACTATTAAAATTAAAATTAAAGATCATGAATGCTATGCTTTATGTGATTTGTGTGCTAGTGTTTCCACGATTCCAAAGACTTCGTGTGATTTGTTAGGTTTCTGTGATTTTGATGATTGCTCTCTAAACTTGCACCTTGCGGATTCCACTATTAAGAAACCTATGGGAAGAATTAATGATGTTCTTATTGTTGCAAATAGGAATTATGTGCCCGTATATTTTATCGTTCTTGACATAGATTGCAATCCTTCATGTCCTATTATTCTTGGTAGACCTTTCCTTAGAACGATTGGTGCAATTATTGATATGAAGGAAGGAAATATTAGATTCCAATTTCCATTAAGGAAAGGCATGGAACACTTTCCTAGAAAGAAAATCAAATTACCTTATGAATCTATTATTAGAGCCACTTATGGATTTCCAACCAAAGATGGCAATACCTAGATCTATTCTTGCTTGTTATGCCTAGCTAGGGGCGTTAAACGATAGCGCTTGTTGGGAGGCAACCCAATTTTATTTTTATTCCTTGCTTTTTGATCCTGTTTAGTAATAAATAAATTATCTAGCCTCTATTTTGGTTGTGTCTTTTGTGTTTAATTAGTGTTTGTGCCAAGTAGAATCGTTGGGAAGACTTGGGGAAAGTCTTGTTGAACTTGTTGTAAAAAACAGAAACTTTAGCGCTCACGAGAACTGCTGTAATTTTTATTTGGAGAGCGACATTTAGTTAATTATTTTTGAATATTATTAATAGATAAATTCCTCATGTACAGCAATTTAATTTAGAATTTTTGGGGTTCCAGATCTTGCACTAGCTACACATTACTACAGACTGTTCTGTTTTTGACAGATTCTGTTTTTGGTGTGTTGTTTGCTTATTTTGATGAATCTATGGCTAGTAAAATAGTTTATAAACCATAGAGAAGTTGGAATACAGTACATATAACACCCATATAAATAAAGAATGAGTTCATTACAGTACCTTGAAGTGGTCTTTTGTTTTCTTTCGCTAACGGAGCTCACGAGATTTTCTACTTTAAGTTTTGTGTTGTGAAGTTTTCAAGTTTTGGGTAAAGATTTGATGGATTATGGAACAAGGAGTGGCATGAGCCTAAGCTTGGGGATACCCATGGCACCCCCAAGATAATCTAACGACACCTAAAAGCCAAAGCTTGGGGATGCCCTGGAAGGCATCCCCTCTTTCATCTACTTCTATCGGTAACTTTACTTGGAGCTATATTTTTATTCGCCACATGATATGTGTTTTGCTTGGAGTGTCTTGTATTATTTGAGTCTTTTTTTGTTAGTTTACCACAATAATCCTTGCTGTACACACCTTTTGAGAGAGCCATACATGATTTGGAATTTGTTAGATGTCACATCCCTAGTTCTGGTATGACCTAGGCTAGCCTTCATGTTTGCATCATGTTTAAATTCCATTTAAATTTGAAATGGGGATTTGTGAAACCCACAGAAATCATTTCTAGAAATAATCCAGATAAAAATTGCTCCAAAAAGGACCAAGAAAATGTTCATGTTACTCTATGAAAATATTGGTTAGAGGTAAAAATCACACCAATATTTTTAGGAGCTCATAAATATTTATTTTGGACATTTGGAATTAATCCAGTAATTATTTGTGTTGGATAAATATTTTTATATATATGAAATATTGTCCAATAATTCTAAATTTTGGTGAGGGGCTTTGGAATAATCCCTTAGGCCCCTGCAAAAATTGTCAGAAGAAAATAAAACGATTTAGTATTCTACTAAATCGGAAACAAATGTCAGAAAATAGAAAGAAAACAAAATTGGAAAAATGCTTACCTGGGCCACGTGCGGCCTGGCACTGTGCCGGCCCAACTGTGCTGGCCCAGCCCACTGGCCACCGCACCGTCCTCCACCTCGCGCCAGTAGGCGAGGCATGTGCCTAGCGCGCGCGCGATCCGCGCGCCACGGCACCTGCCTGCCTGTCCTCCTCCTCGTCGCCTGGATGCCCCGCGCGACGCCACGCGCCGCCCCGCACCTCTCTCCCTCTCTCCAGTGGCCTTCCCTCCTCTCTCTCGCCCTCCCCCGCGAACGCCCGAGCGCTGCCGTCGCCGCCGCACGCCGTAGCCGCAGCCACCGCCTCCCCCTCGCCCTCTCTCCGTGTCTGCGAGCTCCGCCACCTCGCCCTGAAGCTCTCCGTCGAGCCACGCGCCTCGGGAGGCCCTGGAGCGCCTCCATCGCCGCCGTCTTCATCTCCGGCTGCCGTGGATCCCCATCACCGCCCCGCCGTCTTTAGTGCATCCCCGAGCTCGAAGTCAAGCCCACCGAGACCGCTGTGAGCTGCTGCTTCTCCTCCCCCTCTCCGTTTGCTCGCTTGCATGCCATAGCCGCTGCCTCGCCGATGACCGTGACCGTCGCCGCCTGAGCTCGTCACCGACGCAGATCCGGTGACCAAATGGTCGCCCCGGCGAGTCCAAACCTCTCCCCGCACCCCGTAGAGCCTCGCTAGTGCATCCGCTCGCCCGCTAGCACGCCGCAGCAGCAAGACCACCGATGGCTGAACTCCGGCGGCCGCAAAAGAGCTCGCCGTCGTCAGCTCAGGCCACCCCAGCTCCTCCCGTTCGCTCCATTAGATGTGCCGCATCGCCAGCTAGCCGTAGCAGCAAACCACGAGTAAAACCATGCTCTGTGGGCGTTTTCCGAGCTGCGCTGCCGTCTCGGGCCTCGCCGGTGTCGAGTCGCCGGCGGGTTTGACCCACTGACCAGGGTTTGACCCTCCCCCTTGGGTCACTGACGCGTGGGCCACCCCCTGACATTTTAGTTAGTACTAGATTAACACTAATTAACCTAAGTTAGTTACCTAGTTAGTCACTGACCAGTGGGCCCGGCGCCCACTAATCCTAATTAGATTAGTATAATAACCCCCTATTAACTAACTGGTCACTGACGTGTGGACCCCACACGTCAGGTTTGACCTGGTCAGCTCCGTTGACCTGCTGACGCATGCATGACGCAATGCTGACGCAATTTTTCATTTTCTGGTTTAAAATTAAATCAAAAAATTCCAGAATATGTTCTAAACTTCAAAAATTCATAGAAATTCAACCGTAGCTCAGATTGAAATAATTTATATATGAAAAATGATCAGTAAAATTCAATCTATCCATCTGTACCATTTTCACGCATGACAAACCAACCTATACATGCTGTATATATGAAAACACACTTATGGCATTTTTAAGAGCTTAATTTGGAGTTGCATTTGAACCCTTGGTTCAAATGGACCTCAACTAAATAAATTCTAGATGCATTAACTCAAACAACATCACATACTCATGCCATGTTCATGCATCATATTGTTGCATATGCTTGTGTTTGATTTCCGACACCGTTCCTTCTCGATAGGTCCTGCTCCGGAGAGTGTTCGAGAGTACCTGTCTGAGGAGCAGTGCCCCCCTGTTGATCTACCAGGCAAGCAAACCCCCTTGTTCATTCTGATACAATCCCACTCTCTCGCTCCTTCTCCCTTTTACTGCATTAGGACAACAACGATTCAACTGCTACTTTATGCTGCGGTAGTTGAACCCATTCCTCTGCATGACCTGTCATTGCCAGAGTAAATAGTTGAAACCCACTAGCATGTGTAGGAGTTGCTTGAGCCATGTTGTGTTCTTGCCATGCCATGCCTGCTATTGCTTAGAGTATGTCAGGTCTGATTCATTGGGAATGAATTGGAGTACAGTGCTATGTTCTGATGTTGAGAGTTAAGCGTGTGAACACAATTTGGTAAAAGGTAGCGGTGAGAGGCCATGTAGGAGTACATGGTGGGTTGTCTCATTGGGACCATCCTTAAGAACTGAGTTTTGTGTAAGTTGTCCAACGACTAGCTGCTACCACATATTGGGCTCCGGGCGCTCCAAGCTCTCTCGACTTATTAACCAACTTGATCTCTGTCCAGGAGTCGCAACTAGTTTTTGGTGTTTGTAGGTAGTGCTATTTTTCTACCGAGTGGCACCCGACAGGGTGGGCTCGGGACAGACTAGGCACAGGTGGCACGGTGTACCAAGTGGCACCTGGATGGTGGGCTTGGGAACCCTGCTCACATCGTTTGGGGCCGTGAGCGACACCCCGGCCGGATCTCCTTGCGGATGGAACCCGAATAGGCGATAAACCTGGACTAGAGTCTTGTGTGGTTAGTCAGGTCGTGGCCGACACCCTCGCCAGGCTTCCGCTTGAAGGTTGTCGAGATACATGACATGTATATGGTGATAAGTGGTGAGAGCGTGTGTGAAGAAGTACACCCCTGCAGGGTTATCATGATCTATTCGAATAGCCGTGTCCTCGGTTATGGACTTCTTGGATGCTTACGTGGTACATAGACAACTTTAAGTGGATACTCTAAAATGCTCAAGACAAGTGTGAGTGCTATGGGTGGCCTTCTCGTAAGGAGACGAGGATGAATCCATAGTAGCATATTGATGTGGTGATTAGTGGACTCGTGTGCGCTGCCTCATCTCAAAGAAGTTTCTCGTTGTCGTAGAACAGGATAGCAACTGAGTCAAAGCTGGCTTGCTGCAACTAAACCCCACATTACCTTCTTGATACAAATGCATGTATGATAGGATCTGATGTAAGCCTTGCTGAGTATCTTTGTACTCACATTGCTTTATTTATGTTTTTGCAGCGGAGATTTTGGTCTTACCGGTAGTTCCGCTTGGACTTCGACGAGTAGCTTGTTACCTCAGCTAAGATCTTGTTCCCTTGGGAGGGACTTGTATATAGTCAGGCTTCCCAGCCTTTTTCTTTTGTAGTTGTCTGTACTCAAACATGTAATGCTTCCATTGCTTGTATGCTCTGAATGATGGGTCATGTGACCCCTGTTTGTATTAATGTGATGTGGCTCTTCTGAGCCTTTATCTATATGAGTTTGCGTTATGTTGTGATGCCATGTTGTAAAGCACATACTTGCATGTTATGCGTACGTGTGACATGTATTGCTATGTGTGGGATCCGACAATCTAGTTGTTTATCCTTGGCAGCCTCTCTTATGGGGAAATGTAGTATAGTGCTTCCTTGAGCCATCGTAGTCCGCTACAGCCCGGTTCACCGGAGTCCTGCTAGCCCAGCACTACTGCTCAGAACACTTGACTGGCCGGCATGTGTTCCACTTCGTTCCTATGTCTGTCCCTTCGGGGAAATGTCACGCGGTGACTTCCGGACTCCTGCCTAGCCTGCTACAGCCCGGGTTCCCCGGAGTTAGCCCAGTGCTACAACCCGGATTCATACGCTGTTGACCGACATGCTCGATGTGATTCATGTATACTTGTCTCCATAGGTCTGTGCCGCTTTGGGTTCACGACTAGCCATGTCGGCCTGGGTTATCTGTCATGTGGATGCTAGCGATACCATCATATACGTGAGCCAAAAGGCGCAAACGGTCCCGGGCCATGGTAAGGCGACACCTGTGGGAATACCGTACGTGAGGCCGCAAAGTGATATGAGGTGTTACATGCTAGATCGGTGTGACTTAGAATCGGGGTCCCGACAGCTTTGGTATCAGAGCCTGACTGCCTGTAGGATTACCAAGCCAACCTGGTCAAAGTTGAGTCTAGAAATTCTTTAGTTATATAGGGGAATTGATTGTGGAAGGGAACGTAAGGCTCTTTTTAGTCCTTATACCTCATGCCCTCCTGATCTGAGTCATCCTATCCTTCCTACGGGGTTAAGGAACTAGGCTTTCTCTTCCGTCTATCAGGATCACGTGTTACTACTCCGTAGTCTCTAAGGTTTGGTTGATCTGAGTCTTATCCCAGTTTGAGTACCTCCGGTGTAGCCTATTTAGCAATATCTCAGAACCTTGAGTGATGATGTTGAGTATGGTGCTACTCCGTCTTTTGCAGAATGTCTCATTTCGAGCATTTTACTGCCGTTATGCTGCCGGAATTGTCCTAGGAGTTCAAGAGATAGTATTTTTCCTCGTACTATATTCTACATCCTTATGATGATGCTGAATCCATCCTTGTTTCCTTGGTTGGTTTTTCAGGATGTCGTCAGTTAACCGAAGTTCTGTTGCTCATAGCCGGAACCACGAAGATGGTAGGGATGAGGATCCTCCCGACCATCCTTCGTTGGCAGAGTTCATGTTAGAGATGGAGAAGAACAAGCGAGAGTCTAACCGCTTGTTAGCACGTATTGAGGAGAACACCTCCCATCAGCACAAAGAGTCAGCGACCATCTATCATTTCATTGGTCTGAAACCACCTACCTTCCATCATTCCATTGAACCACTCGATGCACATGACTGGCTCCGTAGTATCACACACAAGCTGCGTTCTGCGAACGTAGCTGAAAGTGACAAGGTCACCTATGCCGCTTATCGTCTGGAAGGTCCTGCTAGTATTTGGTGGTAGAACTATGAGGCTATGCTTCCAGCTGGCCAGATAACCACCTGGAGAGATTTCACTGAGGCTTTTCGCAAGCATCACATTCCTCAGGCTCTCATTGACCGCAAGAGAGAAGAGTTCTGTAGTTTCACTCAGAGTGAGATGGCTGTTGATGCTTACAGTAGAGAATTTGAGGACCTTGCTCGCTATGCTTCAGAAGAAGTGTCCACAGACGCTAAGAAGCAGGCTAGGTTCCGGAAGGGTCTCAACCCCAAGTTGCGTCGTGATCTCCACTTGCACCATTGCAATACATTCTAGGCTCTTGTGAACAAGGCCATTAATGCGGAGATAGCTCAACTCACTTACAAGGAGTCTCGTAAGCACACCCGTGGTTTGGGTTCTTCTTCCGGTTCTAGTTCGCAGAAGCGCCGGATTTGGGTTCCGAACTCCGCTCTTCCACCCGGATATTCACCGAGGCCATCTTATGTGGCGCCTCACCTAGTTCAACAATATGCTCCACCTAGACCTATTGGTAGACCCCTTGTCAATGCGGGTCCACGTCCAACTTCAGGGATTTGCTTCACATGCGGAGAGCCAGGACACTATGCACCTGAGTGCTCTCAAGCCAACTATGCTCCACCCCAGCCTGAGAAGTCTGTTCTTCGTGGTAAGCCATCACGCAAGATGATCAGTGTCAAGTCAGCTCCCACTGAACGTGGATGTGTGCATCACGTCTCTGCTAAAGACGCTCATGATGATCCGAATGTCGTTCTTGGTACACTCCTTGTCAACTGCCATCCAGCATCGGTTCTGTTCGACACTGGAGCATCTCACTCCTTCATTTCTGAAAGCTATGCTAACTTGCACAATATTTCATTCTGTGATTTGCCCTCTCCACTAGTCATTCAGACTCCTGGATCCAAATGGAAAACTTCTAGTTTATGCCATGGTAATGAAATCCTTGTCGACAGACTTGTATCCCTTGCATCACTTATAGCCCTCAAGTATACAGATATTAACATCATCTTGGGTATGGACTGGATGAAAGCTCATTATGCCAAGATTGATTGTTACACAAGGTTTGTTCAGCTTACACACCCATCTAGCAAGATAGTCACTGTCTTCACTAGAGTTGCAAAGCGCCAACTCTATTCTCTTAATGCCAACCCTCTTCCTGACCTTGAAGATATCCCGGTAGTCCGTGACTTTCCTGATGTATTTCCAGAGGAACTACCAGGTATTCCACCTGACAGAGATGTAGAGTTTGTCATAGATCTTATCCCAGGAACCACTCCAATCTCTAGGAGACCTTACAAGATGGCACCCTTAGAACTAGCTGAGCTTAAGAAACAACTCGATGAATCCTTGCAAAAGGGTTTCATCCATCCTAGTTCTTCTCCCTGGGCTTGCCCCGTCCTCTTTGTTAAGAAGAAGGATGGTACGGACCGCATGGTTGTAGATTATCGTCCCATTAATTTGGTCACGATAAAGAACAAGTATCCTCTCCCCAGGATCAACGACCTGTATGATCAGCTCACTGGATCCTCAGTCTTTTCCAAGATGGATTTGAGGTTAGGCTACCACCAAATCAAGATCAGAAATGGGGACATTCCTAAGACGGCTTTTGTCACTCGTTATGGTCAGTACGAGTACACCGTCATGTCCTTTGGTCTAACCAATGCTCCAGCTACTTTCTCTCGCTTGATGAACTCGACCTTCATGGAGTACTTAGATAAGTTCGCCGTGGTTTACCTCGATGATATTCTTATTTACTCAAAGAACGAGGAAGATCACGCCGTAACATCTTAGACTTGTGCTAGAAAAACTCAGAGAGCACCGCCTTTATGCCAAGTTCTCCAAGTGCAAATTTTGGTTGCCAGAAGTGACCTACCTAGGCCACGTGATATCTGGTAAGGGCATTGCCGTCAATCCTGAGAGAGTTCAGGCCGTTCTTGATTGGACTCCGCCTGAAACAGTTAAGCAAGTTAGGAGTTTCCTTGGTCTAGCCAGTTATTGTCACCGCTTCGTTGAGAACTTCTCCAAAGTGGCCAAACCTCTCACGGAACTTCTCAAGAAAGATAAAAAGTTTGAGTGGTCCCCACAGTGTGAGCATAGTTTTCAGGAACTGAAAAGACGCCTAACTTCTGCTCCCATACTTGTGCCACCGGATTTCACTAAGGACTTTGTTATCTACTGCGACGCCTCACGACAGGGACTAGGTTGCATCCTTATGTAGGATCGTCATGTGATTGCCTATGCATCTCGACAGTTGCATACACATGAGGAGAATTATCCTACACATGATCTAGAGCTTGCAGCCGTAGTCTATGCAATTAAGACATGGCGACATTACCTTCTCGGTAAACATTGCGAGATTTACACCGACCACCAGAGTCTCAAGTATATCTTCACCCAACCAGATTTGAACCTTAGGCAAAGACGTTGGTTGGATCTGATCTCAGATTATGACTTAGGGATTACCTACACCCCAGGCAAGGGCAATGTCATGGCTGATGCGCTAAGTCGTAAGTCCTATTGCAACAATCTCATGTTGCAGCAGGGCCAACCACTTCTTCATGAGGAATTCTGTAAGCTTAACCTTCACGTTGCTCCTCATGGATTCCTTTCTACCTTGGTGGCGAAACCTACTCTTGTGGATCAGATCATCTCTGCTCAGAAGCAGGATACGGGAATTTCCCGGGTCAAGAGAAACATTAACAAAGGAGTTGGTGGTAGTTTCTCTATAGATGATTGTGGTGTTGTTTTCTTTGAGAGTCGCTTGGTGGTTCCCAAGAATCAACATCTTCGACAATTAATCCTTAAGGAGGCGCATGAATCTCCTCTCACGATCCATCCCGGTAGTACTAAGATGTATCAGGACCTACGCCAGAGGTTCTGGTGGACTAGGATGAAGAGAGAAATTGCTCAGTTTATTGCTAACTGTGATGTTTGTCGTCGCGTGAAGGCAGAGCATCGGAGACCTGCTGGCACCCTTCAGCCTTTAGCTATTTATGAATGGAAATGGGATAAAGTTGGTATGGACTTCATCACCGGCTTTCCCAGTACCAAGAAAGGGAATAATGCTATCTTCGTAGTCACTGATCGTCTTTCCAAAGTGGCTCACTTCCTACCTGTTCGAGAGAGTATCACTGCTAGTCAGCTCGCTGACTTATATGTTTCTCGAATAGTGTCACTTCATGGTGTTCCACTAGAGATCAATTCAGACCGTGGTAGTCTTTTCACTTCTCATTTCTGGGAGAGTTTCCAAACTGCCATGGGCACCCATCTTTCCTTCAGTACCGCTTTCCACCCTCAATCAAGTGGTCAGGTGGAAAGGGTCAACCAAATTCTCAAAGACATGCTTAGAGCTTGTGTTATCTCATTCGGTATGGATTGGGAGAAGTGTCTTCCCTTCGCCGAGTTTGCTTATAACAACAGCTACCAATCCAGCCTCAAGAAAGCTCCTTTTGAGGTTCTGTATGGACGAAGATGTCGAACACCTTTAAACTGGTCAGAAACCGGTGAAAGACAATTCTTTGGACCGGATATGATCCAGGAGGCAGAAGAGCAAGTTCGCATCATTCGTGAGAACTTGAAAACAGCCCAATCTCGTCAAAAGAGCCAGTATGACCGTAGTCATAAGGAAGTGGCTTATGGAATTGGCGACAAGGCTTATCTTCGGGTTACTCCCTTGAAGGGTACCCATCGTTTCGGTATCAAGGGCAAGTTGGCTCCTTGATACATTGGTCCTTTTCGCATTCTCACTAAACGAGGAGAGGTTGCCTACCAGTTGGAACTACCCCCACATCTTTCTCGAGTTCATGATGTCTTCCACGTCTCTCAACTCAGTCGTTGCTTCTCGGATCCCATCCGCGGAGTGGACCACGAAGCGCTTGATCTTCAAGATAACCTCACCTATCGAGAGTAGCCTGTTCGCATCCTTGATGAAGCAGAGCGTGTCACTTGACGTCATAACATCAAGTTTCTCAAGGTTCAGTGGTCTCATCATTCTGAGAGAGAAGCTACCTGGGAGCGTGAAGATCATCTTCGACTTGAGTACCCCACTTTCTTTCCGCCAACTCCTGAATCTCGGGACGAGATTTTTTTCGAGTGGGGGCGAGTTGTCACATCCCTAGTTCTGGTATGACCTAGGCTAGCCTTCATGTTTGCATCATGTTTAAATTCCATTTAAATTTGAAATGGGGATTTGTGAAACCCTCAGAAATCATTTCTGGAAATAATCCAGATAAAAATTGCTCCAAAAAGGTCCAAGAAAATGTTCATGTTACTCTCTGAAAATATTGGTCAGAGGTAAAAATCAAACCAATATTTTTAGGAGCTCATAAATATTTATTTTGGACATTTCGAATTAATCCAGTAATTATTTGCGTTGGATAAATATTTATATATATATATGAAATATTGTCCAATAATTCTGAATTTTGGTGAGGGGCTTTGGAATAATCCCTTAGGCCCCTGCAAAAATTGTCAGAAGAAAATAAAACGATTTAGTATTTTACTAAATCAGAAACAAATGTCAGAAAATAGAAAGAAAACAAAAATGTAAAAATGCTTACCTGGACCACCTGCGGCCTGGCACTGTGCCAGCCCAACTGTGCTGGCCCAGCCCACTGGCCACCGCACCGTCCTCCACCTCGCGCCAGTAGGCGAGGCGTGTGCCCGGCGCGCGCGCGCTCCGCGCGCCACGGCACCTGCCTGCCTATCCTCCTCCTCGTCTCCTGGATGCCCCGCGCGACGCCACGCGCCACCCCGCACCTCTCTCCCTCTCTCCAGTGGCCTCCCCTCCTCTCTCTCGCCCTCCCCCGCGAACTCCCGAGCGCTGCCGTCGCTGCCGCACGCCGTAGCCGCGGCCACCGCCTCCCCCTCGCCCTCTCTCCGTGTCTGCGAGCTCCGCCACCTCGCCCTGAAGCTCTCCGTCGAGCCACGCGCCTCGGGAGGCCCTGGAGCGCCTCCATCGCCGCTGTCTTCATCTCCGGCCACCGTGGATCCCCATCGCCGCGCCGCCGTCTTTAGTGCATCCCCGAGCTCGACGTCAAGCCCACCGAGACCGCTGTGAGCTGCTGCTTCTCCTACCCCTCTCCGTTTGCTCGCTTGCATGCCGTAGCCGCTGCCTCGCCGACGATCGTGACCGTCGCCGCCTGAGCTCGTCGCCGACGCAGCTCCGGTGACCAAATGGTCGCCCCGGCGAGTCCAAACCTCTCCCCGCACCCCGTAGAGCCTCGCTAGTGCATCCGCTCGCCAGCTAGCACGCCGCAACAGCAAGACCACCGATGGCCGAACTCCGGCGGCCGCAAAAGAGCTCGCCGCCGTCGGCTCAGGCCACCCCAGCTCCTCCCATTCGCTCCATTAGATGCGCCGCATCGCCAGCTAGCCGTAGCAGCAAACCACGAGTAAAACCGTGCTCTGTGGGCGTTTTTCGAGCTGCACCGCCGTCTCGGGCCTCACCAGCGTCGAGTCGCCGGCGGGTTTGACCCACTGACCAGGGTTTGACCCTCCCCCTTGGGTCACTGATGTGTGGGCCACCCCCTGACATTTTAGTTAGTATTAGATTAACACTAATTAACCTAGGTTAGTTACCTAGTTAGTCACTGACCAGTGGGCCCGGCGCCCACTAATCCTAATTAGATTAGTATAATAACCCCTGTTAACTAACCAGTCACTGACGTGTGGACCCCACATGTCAGGTTTGACCTGGTCAGCTCCGTTGACCTGCTGATGCAGGCATGACACAATGTTGACGCAGTTTTTCATTTTCTGGTTTAAAATTAAATCAGAAAATTCTAGAATATGTTCTAAACTTCAAAAATTCATAGAAATTCAACCGTAGCTCAGATTGAAATAATTTATATATGAAAAATGATCAAAAAATTCAATCTATCCATCTGTACCATTTTCATGCATGACAAACCAACCTATACATGTTGTATATATGAAAACACACTTATGGCATTTTTAAGAGCTTAATTTGGACCTCAATTAAATAAATGCTAGATGCATTAACTCAAACAACATCACATACTCATGCCATGTTCATGCATCATATTGTTGCATATGCTTGTGTTTGATTTTTGACACCGTTCCTTCTCGATAGGTCCTGCTCCGGAGAGTGTTCGAGAGTACCTGTCTGAGGAGCAGTGCCCCCTGTTGATCTACCAGGCAAGCAAACCCCCTTGTTCATTCTGATACAATCCCACTCTCTCGCTCCTGCTCCCTTTTACTGCATTAGGAAACAACGATTCAACTGCTACTTTATGTTGTGGTAGTTGAACCCATTCCTCTGCATGACCTGTCATTGCCACAGTAAATAGTTGAAACCCAGTAGCATGTGTAGGAGTTGCTTGAGCCATGTTGTGTTCTTGCCATGCCATGCCTGCTATTTCTTAGAGTATGTCAGGTCTGATTCATTGGGAATGAATTGGAGTACAGTGCTATGTTCTGATGTTGAGAGTTAAGCGTGTGAACACGATTTGGTAAAAGGTAGCGGTGAGAGGCCATGTAGGAGTACATGGTGGGTTGTCTCATTGGGACCGTCCTTAAGAACTGAGTTCTGTGTAAGTTGTCCAATGACTAGCTGCTACCACATATTGGGCTCCGGGCGCTCCAAGCTCTCTCGACTTATTAACCAACTTGATCTCTGTCCCGGAGTCGCAACTAGTTTCTGGTGTTTGTAGGTAGTGCTATTTTTCTACCGAGTGGCACCCGGCAGGGTGGGCTCGGGACAGACTAGGCACAGGTGGCACGGTGTACCAAGTGGCACCTGGATGGTGGGCTTGGGAACCCTGCTCACATCATTTGGGGCCGTGAGCGACACCCCGGCCGGATCTCCTTGCGGATGGAACCCGAATAGGCGATAAACCTGGACTAGAGTCTTGTGTGGTTAGTCAGGTCATGGCCGACACCCTCGCTAGGCTTCCGCTTGAAGGTTGCCGAGATACATGACGTGTATATGGTGATAAGTGGTGAGAGCGTGTGTGAAGAAGTACACCCCTGCAGGGTTATCATGATCTATTCGAATAGTCGTGTCCTCGGTTATGGACTTCTTGGATGCTTACGTGGTACATAGACAACTTTAAGTGGATACTCTAAAATGCTCAAGACAAGTGTGAGTGCTATGGATGGCCTTCTCGTAAGGAGACGAGGATGAATCCATAGTAGCGTATTGATGTGGTGATTAGTGGATTCGTGTGCGTTGCCTCATCTCAAAGAAGTTTCTCGTTGTCGTTGAACAGGATAGCCACTGAGTCAAAGCTGGCTTGCTGCAACTAAACCCCACATTACCTTCTTGATACAAATGCATGTATGATAGGATCTGATGTAAGTCTTGCTGAGTACCTTTGTACTCACGTTGCTTTATTTATGTTTTTGCAGCGGAGATTTTGGTCTTACCGGTAGTTCCACTTGGACTTCGACGAGTAGCTTGTTACCTCAGCTACGATCTTGTTCCCTTGGGAGGGACTTGTATGTAGTCAGGCTTACCAACCTTTTTCTTTTGTAGTTGTCTGTACTCAGACATGTAATGCTTCCGTTGCTTGTATGCTCTGAATGATGGGTCATGTGACCCCTGTTTGTATTAATGTGATGTGGCTCTTCTGAGCCTTTATCTATATGAGTTTGCGTTATGTTGTGATGCCATGTTGTAAAGCACATACTTGCATGTTATGCGTACATGTGACGTGTATTGCTATGTGTGGGATCTGACAATCTAGTTGTTTATCCTTGGAGGCCTCTCTTATGGGGAAATGTAGTCTAGTGCTTCCTTGAGCCATCGTAGTCCTCTATAGCCTGGTTCACCGGAGTGCTGCTAGCCCAGCACTACTGCTTAGAACACTTGACTGGCTGGCATGTGTTCCACTTCGTTCCTATGTCTGTCCCTTCGGGGAAATGTCACGCGGTGACTTCCGGAGTCCTTCCTAGCCTGCTACAGCCCGGGTTCCCCGGAATCCTGTTAGCCCAGTGCTACAGCCCGGATTCATACGCTGTTGACCAACATGCTCGATGTGATTCATGCATGCTTGTCTCCATAGGTCTGTGCCACTTTGGGTTCACGACTAGCCATGTCGGCCTGGGTTCTTTGTCATATGGATGCTAGCGATACCATCATATACGTGAGCCAAAAGGCACAAACGGTCTCGGGCCATGGTAAGGCGACACCCGTGGGAATACCGTGCATGAGGCTGCAAAGTGATATGAGGTGTTACATGCTAGATCGGTGTGACTTAGAATCGGGGTCCCGACATTAGAATACTCTAAGTGCTTCACTTATATCATTTAGAGCACGGTGGTGGATTTGTTTTATTGAAACTATTGATCTATCATGCTTCACTTAGATTATTTTGATAGTTTTAAATAGCATGGTAATTTGCTTAAAATCCTAATATGCTTGATATGCAAGATTAATAATAAAACTTTCTTATGAGTGTGTTGAATACTATGATAAGTTTGATACTTGATAATTGTTTTGACATATGGAGATGGTGATATTAAAGTCATGCCAGTTGAGTAGTTGTGAAGTTTGTGATTCCCGTAGCATGCACGTATGGTGAACCGTTATGTGCTGAAGTCGGAGCATGATTTATTTATTGATTGTCTTCCTTATGAGTGGCGGTCGAGGACGAGCAATGGTCTTTTTCTACCAATCTATCCCCCTAGGAGCATGCGCGTAATACTTTGCTTTGATAACTTGTAGATTTTTGCAATAAGTATATGAGTTCTTTATGACTAATGTTGAGTCCATGGATTATACGCACTCTCACCCTTCCACCTTTGCTAGCCTCTCTAATACCGCGCACCTTTCGCCGGTATCATACACCCACCATATATCTTCCTCAAAACAGCCACCATACCTACTTATTATGGCATTTCCATAGCCATTCCGAGATATATAGCCATGCAACTTTCCACCGTTCCGTTTATTATGACACACTCCATCATTGTCATATTGCTTAGCATGATCATGTAGTTCACATAGTATTTGTGGCAAAGCCACCGTTCATAATTCTTTCATACTTGTCACTCATGCATCATTGCATATCCCGGTACACCGCCGGAGGCATTCACATAGAGTCATATTTTGTTCTAAGTATCGAGTTGTTATTGTTGAGTTGTAAGAAAAATAAAAGTGTGATCATCATCATTATTAGAGCATTGTCCCAAGTGAGGAAAGGATGAAGGAGACTATGATTCCCCCACAAGTCAGGATGAGACTCCGGACGAAAAATAAATAAAAGAGTCCAAAGAAGCCCAAATAAAAAAAGAGAAAGAAAAGAGGCCGTATAAAAAGAGAAAAGGCCCAAATTGCCCTAGGGGCAATGTTACTATCCTTTTACCACACTTGTGCTTCAAAGTAGCACCATGATCTTCATAGTAGAGAGTCTCTCATGTTATCACTTTCATATACTAGTGGGAATCTTTCATTATAGAACTTAGCTTGTATATTCCATGATGGGCTTCCTCAAATTGCCCTAGGTCTTCATGAGCAAGCAAGTTGGATGCACACCCACTTAGTTTATTTTTTGAGCTTTCATATACTTATAGCTCTAGTGCATCCGTTGCATGGGAATCCCTACTCACTCACATTGATATCTATTGATGGGCATCTCCATAGCCCGTTGATACGCCTAGTTTATGTGAGACTATCTTCTCCCTTTTTGTCTTCTCCACAACCACCACTCTATTCCACCTATAGTGCTATATCCATGGCTCATGCTCATGTATTGCGTGAAAATTGAAAAAGTTTTGAGAATGTCAAAAGTATGAAACAATTGCTTGGCTTGTCATCGGGGTTGTGCCTGATTTAAATATTTTGTGTGGTGAAGATAGAGCATAGCCAGACTATATGATTTTGTAGGGATAACTTTCTTTAGCCATGTTATTTTGAGAAGACATAATTTCTTTGTTAGTATGCTTGAAGTATTATTATTTTCTATGTCAAATGAACTTTTGTCTTGAATCTTTCGGATCTGAATATTCATACCACAATTAAGAAGAATTACATTAAAATTATGCCAAGTAGCACTCCGCATCAAAAATTCTGTTTTTATCATTTACCTACTCGAGGACGAGCAGGAATTAAGCTTGGGGATGCTTGATACGTCTCCAACGTATCTATAATTTTTGATTGCTCCATGCTATATTATCTACTGTTTTGGACATTATTGGGCTTTATTATCCACTTTTATATTTTTTGGGACTAACCTATTAACCGGAGGCCCGGCCCAGAATTGCTGTTTTTTGCCTGTTTTAGGGTTTCGAAGGAAAGGAATATCAAACGGAGTCCAAATGGAATGAAACCTTTGGGAACGTGATTTTCTCACCGAATACAACTCAGGAGACTTGGACCCTACGTCAAGGCACGTAACAGGAGGGCACGAGGTAGGGGGCGCGCCCCCACCCTCGTGGGCCCCCTGTTGCTCCACCGGCGTACTTCTTCCTCCTATATATACCCACGTACCCCCAAACATTCAGATACAGAGCCAAAACCCTAATTCCACTGCCGCAACTTTCTGTATCCATGAGATCCCATCTTGGGGCCTGTTCCGGAGCTCCGCCGGAGGGGGCATCGATCACGGAGGGATTCTACATCAACACCATAGCCTCTCCGATGAAGTGTGAGTAGTTTACTTCAGACCTACGGGTCCATAGTTAGTACCTAGATGGCTTCTTCTCTCTTTTTGGATCTCAATACAATGTTCTCCCCCTCTCTTGTGGAGATCTATTCGATGTAATCTTCTTTTTGTGGTGTTTTTGTTGAGACCGATGAATTTTGGGTTTATGATCAAGTCTATCTATGAATAATAGTTGAATCTTCTCTGAATTCTTTTATGTATGATTGGTTATCTTTGCAAGTCTCTTCGAATTATCAGTTTGGTTTGGCCTACTAGATTGATCTTTCTTGCAATGGGAGAAGTGCTTAGCTTTGGGTTCAATCTTGCGGTGTCCTTTCCCAGTGACAGTAAGGGCAAAAAGGCACATATTTTATTGTTGCCATTGAGGATAACAAGATGGGGTTTTCTTCATATTGCATGAGTCTATCCCTCTACATCATGTCATCTTGCTTAAGGCGTTACTTTGTTTTTACTTAATACTCTAGATGCATGCTGGATAGCGGTCGATGAGTGGAGTAATAGTAGCAGATGCAGGCAGGAGTCAGTCTACTTGTCTCGGACGTGATGCCTATATACATGATCATACCTAGATATTCTCATAACTATGCTCAATTCTGTCAATTCCTCAACAGTAATTTGTTCACCCACCATAGAATACTTATGCTCTTGAGAGAAGCCACTAGTGAAACCTATGGCCCCTGGGTCTATCTTTATCATATCAATCTCCTACTACTTTGTTATTTACTTTGCTATTTACTTTGCCTTTATTTTACTTTGCATCTTTATCATAAAAATACCAAAAATATCATCTTATCATATCTATCAGATCTCACTCTCGTAAGTGGCCCTATAGGGATTGACAACCCCTATTTGTATTGGTTGCGAGGATTTATTTTTTTTGTGCAGGTACGAGGTACTTGCGCGTAGCCTCCTACTGGATTGATGCCTTGGTTCTCAAAAACTGAGGGAAATACTTACGCTACTTTGCTACATCATCCCTTCCTCTTCGGGGAAAACCAACGCAGTGCTAAAAGAGGTAGCAATGTCCCATTCTCATGGAGGAAATCGACGAGCTCGCTTTCCTATTTGCTCTCGAGGTTTCCTTTGCCGGCTGGAACCTGAACCTCCGTGTCCTTGGGGTCGGATGGTATGTCTGTCTGCTTGCTGGTCATGGCGACCACCTGGTCAAGGAGACACTTTTCTTCGGCGATGACGAGGGACTCGGCTAGCCGAATTCTGGCGGTGGCGCACGTGAGCAACTTCTAGTAGTCGCCGGCAATGGTGATGATGCCCTTGGGACCCGACATCTTCATCTTGAGGTAGGCGTAGTGTGGTACTGCCATGAATTTGGCCAGTGCAGGCCGGCCCAAGAGCGCATGGTAGGGGTTGTCCAGATCGACCACCTCAAACCAGATCGGCTCGCGGCAGAAATGGAGGTTGTCTCCGAATAGGACATCGTTCTTGGTCTTGCCGATTGGAGAGTAGGAAAATACGGGTATGATGCCATGGAAAATTGTCCAACTGGGCAGGAGCTGCTTCTCCTTGATGCCCAGCTTCTCCATGGTGTCGCTGTAGAGGATGTTGATGCTTCTACCGCCGTCTATCAGGATCCGGGAGAAATGGCAGGCCCGCCTGTCTGTTGAGAAGGTTGAGTCCAGCACCATTGCATAGGCACCCGGCCAGGGCATCACGGTCGGGTGGTCAGCACGGCTCTAGCTGATGGGCCTCTCGGACCAGTGCATAAACTTAGGGACCTCTGAGGCGATGGCATTCACCTCGCGGTGATGCTGACACCAGTTGTGCTTTTCGTCGGCTTCACTAGTGAAGACTATGTAGGTGATGTTGGCATCGGGGAACTCATCTTGGAGCATGCCGACTGGCCGGGGAGTCGGTGCCGGAGGAGGCGGCGGTGTCGGGCCGGCTGGAGAAGGCGGCAGACCCTCACCGTTGGCAATCCAGGTGAACCAGTGGCACTTCCGAGTGGTGTGGTTGGACGACTTGGCGCCATTGTGGAACTTTCATGGTGCGTCAAGGGTTTGCTCATAGGAGAAGGCGGGCAACCGAGCGGCCTTGCCGTCGTTCTGACGCTTTGGGCTGGGTTGCCCCTCCGGCTGTTGTTCTTTGACTGTTGCCACTTGTCGGCTGCTGGAAGCTGGTTGTTGGGCCTTGCGCTTGTTGTCGTTTTGCCGCTAGCGCCAGTTGGAGTCACCAGCCGGCGTATGAGGAGCTGGCGGGAGCACCTTCCTAGATGCATCCACCCGGATCTCCGACTTCATCGAGGAGTCGGCAGTGGCTTACTTGTCCACCACGATCAGAAGCTCGTCTAGGGTGGTCGGCTCATCGCACAGCAGACGGTGCTTGAGAAGAGTGCCCTCTCTGCACCCGGCAGTGAAGTACTCAATGGCCTGCACCTCATGCACCCCTTCGCAGGAGTTGTGCAACTCGGCCCAGCGTGTTAGGTAGTCGCGGGTGGACTCAGTCGGGCCTTGGACACACATGGAGAGCTGGCGGGGCATGGGCGGCCGCTTGTAGGTGATGGTGAAGTTGCGGATGAAGACATCGGCAAAGTCCAGCCCGTTGTTGACGTTGTATGGCTTGAGGCTATTCAGCCATGTCCGGGCAGTGCCCTGGAGAATGAGCGGAACATACATCACGGCAATGCGCTTGTTGCCGTTTGCTATGCTGACGTCCATGGAGTAGTCGACCAGCCAGTCTTCAGGCTTCACGGAGCCGGTGTACTTGGGAGTATCTCGAGCGAGGAGAATCCTTTGGGGAAGGGCTCATTGCGAATGCAAGGCCTGAAGTAGGACGAGCCGATTGCATCTTCTTCCTCTACGGCCAGGGACCGAGCAAGCCGCTAGATCTGGTGGCACTCGTCGTTCTCTACGACTACTTCACGAGGGCCCAGCCGGCCTCCAAGAGTCGTATGATCAACATGCGGCGGGGAAGCGTGCCTCTCCCTACGAGGAGAAGGCGGACAGTCATCCCGCCGCTCTTGTGCTCGTGGGCGGCCATGCTGGTCGCGCACAATCATCATGCGAGTGTGCCGACTGCGGCGAGCAGCCGGCTCCCGGTCTCGCTGGTCGCGAACGCCGCCTGCTGGGGACCGGGAGGTCGCTCCATGCTCACAGCGGGGGGATGAATTTCGGCTTGCTCGTCGGTTTCCATCACATGGTGGCCCGCGTCTTGCTGCGCGCCCGCTGCGTCGAGGAGATCCTGGAGGCGTGCCATCTGGCTGTGGTGCTCATCATCTTCCAGGTAGTCTAGTTCATCTGCTGCCGCCTTAGCTGTGCGCGGGTTCTCCATCGGGGTAGCGTAGACGGGGAGTCTGGCTCCCAGCATTATGGCGATAGCCACGCCATGCTACCAAACCGTGCCCACTCGACTATGTTTGCCAGCAGCTGACGTGCTACCCATGACGTGGTCGATCTCGCGCTGGCAGGCTTCAGCGCAGTGCCTCATGGCCGCCAACGTGTTGGCGCTGTCGAGGAGCGAGACGCGGAATGCCTCCAGCATGTCCCCGTCAACGTTGGAAGCGACGGGGGTAGATAGGCCCTGTAGGGCGGCTCGCAGCGGGTCCTGGGCTACCTCATTAGCATCCCCGCTGTGGCCGGTGACCATCACCTCCGTGATGAGGCCGGCACTGGTGCCGCTGGCGACAAGAGGGAGCGGGTCGTCGATGATCACCACGTTGCCAGGGAAGGCATCGATGGAAGTCGCATTGGAGTCGATGAGCATCTCGACAGGCGGGTCGGTGGAGCCAATGGACTCCAAGTCTGAGGCGGGCTTGTTAGCGATGCATTGCTTGCCGAGGAGGTCGACGAGGCAGCTCTCGGAGCTAGCCGCTCCCACATCGGGCGCGAGCTCGTCGGAGAGGCCGATCCCGTCGATGAGATCAGCGAGACAGCTCACGGCGCAAGCTGCTTCCGTGCCACAAAGCGTGCTGACTCAAATGCCATCAGGATTGTTGGGCTAGCTGCGCTTGCTAGGAGGGAAGAGGGTTCCCGTCTAGAACATGTCTCCGGCCGATGGTGCGCTTAGCCCCACGGTGGGTGCCAAATGTCGGGGATATCTAGCGACATATGCCTGGGGGTAGCTTATCATGGATGGGGACATGAGTACATCATCGGGCCCTGGAAGCGAGAGTGAGCGACATCTCGAACACCTATGAGTGTTACCCAGGTTCGGGGCTCTCCGTGAAGATAACACCCCTAGTCCTACTCTGCGGGGTCTCTGCATGATGACTATCGTCAATAGGTGGCTAAAAGGTTGCACCCTAAGCTATTCGGCTAGAGGAGGAAGAAGGGCAAGGCTAGCTTCTTTTTCTCTCTAGCTATGTGGGTGTATGCTGGGTAGGGTGCTGAACCCTTTGCATGGGTGAACCTAGGGGGTTTATATAGCTCTACCCCCCAGGGGTACAATGGTAATCCGTCCGGGTGTAGGACCCAGATGTCAGTGCCTCTGGACGTCGGCTTCTCCAACGGCTACTAGGACCCGTTGCTTGGTGGGTCCCGCCGGCTGCCATGGACTCGGCCAACACGTAGGGCCCGCCGCCTACGGGCCATGCCGACCGCCTTTTACTGTAGCCTCGCCCTTGGTGATGAAGGCCTCGTCGGGGGAAGCATGGCTACAGTCCCGCCTCCTAGCGGGCGCTTACTGTAGCCACTCTCGCAGACTCCAAGGGGAGGGACGGCCGCCTACTAGAGGTCGGCCTGCCCTCGAGGTCGATTGCTCGGGGTGCGCCGCCTTCTAGTTACTCGCGGATAGGTAGGGCCCACCGTCTGCGGGCCGTACCGACCGCCCGTCGTGGGAGCATGTCCCTAGCTGATGTAGGCCGCGTCACAAGTCGCATGGCTACAGTGCCGTGCTGGTCGAGGGGTGCCTTCTTGGTACGCCCGCACTATGTCCACACTCCTTTGGGATTCAAGGGTGGTAGATGGTCCTGTAGCCATGCCCCATCTCGTCGTAATAAATGGGTGCAAATTTGAGGGGACACAAGGCCGCCTGCTAGGTGCTGGCTCCCTGAGGCCGCCTTCTGAGAGCTCGTCATCTTCTGGCAGCCGACCTTCTGGACCGGCTGGCCCAAGGAGTCGGTCGTTCATCCGGAAGGCACGAGGAGCTTTGCTAAACCCGATGTCTTGAAGTGTTATGGGGTGCTGATGAGGCTACCCATGGTCAATCCCTCCGACAGCCGCAGCCCTCCAGCCACACCCACCACGGGAGCGACCGCCACGCGCGCGTCTCCCCCGGGATGGGTCAACCAAGTTGTTGCGCCCGACGGACCACTGGCCCTCGAGCACCTTCACCGCACTCCCACGCCATCTAGATGGCCGCTCCGCAACAGCGGGGGTGCAGTGCTGCCGACGCTGGCACCGTCAGGAGCCGAGTGACAACGCGGTCTACTTCATCATCACCCATGCCAAGCACAGCCACGGAGGCCATGGTGCGGGCTCAGCTGCTGCTGAGGTTTCCGCAAGCAGCCAAGCAGATGGACGAACGGCGTGCCACCATCCAAAGCCTGCTCGGTTTTGCTGAAGCTGGGGGCTCTCAACGAGCTAGCCCGCCATGGCCTACCCAAGCGACGACGACTGCTCAAGCTGCTTGCCGTACGGAAGGGGCCACCCCACGGTGCAATCCCCACCACGGCAGCCCGCTTGAGCGCAACAGAATCAAGACCCTGACGATGTCTCGATGGCCTCCTCTGACCCTCGAGCACGTCCAGGCCGACGGCGTGCCTCGGAGGATAGGCGGAGGGGAGATACGCGCATCGTTGTTGAGCAACGCCGCGATGACCACCGCCAGAACGATGGGTGAGATGGCCCCGACGTCGACGAGCTTCCGTTCGGTATTGGCGGGTGCCTACCTTTCGAGGTTGGGAGCCCTGCCTTTACTCGTGAGCTGTGGTAAGTCTGTTGGCCTTCTGTTCGCACGTTCAAGCCAGAGATACTTGAGAAGTACGATGGGAGGCCGAACTCGGCAGAGTTCCTGAGCATCTACACCATCGCTTTTCAGGCTGCCGGGGGAAGAGATGAGAAGGTGTTCGCCAACTACTTCCCTTTGGCTCTCAATTCCAATGTGAGGTCTTGGCTGATGCACCTGCCGGTGAACTTGTCGGCATCCTAGGAAAGGGGTACCCAGACTTGCCTACCCGCGGCCCACAGCGTGCCTCCATCAGCGGCCCGATACGGCCCAGTTTCGGCAGCAACGACACAAGACCCTCGTGAAGGTCGAAGCCTCACAAGGCGGACGACGCTAAGACCTCCCTGGTGGGTGGCCTCACTAGGCTAGCTCCCGAGGGGCGGAGATATCAAGGCAAGGTGCACCTCACGAGGTTCACATGATGACCAAGGCGAGGTGGCCACCAGCGGGCGCAGTGTGCCAGTTTCCCCTTTGGTGCCAAGGAGGCAAGCACAGGCGCGGAGTCCCAAGGAATCAGGCAAAGGTTTCCATATTGGTGCAACAAGATCAAGACCGCCAGGATGACAGGACGAAGCTCATCGTGGAGCCTACTGTAGCGTCGCCACGAGAGCCATTGCAAGCGAAGACTACCTTTGTCACGATAACATGTGCTAGTTGTCTCCCTTTGAATTTGGCCGTTGTGGGATCCCTTCCCGCCTACATTTGGGAAGCGGGCCAAGGCCGCTATAAATAGGACTTAGCCACCACCTGAGAGAGGGATCGGATCATTCAGACCATCCTCACACCCACCAGCTCATCGAGCTCAAGAACACCTCACCTCTTGATGCTGTTCAACCACTGTACTAGTTCATCCTTAGCCCCTCGAGGCAATCCACCGCAAAGTTGGAGTAGGGTATTACACTGCAAGGTGGCCCGAACCAGGACAAACTGCTGTGTCTCTTGTCCCTTGGGTTCGTCGACCTAGGTCGTGGAATCATTGGGCCAGCAGGTTGGGAAGAAGGAGTTCTTCATACGCACCCCAGTGTTCGAACCTCTCAAGGGTATGCGGAGCCTGGAATCCGACATTTGGTGCGCCAGGTAGGGGTGCGTCGGGGCCTCTCCTCTTCTTGCCGGCCAACAGCCCAGATGGCCGACAATCAGAGGGCTCATGCTGGGCACTGGGCCACTTGGCCCGCCTGGGCGATGTCATCCGTCTAGGAAGACCTCCACTCCGTGCTCCGGGCGGCTCGTACACCGCCCAACTCCGCTAGACGCAGGCCGGCGCCGCCCGCCTTAGCCACTCGGCGTGCGCCGCCGCGCGGTCTTTGGGTTATGCCGCGGCGATGGCACTGCGTATTCGTCGGGAGCAAGCGAACATGCGGTCCGCCATCATCGTGGCGCGAGAGCTACTACGTTGCAGGTTGGCTGAGAGCGGCCGTGATGCCTTACTGGAGTGGGTCGCCGAACTGCTCGACGCCTCCTACAGGGGTGCAACGCCTTTTTGCTCCCTATCCACCCAACAGGTGGTGGCGGAGGCCCGTGCCAAGCCCCAGCGTGCCCGTGCGCCCCATGGAGCACTCGAAGGATTCGACCACAACAACACGACCCTCGGCTAGGGCAGGCCCTGGCGGTCCCCTGAGGGGCTGCATTGGGGCGTCGCCCCGTGACCACCAGGGCCAAGCATAGGTCCCGGAAATCCAAGGTGTGGGGCAACCAGGCGAAGGCCCCAGTGTAGCCGCCCCTGATGCCTACATGCCCCACATGATGTACCTAGAATACACGCCCGAGGAAGACCCCAGCTCGTTTCCCGAGCCGAGCTGGTAGGAGATTCACTGGATGTCGGGGCTTTCCATGAGCTGCCTGGAAGCTTCGCCGAATCCTTCAATGACAACAACCATAGGGTACAGCCGATACCCCAGGGACATGCTTATGCTAACCATCGAGCGCGGGTGAACCAGTCCACGACAGCGGTCGGAGACCCCGGCACGGCGTCCCCGCCCCCAACAGGACCGGCGCACTAGGGGCTGTCAGGCAGGGCCTGGACGCGAGGCCCCCTCACGTCCTGTAGAGTAAGGCGTTGCGTGGAGGTAGGTCCTCTGCCGAGGGAGGCGTCGGCGAGCCCTCCCACCCGATAGAGGGCCCGTGGTCGCCGAGGGTGCCTCTAGTGTCCCCCTTGCCCGTTGGTCTCGTCCTGGTTTCCAGACGACCCAACGGTGGTCGGGGAGGCGCAAGGCGGGGCCCTCGTCAGGCGATATGAAGCAAGGCTCACGCCTGTGAAGGTCTCCATTTTGTGACACTCTCACATAACAATAAGTGGGGCTGTACACACCCTGGAGTCTCCAGTGTGCCCCCCCCCCTCGGCCTCGGGGGCTCCCGCCCACGTCCAAGCGGAAGCACCATGCTCCGTGCTGGCCGTCGACACTGTCCCCCAATGACTATGGTCACATCCAGTGAAAGCACTTAGCTCCGCGCTGGTGAGAAGACAAGAAGACTAGCTAGGTGCCAGACGCGACTGTTTGCCTTTGCCCCTTTATCTGTAAGTTGATCGCCTTCTTCATTTCAGATTGAGAGTTGAAGTTCTTTTGTGTTATCTAAAAATTGGGGGGGAGTTTTTCTCTCGTTTCTGTTGGTTTTATTGCGTTCTGGTCGCATGCTTTGGTTTTAAGGCTCGCGCCCCCGACCCCCCTCTTACGAGTGCCCCATGTCTCGGGGGCTGGTCGAGAGACCGCGCTAGGCGCATCTGGGTAACCTAGATAGGACCCCCTCAGGGCGAGAGTGCACGCGTCGCAAGATTGATGCGTGCGCATCCTGCCACGGTCCGCCGGACGCTCCTGGCATGGCCCTCTCGGACGGATCCGCTGGCTTGTCAGGATTCCCAGAGCCTCGCGAGCTTCTAAGGGATCTCCTCGGGAGGAAGGCATGTCAGTGACCTCAGAACCCACTCAAGGCTTGCTAGGATCAAGATAAGTCTCAGCGACAAACCAGCTCGGGGGCTCACAAGCTCGCAAAAGCACATTTCGAGTCCGGCTTTAAAAGACAACATTAATTTACACATTACGAGGGGCTCCACTCTAAAATGCTCTCACGCCCTGCGGTGCCGTTTCCAAGTCTTTGCATGTAGGTTCAAGCGAAGGAATGCAGGCTTAACTGGCCGTGCTGCCCCCAGCACCGCCCTGGTCGCTCTCGTCCGCGCTACTTGCGTTGTCACTGACATTGTCTTCATAATCATCGTCCACGCCATCTTCGTCTGCCATGATCACCTCCGCATTTTCCTCGGGGGTGAACTCTCTGACCGAAGCGTCCACGTTGTTGTCCACCCAGTCCGACAAGTTGTCTCGGATAACCCTGGGCATGGGGCGATGGCAGCATTGAAGTCAAAATGGGGATCGAGGTTCTGAAGGTGGCTGAATACGTGCGAGAATGCGTGCCCAAGGAGGCCCCGGCTCCTTTCCTCAACAAGCTCACGAGCCCTCACGACCTGGTCCTCCAGGTGTGTCACGATGTCGGTGAAGACTGGCATAATCTTCCTCGTGTGGGTGAGTGGCGCTCTCCTTGCAGATAGTGCTCAGGGTGCGGTTGGCTCTCACCCTGAGGCCCTGGAGCATAGAAGTGTGCTCGCACTACAGTGTTCGGCGACGGCATGTCTTTTCCGCGCTCTTCTTCGCGAGGGAAGTGGCGCCATCAATCTAACGGTGGAGGGAAAGCAAGTCGGTGCGCACGGAGGCCAGCTCAGCCTGGGCAGAGGTCTGAGCCGCCGCAGCGGCCCTCTCGCGCTGCACCACCTCATCCAGTTTCGTTCTAAGGGCGGTGATCCTGCCCTTAGCCCCAGCCTCCAAGAACACCATCACCAGGCGGTGCTTGTCGGCAAGAACTGCACGAGCCTTCGCCACCCTCCGGTCAACCTCTTCTTGGATCTTGGCTTCAATGCACAATGACAGCATCCTCAGCCATGGCCACCTGGCGCTCCCTCATCTCCAGCCGCTCGAGCTCGAGGCTGCGCTCCGAGTCCTCCAACATCAGTGCCTCCTCGCGCTTCTGGATATCCTCCTCTCCGGAAGGCGCTCCCCTCATTGACGCCAAGACGGCCCTACGCGCCTCAATTCGCTGCTCGAGGGTAGGGTGCGAGGTCAGGAGTTCTCTTTCGCGCCCCTCGACAGCCTGGTGGCGATGGTCAGCTGCCCAGGCCTCTTCCAAGGCCCGGGCGCAGGCCTCGCGTGATGTCGCGAGGGACGCCTCGCCCTTCACATTGGCGCGTTCGTGCTGAAGACGCCCGAGGTTGGCGGCCACCTTCAACTGATGCCACTCATCCACCAACTGGAGGTCCTCCGCCTCAAGGCGGGCGTCGACGTCGGCGAGCTCATCTTCGAGCCGGCGCAGTGCACCCATTGCCTCCTGGAAGAGCTCGTGGCGTACAGGGCCGCGCCCATGCGCGAGTTCCAGCTCACGATCGAGCCCGTCCTTAATGACGGAGGTTGCTGGGGAAGCCTGAGGCGGCCTCCCTGCCCCTGGCAGCGAGCTGGGGCTGGCACCTTCCTCACCATCCTCCGGGCCTTGGCAGAGGCACCACGTGGCACGACCTCGCCGCTCGAAGATGAATCCAAGGCTGGCGCCGCCAACCACGAGTGACGGCTAGTGGAGGAGCCCTCGACACGCCTACTGCCCCCAGGGAAGACCACGGAGGAGCGATGACAGGAACGCGGGATCAAGGCCCCCCGTCAGCACGTCCGGCTCCAAGATAGGCCCTGCACTACGCTCAGCCCACCGGCGGGGGGAGCTCAAGACCGGGGAGAGTCGAGGATCGGGGGAGACCGCCCCGCAGGATATCTCGCTACCGAAGATGAAGGGATCCTGAAGAGCCACTGTCAGGAAAGGATGCAACAGACAGGAAATCGCGAAGAAGAGGAACTTACTCATCTATGGCTATGTACTTCCTCTGCTTCAGCGGCCGGTAGGCGTCACCATTGCAGCAGGGAGCCCCTTTTCTCTTGCAGAGTGCCTCAAAGTTCAGTCGGAGTTGGCCAAAGCCCCGGGCACGACCATCATCATCGGGGGCAGTTGGCGGGACTCCTGAGACGGCGACCTCGGGAGCCTCGGTCTGCGGCAGCTCTCTGGCCTCCACCTCAAGACTGCTTCCCCGAGCTCCAGGGGCGGCGACCTCGGGAGCCTCGGGTCATGCCAAGTCTTCGATCACCCCCTCCGGATGGCTCCCCTGTGCCTTGGGGGCTGCCATCTCAGAGGCACTTGTCTCAGACGCTCCATCAGCAGCCGACTCGATGGCATCAAGCTGCGCCCGCCCCCAGCATCCACCGCCAAGGCGTGCGCCGCTGATACATCTCCAACGTATCTAAATTTTTTGATTGTTCCATGCTATTATATTATCTGTTTTGGAAGTTTAATGGGCTTTAATATGCACTTTTATATTATTTTTGGGACTAACCTATTAACCGAAGGCCCAGTGCAAATGGCTGTTTTCTTGCCTATTTTAGTGTTTCCTAGAAAAGGAATATCAAACGGAATCCAAACAGAACTAAACCTTCGCAAGGATCTTTTTGGAACAAACGCAATCCAGGAGACTTGGAGTGGTGGTCAAGGAAGCAACGAGGTGGCCACGAGGTAGGGTGGCGCGCCCAGGGGGTAGGCGCGTGTCACACCCTAGCTAGTTCATGCATTAGAGTGTTGCATCATGTCTTCTTTTCCAGAAAACTGAAATGGGGATGACAGAACCCCCAGCACCCCCTGGAAACAACTAGGGTTTACTAAAATATTTTTCAATGAACCTGAAATGCCCTTCTAAAATGTTCATCATCTTTGCCTTGGTCTAGAACCTTTGACAAAAATGGTGCACACTTTTCTAGGACATCATAAGGTCATTGGATTAAATCATTACTATTTGCATTTGGGCAATTTAAATCCTATAAATATTTTAAAATGCCCAAATAATCCTGAAAGTATTTTTAGGCTGTTGAAAATATTTTCAAATGTGCCTCTGAATATTTTTAGGTTTTTCCTAAATGGAATAGTATTTTTACTATTTCAAAACACAGAACAGGAATAAATAAAAAGAAAACAGAAAGCAGAGAGAGTAGAGGCTTACCTGGCGCCCACCTAGCAGGCCCACCTGCCGGCCCAGCCCAGCCACCGCTCCAGCGAGCTGCTTGGCTTGGCCAGGCAGGTAGGCAGGTGCTCGACGCCGGCACCTGCGCGCGCCACGTAGCTGCCCGCCGCCCTGCTTCCTCCCCTCGCCGTGCTGCTGCCCTGGTTCGGTCACACACTTCTCCCCTGAGCTCGCAGACACGCCCTCTCCTCCCTAGCTCCTCTCCCTCGCTCTCCCACACCATGGCCGACGCTGCCGCGCCCGCGCCACCATGATAACCGCGTCCGTCATCGTCCCTGTGCCTCGTCACCGTGTCCATGAGCTCCGCCGTCGTTGACTACGTCGAGCAGGCCGAACCCCGAGCGCTCGCCTGCTCTGGAGTCGCTGCTGACCCCATCTCCCCCAACTCCGGCCGTCGAGATTGCCATCGTCGCCCCGCTCAGCTCCGGCCTTCCCCGAGCCCGCTTTGACGCTTGCTGCAACCGTCATGAGCTCAGCTCCGTCCTCCCCCTCTCTGTTAACTCCCTCCTGCACCGTGTGCACCGCACCACGCTCACCCGAGCACCCGCCGCCGTCGAGCTCGTCGCCGACGTGACTCCGGCCACCCACCGGCCACACCATTGTGACCAACGCACTCACCGCACTCGCAGGAGCCCGTAGCACCACTCCACGCGCCTCGCCGTGCCCCGTAGCCTCGGTTTCAACCTCGCCTGAACTCCGGTGACTGCCAAGGTCATCACCGGTGACGTTTCCGGCCACCCCGGCTCCACCCACTGCCTCCACTCGACGCGTCTCACTCCCCGCATCACATAGATGTGCTCCGCCGTCGTTTTGGTCGCCGGAGCACGAAACCCGCATCACTCCGCCGTGTCTGGCCTCGCCGGCGGCTAAACGCTGGCGAGTTTGACCCTGGTTGACCTCGTGTGGGCCCAGGTTGACTTCCCCTGAGTCTATGACAAGTGGAACCGCCCTGCTAATTAACTTAGATTAGCACTAACTAAATTTAGTTAGTTAATTAACTACTGACACGCGGGTCCCACTGGTCAAGTTTGACCTGGACCGGCCCTGTTGACCACTGACGTCACCCTGACGCAACGCTGACGAAATAATTCAATTACTGGAATTTTTCTTATACAGGAAATTCCAGAAAATATTACAAACTTCAAAAATTCATAACTTTTAATCTGTAACTCCAAATGCAAAGATTTATATATGAAATTTGATCAGACAAATTCAATCTTTCCATCTGTAATGGTTTCATGCATGACAAAACACTTTAACCTTGCTGTTTAGGTGAAACAAGCTAATACACTTATAAGGCTTAAGAACATAAGCTTCCATTTGAATCCTTGATTCAAATGGACTCAAACCAACTTGTTTCACATTGCATTAGGCAGGACACATCATATTGCCATGTCATAGCATGCATCATATTGTTGCATATTGCCATGTGATGATTGTGTTATGTGGTGTCTTTCGTGGTAGGTTCTGCCTCCGAAGATATTTCCGAGTATCCAACTGAGGGCAGTACCCTACTACTACTACTCCATCAGGCAAGCAGCCCCATTGATCATATCGATACAACCCCATGTTCTCTCTTCTGCTCTCATTTACTGCATTAAGACAACAACGTTTCAAACTGTTGTGTGCTACGGTAGTTGAACCCTTATCCTCTGCATTACCTGTCATTGCCACGGTAACTAGATGAAACCCACTAGCATGTGTAGGAGTTGATTGAGCCATGTATGTGTTTCCTACCTTGCTATGACTGCTATGCTTAGAGTTGTGTCAGGTCTGGTTCATCTAGGTGATGGGCTAGAGTGAAATGATTACGTCGGTAATGTGAGGGATGTGTTGAACATGTTTTGGTAAAGGTATCGATGAGAGGCCATGTAGGAGTACATGGTGGGTTGTTTCATTTAGGTCGTCCCTAAGAACTGAGATCTGTATGCGTGATTTAAGATTCAGCTACTACCACACATTGGGCCCTAAAATATGACCCTGCTCGACTTACTGACCCCTCTTGTCCTCTGTCCAAGAGTTGCAACTAGTTTCTGGTGTTTATAGGTTATGTGTTGGTGGTCGTGCGTAGCGCTGGCCCTAGGGGTGGGCTATGATGCGGTAGATACACCGTGGCCAGGTATGTCGGGCGCCCGTTTGGCGTCTCGGGACCCTGTACACATCGTTTGGGGACGTTGAGGACACCCCGGCCGGATTTCCTTGGGGATGGAACCCGAATAGGCGATAAACCTGGACTAGAGACTTGTGTGGTTAGTCAGGTTGTGGTCTACACCCATGTCGGCTTTCGCTTGAAGTCTGCCGAGCACATGTCGTGTGCAGACGCTAAGTGGTGGAAACATGTGTGATGAAGTACACCCCTGCAGGGTATAAAACTATTCGAATACCCGCGTTCGTGGTAAAGAACTACTTGGTTTCCTATACAGTTCATAGACAAGTTAATGGTTACCACTAAAAGACTCAAGATAAGTGTGAGTACCGAGGATGGCCCTCTCGTAGGATGACGAGGGAGGAACCTCAGTGGAGTATTGTGTTGGTGATTAGTGGACTCGTGTGCGAAAACTATTTCACAGTGGTGTCTCGTAGGATAGCTTAGCCAAGAGTCAAAGCTGGCTTGCTGCAATAACTCCACCACCTTCTTGAGAATGAGCATGTATAGTAGGATCTGTTGTAAGACTTGCTGAGTACCTTTGTACTGATGTTGCTTTAATTACTGTTTTCAGACGACAACACCACCCCCTCCGATGGGTTTTATGTAGATCTTGACGTCGATGAGTGACTTGCCACCCAGGTGGTGATCCTGGCCATGGAGGGCCCTATGTAGATAGATAGGCTCCGAGAAGCCTTCTTTCTTTCTAGTGTCTGTACTCAGACTATTTGCTTCCGCATGTGCTTGTATGCTTGTAGGACTTGAGTGTCGGGTCATGTGACCCCTACCTGTATGAGCATGTTATGTATGGCTCTCTGGAGCCTTTAAATAAAGTACTTGAGTTGTAGAGTTTTGTTGTGATGCCATGTTGTATTTGCACATATCAAGCATATTGTGTGTATGATTGAAATGCTTGGTATGTGTGGGATCTGACAATCTAGTTGTTTATCCTTGGCAGCCTCTCTTATGGGGAAATGTAGTCTAGTGCTCCTTGAGCCATAGTAGTCCGCTACAGCCCGGTTCACCGGAGTCCTGCTAGCCCAGCACTACTGCTCAGGACACTTGACTGGCCGGCATGTGTTTCACTTCGTTCCTATGTCTGTCCCTTCGGGGAAATGTCACGCGGTGACTTCCGGAGTCCTGCCTAGCCTGCTACAGCCCGGGTTCCCCAGAGTCCTGTTAGCCCAGTGCTACAGCCTGGATTCACACGCTGATGACCGACATGCTCGATGTGATTCATGTATGACTGTCCCCATAGGTTTGTGCCGCTTTGGGTTCACGGCTAGCCATGTCGTCCCGGGTTCTCTGTCATATGGATGCTAGCGACACTATCATATACGTGAGCCAAAAGGCGCAAACGGTCCCGGGCCATGGTAAGGCGACACACGTGGGGATACCGTGCGTGAGGCCGCAAAGTGATATGAGGTGTTACCAGCTAGATCGATGTGACTTGGAATCGGGGTCCTGACAGCGCGACCCTCACCCTCGTGGGCCCCTCGTTGCACCACCGACCTACTTCTTTCGCCTATACATAATCTTATACCCTGAAAACATCCGAAGGAGCCACAAAACCACTTTTACACCGCCGCAACCTTCTGTACCCATGAGATCCCATCTAGGGACCTTTTTCGGCGATCTGCCAGAGGGGGATTTGATCACGGAGGGCTTCTACATCAACACCATAGCCTCTCCGATGATGTGTGAGTAGTTTACCACAGACCTTCGGGTCCATAGTTATTAGCTAGATGGCTTCTTCTCTCTCTTTGGTTCTCAATACAAAGTTCTCCTCGATGTTCTTGGAGATCTATTCGATGTAATAGTTTTTGCGGTGTATTTGCCGAGATCCGATGAATTGTGGGCTTATGATCAAGATTATCTATGAACAATATTTGATTCTTCTCTCAATTCTTATATGCATGATTTGATATCTTTGCAAGTCTCTTCGAATTTTCGGTTTAGTTTGGCCTACTAGATTGATCTTTCTTGCAATGGGAGAAGTGCTTAGCTTTGGGTTCAATCTTGCGGTGCTCGATCCCAGTGACAGAAAGGGAACTGACACATATTATATTGTTGCCATCGAGGATAAAAAGATGGGGTTTGTATCATATTGCTTGAGTTTATCCCTCTACATCATGTCATCTTTTGTAATGCGTTACTATGTTCTTATGAACTTAATGCTCTAGATGCATGCTGGATAGCGGTCGATGTGTGGAGTAATAGTAGTAGATGCAGAATCATTTCAGTCTACTTGATACGGACGTGATGCCTATGTTTATGATAATGCCTAGATATTCTCATAACTATGCACTTTTCAATCAATTGCTCGGCAGTAATTTGTTCACCCACCGTAATATATGCTATCTTGAAAGAATCCACTAGTGAAACCTATGGCCCCCGGGTCTACTTTACATCATATAAGTTTCGAATCTATAATTTCAGTTTACTATTTATTTTGCAATCTTTACTTTTCAATCTATACAACAAACATACCAAAAATATTTATCTTATTATGTTTATCAGACCTCACTTTTGCAAGTGGCCGTGAAGGGATTGACAACCCCTTTATCATGTTGGTTGCAAGGTTCTTATTTGTTTGTGCAGGTACTAGGCGACTTGCGTGTAGTCTCCTACTGGATTGATACCTTGGTTCTCAAAAACTGAGGGAAATACTTACGCTACTTTGCTGCATCGCCCTTTCCTCTTCAAGGGAAAACCAACGCATGCTCAAGTGGTAGCAAGAAGGATTTCTGGCGCCGTTGTCGGGGAGATCTACGCTGAAGTCAAGACATACCAACTACCTATCACAAACTCTTATCCCTCGCATTACATTATTTTCCATTTGCCTCTCGTTTTCATCTCCCCCACTTCACCTTTGCCATTTTATTCGCCCTTTTCCATTCGTCTCTTTCCGCTTGCCTCTTGTGTATCCATGTGTTAGATCATTTATTTGCCCTCATGGCTAGTTCTCCTATCATTGTTAACACTCCCGATAATGATGTTCTTAATTTTAAACAAAGGGATGGAGAAAACCTAAAAGATGCTTGGTATAGAATTTGCAGTGCTCAAAATAGATCTATTAAAAAGCAATCTACTTCCGTTCTTCTTCGCAATTTTTACGTAGGCATCACTCCTTGGTATAGATATGTTCTTGACACCATCACCGGAGGGAATTTCTTGGGAGCCATACTTTTGATTCTTGTAATGCTATGATAGATTTGTTAGGCCCACCACCTCTTTTGGTCAGTGGAACTATTTTAACATTGGAACATGTGATGCAAAGGCTTGATATTATTGAATTTTTTTTGCCACTGTAGAGTGAATTGAAAATTTGGTTGAAAAGATCCACAACTAAATTACTCAATATGGATCTAAGGTAGGAGTTACTCTGAAAAATGTTAAGGAAAAGGAACCCATAGTCAATGAAAAGATAGATCAAGATTCCACTAGAATTGATAAACTCGAAGAAATTATTACCAACTTGGGGTCCGCTTTTTCTGCCGTTAAAAATACCTCAAATCCTCCTCCTACCAAAGTTGCCAAATTTATCTATGTTCCTAAAAATAAGGGTGAATCTTCTAGTAAGAAAAATGAAGATCTCAAATCAATAAGTGTTCACCCCAACTTTTTAGATATCATTAAGGAACCTTTTGCTACAAATGAATTTCTTGATTTCCTGCCTAGGAGTTTGATCATTTGCAAAAACAAAAAACCTCCTAAGGGTTATAAGTGTTCAATTGAAGAATTGCATACCAAATATGACAATACCTAGATCTATTCTTGTTTTTATGCCTAGCTAGGGGCGTTAAACGATAGCGCTTGTTGGGAGGCAACCCAATTTTATTTTTGTTCTTTACTTTTTGTTCATGTTAAGTAATAAATAAATCATCTATCCTCTGTTATGGTTGTGTTTTTTATGTTTTAATTAGTGTTTGTGCCAAGTAAAGCCTTTAGGATCTTCCTGGGTGATTGTTATTTGATCTTGCTGAAAAAAACAGAAAGTATGCACTCACGAGAATAATTTTCATTTTTTACTAGAGAGCAAAAGAATACAAATTCAAACTTATGTATATCAATATACAAATTATTTAGAACTTCCTAATTTCTCAGGATTTTTGGAGTTACATAAGTATTCGAAACCTGCAGATTACTACAGACTATTCTGTTTTTGACAGATTCTGTTTTTTGTGTGTTGTTTGCTTATTTTGAAGGATCTATGGCTAGTATCGGGGGGTATGAACCATAGAGAAGTTGGAATAAATTAGGTTTAACACCAATATAAATAAATAATGAGTTCATTACAGTTCTTATACTAACGGAGCTCATGAGATTTTTTGTTGGATTTTTGTGTTGTGAAGTTTTCAAGTTTTTGGGTAAAGATTTGATGGATTTTGGAACAAGGAGTGGCAAGAGCCTAAGCTTGGGGATGCCCAAGGCACCCCAAGGTAAAATTCAAGGACAACCAAAAGCCTAAGCTTGGGGATGCCCCGGAAGGCATCCCCTCTTTCGTCTTTGTCTATTGGTAACTTTACTTGAGGCTATATTTTTATTCACCACATGATATGTGTTTTGCTTGGAGCGTCTTGTATGATTTGAGTCTTTGATTTTTAGTTTACCACAATCATCCTTGCTGTACACACATTTTGGGAGAGACACACATGAATCGGAATTTATTAGAATACTCTATGTTCTTCACTTATATCTTTTGAGCTAGATAATTTTGCTCTAGTGCTTCACTTATACCTTTTTTGAGCACGGTGGTGGTTTTATTTTATAGAAGTTATTGATCTCTCATGCTTCACTTATATTATTTTGAGAGTCTTTTAGAACAGCATGGTAATTTTCTTTGGCTATAAAATTAGTCTTAATATGATAGGCATCCAAGATGGGTATAATAATAATAATAAACTTTCATATAAAGTACATTGAATACTATGAGAAGTTTGATTCTTTATTATTGCTTGAGATATGAAGATGGTGATATTATAGTCATGCTAGTTGAGTAGTTGTGAATTTGAGACATACTTGTGTTAAAGTTTGTGATTCCCGAAGCATGCACATATGGTGAACCGTTATGTGATGAAGTCGGAACATGATTTATTTTTTGATTGTCTTCCTTATGAGTGGCCGTCGGGGACGAGCGATGGTCTTTTCCTACCAATCTATCACCCAAGGAGCATGCGCGTAATAATTTTTTTCGATAACTAATAGATTTTTGCAAGAAGTATGTGAGTTCTTTATGACTAATGTTGAGTCCATGGATTATACGCACTCTCACTCTTCCACCATTGCTAGCCTCTCTAGTACCGCACAACTTTCGCCGGTACCATAAACCCACCATTTACCTTCCTCAAAACAGCCACCATACCTACCTATTATGGCATTTCCATAGCCATTCCAAGATATATTTCCATCCAACTTTCCACTGTTTCGTTTATTATGACACACTCCATCATTGTCATATTGCTTTGCATGATCATGTAGTTGACATCGTATTTGTGGCAAAGCCACCGTTCATAATTTTTCATACATGTCACTCTTGATTCATTGCACATCCCTGTACACCACTGGAGGCATTCACATAGAATCAAATTTTTTTCTAAGTATCGAGTTGTAAGTAAATAAAAGTGTGATGATCATCATTATTAGAGCATTGTCCCAGTGAGGAAAGGATGATGGAGACTATGATTCCCCCACAAGTCGGGATGAGACTCCGGACGAAAAAAAAAGTAGGAAAAAAAAGAGGCCATACAAAAGGAAAAGTCCCAAATAAAAATGAGAGAAAAAGAGAGAAGGGGCAATGCTACTATCCTTTTTCCACACTTGTTCTTCAAAGTGGCACCATGATCTTCATGATAGAGAGTCTCTTATGTTGTCACTTTCATATACTAGTGGTAATTTTTCATTATAGAACTTGGCATGTATATTCCAATGATTGGCTTCCTCAAAATGTCCTAGGTCTTCGTGAGCAAGCAAGTTGGGTGCACACCCACTTAGTTTATTTTGTTGAGCTTTCATACATTTATAGCTCTAGTGCATCCGTTGCATGGCAATCCCTACTTAATCACATTAATATCTATTGATGGGCATCTCCATAGCCCATTGATACACCTAGTTGATGTGAGACTATCTTCTCCATTTTGTCTTCTCCACAACCACCATTCTATTCCACTTATAGTGCTATATCCATGGCTCACGCTCATGTATTGCGTGAAGATTGAAAAAGTTTGAGAACGTCAAATGTATGAAACAATTGCTTGGCTTGTCATCGGGGTTGTGCATGATTTAAATATTTTATGTGATGAAGATAGAGCATAGCCAGACTATATAATTTTGTAGGGATAGCTTTCTTTGGCCATGTTATTTCGAGAAGACATAATTACTTGGTTATTATGATTGAAGTATTATTGTTTTTATGTCAATATTAAACTTTTGTCTTGAATCTTTCGGATCTGAATATTCATGCCACAATAAAGAAAATTGCATTGAAAATTATGTTAGGTAGCATTCCACATCAAAAATTCTGGTTTTATCATTTACCTACGCGAGGACGAGCAGGAATTAAGCTTGGGGATGCTTGATACGTCTCCAACGTATCTATAATTTTTGATTGTTCCATGCTATTATATTATCTATTTTGGATGTTTAATGGGCTTTAATATGCACTTCTATATTATTTTTGGGACTAACCAATTAACCGAAGGCATAGTGCAAATTGTTGTTTTCTTGCCTATTTCAGTGTTTTGCAGAAAAGGAATATCAAACGGAATCCAAACGGAACGAAATCTTCGCGATGATCTTTTTTGGAACAAACGCAATCCAAGAGACTTGGAGTGGAGGTCAAATTAGCAACGAGGCGGCCACGAGGTAGGGCGGCACGCCCAGGGGGTAGGCGCACCCCCACCCTCGTGGGCCCCTCGTAGCTCCACCGACCTACTTCTTTCGCCTATATATACTCTTATACCCTGAAAACATCCGATAGAGCCACGAAACCACTTTTCCACTGCCGCAACCTTCTGTACCCGTGAGATCCCATCTGGAGACCTTTTCTGGTGATATGCCAGAGGGGGATTCGATCATGAAGGGCTTCTACATCAACACCATAGCCTCTCCGATGATGTGTGAGTAGTTTACCACAGACCTTTGGGTCCATAGTTATTAGCTAGATGGCTTCTTCTCTCTCTTTGGTTCTCAATACAAAGTTCTCCTCGATGTTCTTGGAGATCTATTCGATGTAATACTTTTTGCGGTGTGTTTACCGAGATCCAATGAATTGTGGGTTTATGATCAAGATTATCTATGAACCATATTTGATTCTTCTCTGAATTCTTATATGCATTATTTGATATCTTTGCAAGTCTCTTCGAATTTTTGGTTTATTTTGGCCTACTAGATAGATCTTTCTTGCAATGGGAGAAGTGCTTAGCTTTGGGTTCAATCTTGCGGTGCTCGATCCCAGTGACAGAAAGGGAACCGACACGTATTGTATTGTTGCCATCGAGGATAAAAAGATGTTTTTTATCATATTGCTTGAGTTTATCCCTCTACATCATGTCATCTTGCGTAATGTGTTACTCTGTTCTTATGAACTTAATACTCTAGATGCATGCTGGATAGTGGTCGATGTGTGGAGTAATAGTAGTAGATGCAGAATCGTTTCGGTCTACTTGATACGGACATGATGCCTATGTTTATGATGATGCCTAGATATTATCATAACTATGCGCTTTTCTATCAGTTGCCCGGCAGTAATTTGTCCACCCACCGTAATATATGCTATCTTGAGAGAAGCCACTAGTGAAACCTATGGCCCCCGGGTCTACTTTACATCATATAAGTTTCCGATCTATAATTCCAGTTTACTATTTATTTTGCAATCTTTACTTTTCAATCTATACAACAAAAATACCAAAAATATTTATCTTATTATGTTTATCAGATCTCACTTCTGCAAGTGGCGGTGAAGGGATTGACAACCCCTTTATCGCGTTGGTTGCCAGTTTCTTATTTGTTTGTGCTGGTACTAGGCGACTTGCGTGTAGTCTCCTACTGAATTGATACCTTAGTTCTCAGAAACTAAGGGAAATACTTACTTTACTTTGTTGCATCAGCCTTTCCTCTTCAAAGGAAAACCAACACATGCTCAAGAGATAGTAGCCGCAGGGACAGCAAGCAGGGGGACCACAAGAACGGGGTTCTCACGAGGCCCCTAAGCTTAGCAGGGCGCAACCCCCACTCATCGAAGAGGGGCATCTGCCTCACGAACACCTCCATGTTTGAGCAGCAGTACAAAAGGCAGCCCTCCTTCGGAAGCATGGCTGGCGCAGAGTCACCAGTCAGGAGGTCAAGCAGCGTGCGCAGAGTCTTGGGAGGAAGCGCAGGCACCTGGAGCCTCATGGAGTCACTGCTGCCAGCAAATGTCCACATCTATCGAGAATGGCGCTGGAGCGGAGCAATGCGGCGCTGTATGAACTCCTGCACCACCATGGGCGCCATCACCCCAAGCTCCTTCAACCTAGCCGGCCGGCGCCAAACGTGGGCAAGCTGAGGGTCGATGAACTTCACGTGCACACATACAGAGCTGGGTTCCGCCGGTGCCCGGGGGAGCAAGAGCAGGGGATTGAGCACGCCGGCATCCACGAACACCCACCACTTCCGGAATCCATGTACGACCAACGAGAGCTCAAATTCGATCACTAAGCCCGCCGCCGCCACCACGGCCTAGAAGGTCACGCACCCCGAGCACTGGCAGGCATCGATCAAGTGGAGCGAGAAGAAATGGTGGAACAAGGCCACGGAGGGAACAATGCCCGCCATGGCCTCGCAGACAAAGATGAAGACGGCAAGGAGAAGGATGGATTGGGGATTCAGATGCAGGCGTGGACTTGGTAATGCGAGATTACACTGTTGAAGAAATCAGAAAAGGGGGGAATCAAGCCTGCCAAGAGGGCGTGGGGATGAATGGGGATCTCAGTGGCCGCCATGTCGACCATGGCGCGGGAAGCAGGCCAAGCCACAGTCACGTTCCACTCATTGGAATTGGCGGCAAGCGCCGGACGGACCTGGTCCAGCATCTCCTGGTTAACCGCCGTCGACCACTTGAGAGTGGGCTCGAAGGCTGACGGAGATTCGGCCAAAGCACGGCACTTCACTTTCTTCTTCTTCGCCAACTTCGGCGCCATGACGACACGTGAGAGCTGAGAAGATCGAGGGGCCAAGGAAGCACGTGACAAGCAATGAAGATGGAGCTGAGCCGGTGGCGGCGGCCACCAAGCCCAGCGAATATCAAGGCTGCATGGGGAAGTGTAGGCACCCATGTCTCGTCAATCGCCACACGTCGAGCAAGGCCGCAGGCGGTTGGGGCCTGTAGTGCTCCACATTTACCCTTTGGCTTCGCCTCAAAGCCAAGCTCGAGCGCGCCTTGGTCCCGGGGGCTACTGTCGGCGTCCTGGGAACGGGGGTACCCAGACTTGCCTGCCCGCGGCCCGTGGCGTGGCTCCATTAGCGGCCCGGTATGGACCAGTTTCGGCAGCAACGACACAAGACCCTCGCAAGGGGCAAAGCCTCGCGAGGCGGACGACGCCAAGACCTCCCTGGGGGGTGGCCTCACTAGTTTAGCTCCCGAGGGGCGGAGATATCAAGGCAGGGTGCACCTCGTGAGGTTCACATGACATGAGCCATGATGACCAAATCCAGGCGGGCGCAGTGTGCCAGTTTCCCCTTTGGTGCCAAGGAGGCAAGCACAGGCACAAAGCCCCGAGGAATCATGCAAAGGTTTCCATATTGGTGCAACGAGACCAAGACAGCCAGGATGACAGGACAGAGGTCATCGCGGAGCCCACTACAGCGTCACCACCAGAGCCTTTGCAAACGAAGACTACTTTTGTCAAGATAACATGTGCTAGTTGTCTCCCTTTGAATTTGGCCATTGTGGGATCCCTACCCGCCTACATTTGGGAAGAGGACCAAAGCCACTATAAATAGGACTTAGCCACCACCCGAGAGAGGGATCGGATCATTCAGACCATCCTCACACCCACCAGCTCATCGAGCTCAAGAACACCTCACCTCCTGAGGCTATTCAACCACCGTACTAGTTCATCCTCAGCCCCTCGAGGCAATCGACCACAAAGCTGGAGTAGGGTATTACACCGCAAGGTGGCCCGAACCAGGATAAACTATTGTATCTCTTGTCCCTTGGGTTCGTCGAGCTAGGCTGTGGAACCGTTGGGCCAGCAGGTCGGGAAGAAGGAGTTCTTCATACGCACCCTAGTGTTCGAACCTCTTAAGGGTCTGCGGAGCCTAGAATCCAACAGAACCTCATTTCATCGTGGGCTGACCTGGGTCATGAGTTCATTGGCACCTTAGCTAGTGGCCATCAAGAGCCAGTCTGACCCAGTGACTTGTAGCTTCTCCAACAGAAGGAAGGAGAAACCCTCCGTAAGTATTTACACAGATTTAGCAAAGTTCATAGGAACATCCCAAATATCCATCCGGCAGTTGTGATTGCTGCCTTCTAGTGCAATGTGCGCAACCGCCGGATTTGTTCCAATATGAACGTGTGGTTTCCCAAGACTGTGAATGAGCTCTAAACCTTAGTGGATAAATGTGCTCGGATGGAGGAGGGGAGGAAGTTGCCTGGAGAGGAAGATTGCATCAACGTTGATTCAGAGGATGATGATGAGTCAACTAGTTAGAAGAAGAGCAAGAAGCGCAGCAAGAAGCGGAAAGATAAGGTAGTGATGACTGTTTAAGGATCGGGTACACCTAGTACCGGCAAGAAGGCCAAAGCTGAGGTCCCCGGCAAGGAAGCTGTCATGTGCCCTAACTGCCGGGAAGCCACGGCTGCCGAGAAGGCTAGGAAAGGTGATGGGTCGTATTGCAAGAGTCATCGGACCAAGGGCCACGACCTTTAAGAGTGTTATCAGGTTGAGCAGCTCGTCAAGAGACAGAGAGCATAATACGAGAAGCGTGATAAGGAAAAATGTCAGAATTCTACTGGCAGTAAGGGTTGGGGCAGTGAAGTAAATTGCCCCAGCAAACCCTTTCAGAACCAAGGAAAAACCGCCAGAGGTCGAGAGAAGGAAGCCTGTGATGATGAGAGTGATGGAGGGGATGAAGAGGAAACTAGTGAGCATGAGTTTCAGAAGGCCACTGACACCCTGTGCATTGACGAGGGTGCATCTTTGCACACCTCTCACCGCCAGCTTAGGCGGTGGGCATGAGAAGTCAATGTCGTGGAACCAGTGCCAGAGGCCCGGAAGCCACTCAAATGGTCACGCACGCCCATCATTTTTTATGAAGAGGATCATCCTAGCCATACCACTGCGGTAGGGTGCTTACTGTTGTTGGTCTCCCCAACAATTCCCAACCTCAAGATCACAAAGATGTTGGCGGACGGCGGGGCTGGTTTGAATCTGATCTCCCCAGCAATCATCAGAAGACTTCAGATAGCAGAAGAAGAGCTAGAAGTTACCGGTACGTTTCAAGCAGTTAATCCCGGCAGGAGTCATCCTAAGGGAAAGATCATGTTGCCGGTGACATTTGGGGGAGAGCTTAACTACTGGAATAAGAAGATCGTGTTTGATGTGGTTGACCTCCCCCTGCCATATAATGGGATAATTGGACGCCCAGCCCTGGCTAAATTCATGGTGGCATCCCACTATGCCTACAACACCTTGAAGATGCCTGGGCCTCTGGGAGTCATCGCCATCCCATCAGATGATAAGGATGCATTCATTTGCGTGGACAAGATGTATCGGGATGCTGTCACGACGGAGGTAGCGGCAGTTCCCACCAAGGAGGACAGAGGAAAGAATAAGGGTAGCAAGGACGCTGGCAAGGAATCCGGGAAGCGTACCTCTTCAGAGTGCGCTGCGCCTGTTGATGACTTGCCGGAGAGCTCCAACAGCAGGAGATCCAAGGTCACCGCACCCCAAGTGAAGAATGTCTCGGCAGGGCTGGCTGGCCTTGATGGTACTTCCACTATCAGCGTCGCCCTCGATGACAAATAGGAAAGCACGCTCGTTGCCTTCCTGCGGGCGAATATCGATGTGTTTGCCTGGCAACCATCTGATATCCCTGGTGTTCCCAGGGAGGTAATCGAGCACCACCTTGCTGTCTGTCCACATGCTCGAACTGTCAAGCACAAAGTCCGGAAGCAGGCCTTGGAAAGGCAACAATTCATTGCGGAAGAGATCAAGAAACTTGAAGCAGCTGGTTTGGTCAGAGGAGTGCTACACCCCATGTGGTTGGCAAATCCAGTGGTAGTCCGAAAGGCTAACGGGAAGTGGAGGCTTTGCATAGATTTTACATATCTCAACAAAGCTTGCCCAAAGGACCCATTTCTCCTGTTGCACATCGATCATATGTGGATTCCACTTCAGGATGTGATTTTCTCTCCTTTCTGGATGCATATTCTGGGTATCATCAGATCTTCATGTCCAAGGAAGATGAAGAGAAGACGTCGTTCATCACTCTATGTGGTACGTTGCTACCTCTTGAGCATGTGTTGGTTTTCCCTTGAAGAGGAAAGGGTGATGCAGCAAAGCAGTGTAAGTATTTCCCTCAGTTTTTGAGAACCAAGGTATCAATCCAGTAGGAGACCACGCGCGAGTCACCTCGTACCTACACAAACAAATAAGAACCTCGCAACCAACGCGATAAAGGGGTTGTCAATCCCTTCACAGCCACTGGCAAGAGTGAGATCTGATAGAGATAATAATAATAAGATAAATAGTTTTTGTATTTTTATGATATAAATTGAAAGTAAAGATTGGAAAATGAAATAGATTGGAAACATGTATGATGGAAAATAGACCCGGGGGCCATAGGTTTTTATTGGGGATATTACTATCAGTTGAGACCCGCCCAGGAGGGGCCGGATCAACCCCAATGGCGGGTTACGCAAGAAGCCCAGTAAACATCCAAGATTGTAGTTTATTAAGTATTATAAAAGGCCCAAGGGCCTGAAGGTGGTTTAAGGCCTGATATTATGAACCGCCATATGTAAGGAAAGACTTGTAAAGAAAGGCATGTAAAGGAAGTCACCGAGCCGGATACGATTATGAGCCGGCCGGGACTCCGTAGGCCACCAGGCGTCAACCCATGTATATAAGGGGACGACCCGGTGGCGGCTTAGGGGAAGAGACAACAAATCGATAACCAAGCCGGTGAGTTGAGCCTCTTGGAAATCGAAACCCTAGCAATACCAAACCCAACTAGACGTAGGCTTTTACCTTCATCATAAGGGGCCGAACTAGTATAAAAACTCTCTCGTGTCCTTTGTCTCGATTAACCCCTTTAAGCTTCCTAGTGCGATGGCCCTACGACTAAGTCCTTGCTCTAGGACATCTGCCGTGACAATTCCACGACAGTTGGCGCCCACCGTGGGGCCAGCGCACGGTGGATTTGAGTTCTTGAAGGGCAATGTAACGCCTCGGACACACCCGCCGGTGGTCGTTACTCCTGGCGGGATCTAGACTGGCCCCACAGATCAATACTAGTCTTTTCTATGCACTTTGTCCTCACTCGTGCGCACCCGGGAGCAACTTCCCAGTCGGTCACCCATCCTGACACTACTCCAAGCTGAGCACGCTTAACTTTGGAGTTCTATCCGAATGGGCTCCCAGAAAAGAAGGAATTCCTTATTGATATGAGTAGTCTATCATCCCTAATAAGCCAGGCCATCACATACACCCCCACTCAGAGGAACCAACGTCCTCGTCGGGCCACAGGAACGTTCCCTCTTGGCACATACGTCTGTGCATCCAGTCCAGTACATGTGCCATGTCGGGTGCCACTACGGGTCACAAACGTCATGAACAACATGACCGCGCACCTGTCCGCAAACATCCGTGTAACCGTGAGGGTCGGCTCTAATACCAACTTGTAACGCCCCGGACACACCCGCCAGTGGTCGTTACTCCTGGCGGGATCTAGACTGGCCCCATAGATCAATACTAGTCTTTTCTACGCACTTTGTCCTCACTCGTGCGCACCCGGGAGCAACTTCCCAGTCGGTCACCCATCCTGACACTACTCTAAGCTGAGCACGCTTAACTTTGGAGTTCTGTCCGAATGGGCTCCCAGAAAAGAAGGAATTCCTTATTGATATGAGTAGTCTATCATCCCTAATAAGCCAGGCCATCACAGGCAACTTCGAAGGGCTCAAGGGATACGCTGTGGGCCGGATCACCAAGAGTCGTCGCGGCAAGCTCTACATCGATGACGAAGGCTGGGGCCCCGAGGCCGGCTCAATCGAGTACGGGTACCGGGTCCCCTTCGGCGGAATTCACGTTTTCATCGGCCGGATCGGCGAGTCGGGCCCTGAGCCGGACGTTCACACCAATGTCATCGAAACGGCTCAGCGCACAAGGACCACCCATGTTCAATCTATCGTGAAGCGTGCATTTGTAGGCTGCATCCACGGCGGTGAATACTCTGAAGTACCGATGGAGGGCGGTGAGACGGCCCTCTGTTTTGACACTGCGTCATCAACGGGCGAGACAGACTCTTTGTACCAGCTACAAGACGGCATGCTCGGGGGCTGTTCCGATGGAAGCAGTATTCCGGACCCCCTTGAGCCGCCGAATTGGGCCAGAGTCTTCATGGCAGGGACACAGCCCGGGCAGAACTCTACCGCAGCGGCAGCAGCAGCTACCGGGTCGGCTGCGGCCGGGTCAGGAGACCCCGCGCGCCCCCCGGCTCAGATTCTAATGGACCTCATGGACAAACTGACAACTCTGTTAACCGTCGTGGTAGAGCCGGCGGATAAAGCCCAGCACGACGTAGAGGTGGCACGTGTGCGTGAAGAGATGGTGCAAGCTAAGGAAAATCTACCCACATACCCACAGAGGAAACCCGGATGGCAGCAGAGCGGGCGGCTTTGGATGCTCGTGCTCAACAACTTCAAGTGGAGACTTTTCAGCTCTCAGTGGACCTTAACGCATCAAACGAGGTCATGAGGAGGAGGCATCAGAAAACTCAATCATGTCTGCCTCTAACGCTTGATCCGAGGAACCTGTTCCATACACCCAGGGATGGGGGGAGTAACCCGCCGGAGGCAAACCGGATCACGACACCCGACGCACAGGTTCAGCCACGTGCCACGGAGCCACCTCGTATAATTACCGCTCCACCTTATTATGTGCCAACACCGCCAGGTCACTTCTCCAACCCCTTGGAAAACCTCATCGCAGCGTCGGCTCATTTGGCGGCACTCCCAATGGAAGGCGACTCGCCAGCAGCAGTTGAAACACGGAGGGTAAGAGAACTTCTTCAAACGGCTCCGGCGCAGCAGGATGCGTACTCCTACAGTCGAGACAGGATCCATTCAACTCCTCTCCCAAGCCGGAGCCCGAGTTACAGTAGGCGTATGGAGTTTGTAGATATGTCAAGCAATGCTCAGCACCACAACCGGCCCTAGAGGCATGAGCCGGTGTGGGCTGGAGCCCTTACCTTGGCGGATCAGGAGAGGATTCGTCAAGAGGTGGAACGAGCAGCTCAAATGGCAGCAGATCAGGCGGCTCATCAAACCTCTCCGGCTTATCCAGCAACCTCGGTTGAGGCAGGAGTGGCCACAAGAACCGGAGGCGTGCCTTGCTTGGTGCCGGCCATATGCAATGAGTGTTTGCCAAAGGACTTCAAGGGACCTCGTAAAGTGCCTAATTACACGGCTGACCTACAGCCGGGGGCTTGGATTGAGAGTTATGAGATGACTATGGAATTATTGGAGGTCAGCGATGCTGCTATGGCCAAATATTTCACCATGATGTTAGATGGAACAGCTCATACTTGGTTAAATAGATTGCCACCCAATTCTATCGGCTCATGGGCAGAGTTGAAGGCCCGGTTCATCCAGAACTTTAAAGACACATGTAAGCAGCCTATGTCGATTGTAGACCTGACCAATTGCAAGCAAGAGGATGGTGAATCCATAACCCATTGGGTGCGCTGGGTCAAGGAGATAATACATTCATCTGATAACATGGATGCCGTCTCAGCGGTTTTAATGTTGGAGAAAAATTGTCGTTTTGAACCTCTAAAGCAGAAGCTGGGGTGGCTCAAGCGTGACTGTAATGACATGGGAACGTTGATGGCGGCTCTCGTTAAGTATGCTGATTCTGATACCACCAAGGACCTGGTGTCTGACGAAGAAAAGGCAACAAAGGGAAAGAAGAACGACAATGGCAAGGGTCACCAGCATAACCCGGCAAATCAGGGAGGTAATAAACGTAAGGCGGATGAGTTTGTTGCTAACACTAATACACATGGTGGTAATCAACGGCTCAAAGGCAGACAGCCCCCTCGATCGGGCGGGTCAGGTCCCACCCTTGAGCAGTTGTTAAATGAATCTTGTCCAAAGCACGGTACCCGGGAGAAGCCAGCCACCCACCTGTGGAAAGATTGTATGATCAGGAAGGCATTTAAAAATTCAAACACGTTTGATGGAGGTCACAGCCCAGGTGGCAGTTCAGGAGGAGGCGGTTTTCACGGCTCGGGCGCCGGTTCAGGCGGAGGAGGTTTTCACGGTCAAGGTTATCCGAAGCAGCTGAGTAGTGGGCAATACCATTTATTTACCACCAGTTTATGTAAGAGGGACCAGAAGCTTCACAAGAGGGCTGTCAATGCCGTTGAGCCGGCGATTCCACGTTATCTGCGTTGGTCCAAGCAGCCTATTGTGTGGAGCAGAGAGGATCACCCGCCCTGGGTTGATAATCCGGGTCACTTGGCTTTGGTAGTGGCACCTCAGGTTGGTGGATACAAGTTTACTAAGGTACTCATGGATGGAGGCAGCAGCATCAACATCCTCTATTATGAGACGTTCCGCCGGATGGGATTGACTGATAAAAATCTTAAACAATCCAACACTATTTTTCATGGTGTGGTACCTGGTAAGTCGGCATACCCAGTTGGTAAGATTGAGCTGGAAGTAGCCTTTGGGGATGAGTATGACTCCAGAGCGGAAAAATTAACCTTTGAGGTGGTTAAGATCAAGAGCCCATATCATGCTCTGTTTGGGCGGCCGGGTTATGCCAAGTTCATGGCTCGGCCGTGTTATGTGTATTTATAGCTCAAGATGCCGGGTCATAAGGGCACCATTACAGTACATGGGAGCCGGAAGATAGCCTTGGAGTGTGAAGAAGGTGATGCTGCCTACGCTGAATCTGTTTGTGCAACAGAGGAGTTAAAATTTTACAAGGATCATGTTGACCCGGCAGACATGACATCATTAAAGAAACCAACAACAGAGCATGAGACGGTGTTGAAATTCAAATCAACTGATGACACTAAGATGGTTGACTTTGTGCCTGGCGACTCATCCAAACAGTTCATCATCAGCGCAAACTTGGATCCGAAATAGAAAAGCGCGCTCATCGAGTTCATCCGTGAGAGTTGGGACATATTTGTATGGCAACCTTCAGACATGCCGGGTGTCCCGAGGGAACTCGCTGAGCACACTCTTAATATTGATTCAAAGTGAGAGAAGTCCATATTTCAACCCTGAACTAACCAATCAGTTTAATTTACAACCCCAAACTTTAAAACTAGTCGAAATACACCTTCAACTATCCACAAAGTTCAAATCTCAACCCTGGTCGTGGTTTACCCTCGGTCAACCGGTTTTGACCACAGTCAACACTGACGAGTCATGCCAACTCAGCAGCCAAATCCACCTTAGCACGGGGCTTAAAGGACTAAAAAAGGGGGTCATCTTTTTCTCGCTCAGCCCGCCCCCGACCACCTGCTCCTCCCGCAACCGAAGTCGCGGCCGCTGTCATGGCCGCCTCCGCCACCGCACCTGACTCTGGCCGCCACCGGCGTCGGTGCATCTTGTCTGCAGCCGGTGCCGGTTCACCCGTTCCCAGTGCAGCCTCCCTCCGCTGTGCTGCCATGGGCGGCTCGACTAAGCCCATGAATTCTCCCTAGCCATTCTTGTCGCCGTGGGCACCGCTTCTGAAGACAAAAGGGGTTGGCTGTTGTAGGATCTTGAAGTAGATGTGTCTAGAGGGGGGGTGATTAGACACTTAATGCTAAATTTGCAATTTTTAAGCTTTTTCAGTTTAAGTGGAGTTTAGGCATAATTTCAACATTCACAATACATATCAAGCAAGCATGCAAAGAGTGTATAGGCAGCGGAAAATAAAGCATGCAACTTGCAAGAATGTAAAGGGAAGGGTTTGGAGAATTCAAACGCAATTGGAGACACGGATGTTTTTCCCGTGGTTCGGATAGGTGGTGCTATCCTACATCCACGTTGATGGAGACTTCAACCCACGAAGGGTAATGGTTGCGTGAGTCCACGGAGGGCTCCACCCACGAAGGTTAATGGTTGCGCGAGTCCACGGAGGGCTCCACCCATGAAGGGTCCACGAAGAAGCAACCACCCACGAAGGGTCCACGAAGAAGCAACCTTGTCTATCCCACCATGGCCATCGCCCACGAAGGACTTGCCTCACTAGCGGTAGATCTTCACGAAGTAGGCGATCTCCTTGCCCTTACAAACTCCTTGGTTCAACTCCACAATCTTGTCGGAGGCTCCCAAGTGACACCTAGCCAATCTAGGAGACACCACTCTCCAAGAAGTAACAAATGGTGTGTTGATGATGAACTCCTTGCTCTTGTGCTTCAAATGATAGTCTCCCCAACACTCAACTCTCTCTCATAGGATTTGGATTTTGTGGAAAGAATATTTGAGTGGAAAGCAACTTGGGGAAGGCTAGAGATCAAGATTCATATGGTAGGAATGGAATATCTTGGTCTCAACACATGAGTAGGTGGTTCTCTCTCAGAACATATGAGTTGGAATTGTGTATGTGTTCTGATGGCTCTCTCCACGAATGAAGAGGAGGTGGAGGGGTATATATAGCCTCCACACAAAATCCAACCGTTACACACAGTTTTCCAATCTCGGTGGGACCGAATCAACAAACTCGGTCGGACCGAACAGGTAAACCTAGTGACCGTTAGAGATTTTTGGTGGGACCGACTGGATCAACTCGGTGGGACCGATGTGCTAGGGTTAGGGTAAATCCAAAACTCGGTTTGACCGATTACTCAAACTCGGTGGGACCAATTTGGGTAATAAGTGAAACAGAGAGTTGGCCAAGCAAACTCGGTGGGGCCGATTGCATATCTCGGTGGGACCGAAAATATTGCAATAGGTAACAGAGAGTTTGCAAGCCCATCTCGGTGAGACCGAGATCCCATCGGTGAGACCGAACTTTCTGGCAGTGGCTATGACAGGTGAAACTCGGTGGCGCCGGATAGGAATAATCGGTAGGTCCGAGTTTGGCTTTGGGTTTAGGTCATATGTGGAAGTGGGAAAGTAGCTGAGGATTTTGGAGCATATCATTAAGCACATGAAGCAAGAGGCTCATTAAGCAACACCTCATCCCTCCTTGATAGTATTAGCTTTTCCTATGGACTCAATGTGATCTTGGATCACTAAAATGTAAAATGAAGAGTCTTGAGCTTGAAGCTTTAGCCAATCCTTTGTCCTTAGCATCTTGAAGGAGTTCCCACTACCTTTAGTCCATGCCACTCCATTGTTGAACTTATCTGAAACATGCTAGATAGAAATGTTAGTCCAACAAGAGATATGTTGTCATCAATTATCAAAACCACCTAGGGAGCACTTGTGCTTTCAGCTGTGCACCTACAACCATCGCCGGCCACGCGCCTACCCGCTCACAGCCGCGCTCCTGCCCACCCCCGGCCTCGCGCCTCACACCGCCCGCGCCTTCCTTGTCGCGACTGGAACCTCGCACCGCTGACCGCACGCCTCTCTCATTGTGAGCCGCGAGCCTCCCTCGCTGCGAGCTACACACCTACCCACCTCCAAGGCTACCCATCGTCCTTCCCATGGCGGGCGACGACGTCTCCCCAGATCACTGTCGTGCGATGGCGGCCAGCGGTGTCCTTTGGCGCACAGGGCACGACTACCTGTCGGAGTTGGCTGGGTGCCGGTCGCTATGATTCGCCAAAAGACGATCTAATCGATCAGTCGCTAGCTTAACTAGCTCTGCTAAGCTCGTATGTATACGTGAGTTTACAGCTGCATGTGCATGTACTGCTACCTAACCAAGCATCGATTAAGCTGCTGGTCTACTTTGTTGAAGTTAGCTTGCAGCGTACGTGTGTTTGCCTACTGAAGTATACGAACTAGCACTCTAAATATCGACATGGCTCATGCGGGGGCGCCGCCGCGTGGTGGCAGCTCAGCTGACTGGATACTCTGCCGCCAACAGCGCGGTGGTTGGGTGACAAATGACTGCAGCAGGAGATAGGTGGCGGAGCAGTGGCTCAGTTGGTGAGGTGCAAGGCTAACCACGCACGGCTGTGTGTGGCGAGGGCGGCCGTTCGTGGTCCCTGCAGGCCGGCCGGTGTGGCGGTCAGGTGAGCCTCGTGCGCCGGTCGTCGTCGGGCCGACAAATGTGAGGTGGCAGTGCCTAGTCGGGAGTCGACGCGGTCAAAACCGCTTAACAGAGTCAAAACCGGGAGGAGGGTTTATTTCTGAACCACTTGGTTAGTTCAGGGTATAGCTTGACCGGTTTTGAACTTTGAGGTTGAAAATTAAACTGAGTTGTTAGTTAAGGGTTGTAATGTGAATTTTTCTCATCCAAAGTTCAAACCTGTCAGATAGTTTCTCCGACGGTTCAATGAAGAAAGGCGCAAGGCCATTGGAGAAGAGGTGGCCTGGCTCTTGGCAGCCGGGTTCATTGTGGAGGTCTTTCACCCCGAATGGTTAGCTAACCCGGTGCTTGTGCTAAAAAAGAATGGCACCTGGCGTATGTGTGTAGATTACACCGATCTGAACAAAGCTTGTCCGGCTGATCCTTTTGCTCTCCCCCGTATTGATCAAATCATTGATGCTACGGCGGGTTGTGCATGTTTGAGTTTCTTGGATGCTTATTCCAGTTATCATCAGATTAAGATGGCGGTCAAGGATCAGGAGAAGACAACCTTTATTACTCCTTTTGGAGCTTTTTGCTATGTGTCTATGCCCTTTGGGCTTAAGAGTGCCCAGGCGACTTACCAGCGGTGTGTGCAAAATTGTCTTCACGATCAAATTGGGCGCAATGTTCATGCTTATGTGGATGATATAGTGGTAAAATCCAGGAAGGAGGAAACCTTGGTCACAGATCTGAAAGAGACTTTCGATAATCTCTGAATCTACAAAATGATGCTTAACCTGGCCAAGTGTGTTTTTGGAGTCCCAGCTGGCAAGCTCTTGGGTTTTTTGGTGTCCAACCGAGGTATTGAAGCTAAGCCAGAGAAAATCAAAGCAATTACGTCTTTAGCCAAACCAACGTGCATCAATGACGTTCAACGGCTGGCGGGTGGTGTTGCGGCCTTGAGCCGGTTCATATGCCGGTTAGGAGAGAAGGCAATGCCTTTGTATCAGATGATGAAGAAAATAGATGATTTTATTTGGAGTGATGCTGCAAATACTATTTTTGAGGATCTGAAGGCACAGCTTGCTGAGCCGCCGATTCTTGCTGCTCCAGTTGAAAAAGAGTCGCTGTTATTATATGTGGCTGCCAACTCACGGGCTGTTAGTGTGGCTATTGTGGTGGAGCACAAGGAGGCTGGCAAGGAACATCCGGTTCAACTGTCGGTTTACTATGTCAGTGAGGTGTTGATTGAATCCAAGCAACGATATCCACATTGGCAGAAACTCATATATGGGGTATTCATGGCAAGCCGGAAGCTTAAACATTATTTCCAGGGTCGCCCAATCACTGTGGTCAGCTCTGCTCCTTTGGGATACATCATTCAAAACAGAGAAGCCACTGGACGAGTCGCCAAGTGGGCAATTGAGCTTGGGTCTCATGGGTTGAAGTATGTGCCGCGTACTACGATCAAATCTCAAGCACTGGTTGACTTCATCAATGACTGGACAGAGATGCAGATGTCAGAAGAGAAACCAGACAACACCTATTGGACTATTCATTTTGATGGGTCCAGACAGTTGGAAGGCTCAGGGGCTGGAGTTGTGTTAACTTCCCCATGAGGTGACAAATTTTGTTATATGTTACAGTTGATGTTTCCTTGCACCAACAACGCAACAGAGTATGAAGCCTTTCTCCATGGTCTTCGAGTGGCGAAAGAGATGAGTTTGAGCCGGGTCAGATGTCTTGGTGACTCAGATCTAGTGGCTCAATAGGTATCTGGCAAATGGGATTCCAAGGACCCTCTCATGGCGGCTTATCGCCGGGAGGTTGATGCTGTTGCAGGGCATTTTAAAGGTTATCAGGTGGAGCACATTGATCATCGAAAGAACGAAGCGGCTGATGCCCTAAGCCGGTTGGGATCTCAGCGTAAGCCGGTGCCACCTAACACCTTTTTGGATATTTTGCATAACCCCTCTATCAAGTTGCCCATAGAAGAATATTTAGTTGTTCCTGACCCGGAGGCGCAGTTGGTGGCCGCTCTTCACGTCATCCTAGATTGGACAGTGCCGTTTTTGGCTTACATGACCCTGGGAGAGTTGCCAGCGGATGAGACCCTGGCTCGACAGATAACCCGGTGGTCTAAGTCAATGACGATTTCAGATGGAGAGTTATATCATCGCAGTGTTTCCGGAGCGTTTCAGCGGTGTGTTTCCCCCAAAGAAGGTCAAGAAATCCTTTGTGAGATCCATGAAGGTGATTGTGGTCATCACGCCGGGTCAAAATCTTTGGTGGCCAAGGCGTTTCGTCATGGTTTTTACTGGTTGACGACTCATGCTGATGTAGAAGATCTAGTCAGTAGATGTGATGGATGTCAAAAATTTGCACGACGAGCGCATATGCTGGCTCAAGAGCTCCGGATGATTCCAATCACTTGGATGTTTGCGGTCTGGGGGCTTGACATGGTGGGACCTTTCAAAAGATCTAAGGATAAAAAGACACATCTCCTGGTGGCAGTTGACAAATTCACCAAGTGGGTTGAGGCGGAGCCTGTGAGTAAGTGTGACGCGGCCACGGCGGTTCAGTTCATGAAAAAGGTGACCTTCCGTTTTGGTTTTCCACACAGTATTATCACTGACAATGGCACTAATCTGTCCCAAGGGGCTATGGAGGAGTTTTGTCAACGAGAGCACATCCGGCTTGATGTTTCTTCTGTAGCTCATCCTCAATCCAATGGTCAAGCTGAGAGAGCCAATCAGGAAATTTTGAAAGGGCTCAAACCCCGGCTTAGGGTTCCCTTACAGCGAACGCTGGGTTGTTGGGTAGAGGAGTTACCCTCGGTGCTGTGGAGTATCAACACCACACCCAACAGGTCTACAGGTTACACACCTTTCTTCATGGTTTATGGAGCAGAAGCAGTGTTGCCTAGTGACATCCGTCATGACTCGCCCCGTGTGGCGGCTTATGTTGAAGCCAATAATGAACAAGCCAGACAGGATGCACTTGACTTGTTGGATGAAGAAAGAGACTTAGCGGCAGCCCGGTCAGCAATTTATCAACAGGACCTACGTCGTTATCACAGCCGCCGGGTTAAATCCAGGACTTTTCAGGAAGGCGACTTGGTGCTCCGGCTCATTCAGGATCTGTCAGATGCACACAAGTTATCCCCACCTTGGGAAGGACCCTTTGTGGTCAGTAAGAACTTAAACAACAGGTCATATTACCTCATTGACATTTGAGAGCACCAGGACTCACGTAAGTCGAAGGAAGAGACCCGCCGGCCGTGGAATATTGCTCAACTTCGGCCATACTACACCTGAGCCGCCGGCTCTCATCACGTACATACTTTAACATTGTGTATACCATGTTAAGCGATAAAGTAAGACCATCGGTCTCTTTTCTTTTCAAAGATTATGCATCTTTGTTATTTCTTATTTTTCAAATGACTATTAAGGAGCTGATCATATTTGAATAAAGTATAACCTTTTTTGGTCTAGCTTATGATCGTATCCGAATCTAGCTGCAATCTCATGGTCACTTGGGGGCTTCCTGTTCAAACATAGGTCGTATTCGAACCAAAGAGAACATAGCTGTCGTAACCCTCTTGATCGGCTCAAAGCCAAACTCACTTGGGGGCTTCTTGATCATATCTGAATCATAGCTTAACCCCTTTTGGGTCCGACTTGGATCGTATTCGGATCAGGGTCGTTAAAAACCTCTCAAGGTCGTTTGGGGGCTTCCTGTTCAAACATAGGTCGTATTCGAACCAAAGAGAACATAGCTATCGGTACCCTCTTGATCGGCGCAACGCCAAAGCCACTGGGGGCTATATGGTCGTATTCGAACCTTAGCTTAACCCCTTTGGTCCGGTTTACTGATCGTATTCAAATCAGAAACCCCCAACCTTTTGAATACAGGGTTAAATCATGCTTATTATTTGTTACTTGCTTTTTAGTTTTTGTTGTTTCAATATTACAAACAATTAGCCTGGTCTTCTTCACGGGCTCGACTATTTGACAACACAGCTGCCCGGGTCATTCACACTGACGGCTTACGGATCAAAAGATGCAGCCTATCAAGGTATACTAATCATTGAGTATTCAAAAAAGCATTGGCTTTTCACAAAGATTGAATTATCAAATTCATCACCTGGGTTATTTAAACCGGCGGTCTGAGGATCAAAAGGGACAAGGTATGGTTATTACTTATATGCATTAACTAAAGAGTTAGCCCTTGTCCTTTATTTATATCTGTCTCTGGTTCTTAATGTGGTAAACGTACTGGCTATAAATTGGGTGTTTTAACCTATTTGGTTCTAAGCCGCCAAGCCAGTCTTTTCCTTGTATTTACAGGAACAGAGTTCAAACATTGCAGAAACAAACATTAAATACGATGCATACATTGGCATCAGGAAACAGACTCCCATAAAAGGTGTTTTATGCGCGACGGCATAAGCAAAGCATACATTATTTTCACAACTAAGTTATTACAAGGCTTTATAAGCCCATGAAGATGATCATTGTTCCTCCCTCGCCGGTTCACCACCTTCTGTTGGCTGGAAGTTGGGTTTTGACCAATCAAAACCGTTCACGGTGACAAATTCGGCTTCATCGTCGATCAGGCCGACCGGGTGAACTTCCGGGGCAAATGTATCTTCTCTCACCGGTGGGATCAAATCTGTTACCTTGTATGAGGGAGTGGCCATCTTCTTATTCTCACTATCAAAACTCGGCTGGTATTTATCAACATTGGTATCATCCCCAAGGGTAGTTGCTTGAGGCCGGACTCCGCGCACGCAAGCCATGAAGTCATCCTGATCAAAAGGAGACCCGTCTTCCTTCACGGTGGGATAGCCTCTGGCCACGTCCGCAGGGTCTAGGTCTGGCACCCAAGCCTTGGAGCGACTCAAGGCAGTCAAAGCTCCGGCTCGTGTGCAGGAGCATTTTACTTCTTGAAACCTGGTAGGAAGGATGGACAGTTTCTTCAGGACATCGCTAAGCCAGTTGGGTCCTTGATTAGCAGGAGAGATGGCGGCCAGAGCCCCCTGTGCGCCAATATACAGTTGTTCAACCAAAGTATATACTGGCTTCAGTTTAATCAACGGGTCTTGGCTCAGATTTTTGCTTCGAGGACCTGCATAAATTTTACACGCAAAGTTAGTTGGCGGATTAGACTCCGGATTTGCAAACAGCACGCAAAAGTTAGCCAGACAGCTTACCAAAGATAGCAGCTACCATTTGAGACACCCGACCCTTTAACCCGTTCAACTCTGTTGAAATCTCTTTTAGAGCTGTTTCTGCCGTCTCAGCACGTTGGGTCAAAAGCGCTTTTTCCTCTGCCCAAGTTTTCTCCTTGGCAGCAAAGCTGGTCTTTAAATTTTTCGTTGCAGAGAGACTTATTTTCAGTTTGGAGTTAGCGGATTTGATTTCTGTCTCCTGACTCACTAGCCGGGTCTTCGCATCAGTCAATTGAGAGTTCAATTCAGATAAGGCATTCTGCAAAGCATTTAGATGAGTCAAGATTTGGTTTCAAATTCAAAAATCAAGGTTCAAGTCTCAAGTACTTTACAAAAAAACCACTTGACACTTGGGGGCTAATGTATGCCAAATCAAATTTCTACGACTCCACAGACATATTTATGTCCCAAGTACCTTACAACGTAACAGCACTTGGCACTTGGGGGCTAATGTATACAGTTCAGCAAGTTTCTCAAAGGTTAAGCCGGAATATTAAGCCTTTTAAATACAGAACCAAACAATTTAAAGTACCAGTTCAGTTATTATCAAAATGAACCGGCCCTTGGGGACTACAGGTGAAGCTTTGATCTCTTAAAGTCAAGAAAAGTTTCAAAGGTAAAGGTCCCGGCCTATGTTTTAAAGTCTACAGATCAATTCGGTTCTCTCATAATCTGAAGACTTGGGGGCTGAAGGAATACAGATAAGCCGGAAAAACATACCTTGTATTTCAACTGCAGTTGTTTGACCACTTCAATCTCAGAGTCGCGGCTAGAGTGTACATGGTTAAGATAGCCGGATAAAATATCATTGGCATTGAGACGGTCATAGTTGGCAACGTCAAAGCGAACTTTCTGCCTCTCCAACGCCTCTTGTTTTGCTGTACACTGAGCCAGCACAGTTGGGTTCCCCGGTTCAATAAAGCGGCTCCCGGTAATCTTAACATCTTGTGCAGACGGAGACGGCGGGTTGGCTGAGGTTGATGGTCCGGTTGTGGAAGGGTTTACCGTGGTTTCGTCAAATGACGGCTCAGGAGGATTTGCTTCGATGTCAATAGGCAGGTCTTCTGGAGCATCAGTTAACGGAGAAGAAGGCCTAGCCGAGTCAGATGCCAGCACCGGCGGGTCTTCCGCCGGCTTAGCTGCCTTCGTTTTCTTGGATTTAGCTTGGCCACTAAGAAAAAATGTTGTAGGATTGTCAGTATAAAGATACAGTTGAACAATCCGAAAGAAAGAAGGACTTCTGATTACCCGGGAGCAGTCTTGAAAGCCGAGAATTGCGTCTGCGATGAGTCGCCAGAAGAGCGAGAGACCTCCTGAAAGGATAAAATAGAGTTAAAAGAAATTCAAGGAGAAGGATCCATTAAACAGAGTTAAAGATAGAAATAAGTAAACCTCATTTGGACGTTTCCGAGGAGTTTGTTGAAGAACGACAGCTGGTTCATCTTCAATCCCAGCTTGACGACGGCTTTCATGTTGCTGCTTTTTCAAACGAAAGTTGGGATCCAAGTGAGCTAAAGGGTTAGAAAACCTTACTTTACGGATCACTCATCGAACTTTGTGTCTTGGTAAGGGCTCTGAGTCCGAGGAAATGATAGTTACCTATGCTTCCCCAGCCTGACTGGCCCCAGTGTCATCCTGGTAATAATCAGCATCAATAAGATTGTTAAAAGATTGGCCAAGGGAATCAAGGGCTACCTCCGAGTCAGATGTATCATCAAGCTTCATCAGGTCTTCGGCAGTACTCTTTTTCTTCTTTTTTGACCTCCGAGTCGTTTTCTTGGCGTTTATGGCGGCGGCTTTCGCTTTCTTCGCCGCCTCATGGTCATACTTAACTTTCCAGAAATCAGAATTGGACTGCAGACAGGTAAAGAATCAGGCAAGTATTAAAGCAATACAGCTGGAGAAATACAAAAGAGATAAATAAAGACATCCTTACTTTTGGAACCGGGTTGAGCTGACAAAAGGGGTTTAACCCGACGACACTGCAATCTTCATATTTCCTGTTCACCAGAAGAGTTGACATTGAGACAATATCTTCCTCTGTCAATTGAACGGGGCTGTGACGAAGGGAGTCCTCCGGGCCTCCACCATACTCATACATCAGCTTTGACCGGCGGCTCAAGGGGATGACCCGCCATGAGATCTAGCAACGGGTCAGATCAATTCCAGTTAACCCGTTACCCAACAGAGCATTGATCCTTTTGATGGATGGAAGCAGCCTCTTGCGTTCAGCAACAGTCAGCTTATCAGGAAGCGCGAACTTGGAGTCAAGGCGATCGGGGCGATAACCCGGCAGGGGCTTCTCGTTTGCTGGTGAAGTGTCCTGACGGTAGAACCAAGTCTGGTTCCAGTCCTTTGGATGGCTTGGTAAGACAATAAGGGGAAAGACGGCACCCTGTCGGCGCTGGATTGATATACCTCCAAGTTCTAAACTAAGGTCGTTGGTGCACTCATTCTGCCGGTTCAGATAAAAGTATTCTCTGAACAACTCCACGGTCGGCTCTTGTTGAAAATATACCTCACAGAGCACTTGGAAATTACAGATGTTAGATATGGAGTTGGGCCCGATATCTTGAGGGTGGAGTTTGAAAAAATGGAGGACCTCTCTGAAGAACTTTGAGCCGGGCGGTGAGAAGCCACTGTTCATGTGGTCAGTAAAAACGATCACCTCACCATCTCTCGGACTGGGTCGTTCTTCTTCCGGATTAGGGGCACGATAAGACATGACAGCTTTTGATGGCAGAAATCCTATGACAAAGAACTCTTTTAAACGTTCCTTAGTTATGGTTGAGGGGACCCAGTTACAGATGGTTGGTGTCTTTGACGGCATGACGTGCAAGGAACTGGAAAGAAAAGCAACATGTCGGTTTAGTTTTACGATGAAGTTAACAGTTAAAGGATGAATATGCAAAACAAGTAATGGTGGCTTAATTAAGGGCTAATGACATATAAGGAAAAGAAAGCCGGTGCGGTAAGCCGCCATGACTACAGATTCTTTCAGAAAGCGGATTCAGCTAAGTGTTGGGACAAACAGGTTTCCCAAAATGCTTGATATTATTTCAGATCAAATGCATGTTCAAAATGGAAAAATTTCTAGACCTAAAAATACAGTCCAGATGAGTTCATTAGATCTAAATATAGCTCTTGTACCAGAAAAAGGGGTCTGTTAGTATCAAAAGGAGGCACCAAACAACTACTGCATGAACATACATCTCTTTTGGATCAGAAAGAAGAGACAATGGAAGAACTATGAAGAACTATGATGAACTGCGAAACCCTAATGAAGATCTGAGACACGAAGAAAAGAAGGCTTACGTTTGCAAGTCTATTGCGGAGGTCGCCGCGGGTTTCTCTGGATCGGTTCAGGTCGATGCAGCAGCCAGAGTCGGCGACGGAGATGAGGCGCGGCGGCGGCGAAGCTCGAGCAGCGAGCAGAGTCGCGAGAGGAAGAAGATGGAGAGAAAGAGAAGAATGAGGAAGGTCGGGGCGAGCCTATTTATAAAGGAAAAGGTGAACAGACAGGCACGAAAATCAAGGAAGAGCCGAATAAATGGTTATCCAGCTATACATGCGCTTCGATTCTCGGGAAACATTAAAGATAAAAGATCCGTTGGAGGATGACGTCATGAAAGTTTTTGTGTTTCCAAGAGATGACGTCACGGCGGGTTACAAGGAAATTTCAGTAAAGATAAGAAGATGGATTTTTTACTAAGTATGGAAGATTGACAAAGAACAAAGTTCATAGTCAACCTGGGGCCTAATGTTGGGGATATTACTATCAGTTGAGACCCACCCAGGAGGGGCCGGATAAACCCCAATGGTGGGTTACGCAAGAAGCCCAGTAAACATCCAAGATTGTAGTTTATTAAGTATTATAAAAGGCCCAAGGGCCTGAAGGCGGTTTAAGGCCTGATATTATGAACCGCCATATGTAAGGAAAGACTTGTAAAGAAAGGCATGTAAAGGAAGTCACTGAGCCGGATACGATTATGAGCCGGCCGGGACTCCGTAGGCCACCAGGCGTCAACCCATGTATATAAGGGGACGACCCGGTGGAGGCTTAGGGGAAGAGACAGCAAATCGATAACCAAGCCTGCGAGTTGAGCCTCTTGGAGATCGAAACCCTAGCAATACCAAACCCAACTAGACGTAGGCTTTTACCTTCATCGTAAGGGGCCGAACTAGTATAAAAACTCTCTCGTGTCCTTTGTCCCGATTAACCCCTTTAAGCTTCCTAGTGCGATGGCCTATGACTAAGTCCTTGCTCTAGGACATCTGCCATGCCAAATTCCATGACAGTTTCACTAGTAGCTTCTCTCAAGATAGCATAAGTATTACGGTGGGTGAACAAATTACTGTCGAGCAATTGATAGAATTGAGTGTAGTTACGAGAATATCTAGGTACGATCATGTATATAGGCATCACGTCCGTTACAAGTAGACCGACTCCTGCCTGCATCTACTACTATTACTCCACACATCGACCGCTATCCAGCATGCTTCTAGAGTATCTATTATATAATTAAAACGATAGAAAGCCAACGGTGATGATTTGGCACTGTAAAAGCTAAGATGTATCAACGGCGAAGATCTAAAACTGTTTTTTTCTAGAAAAGATCTAAAACGGGTTGATATTAGGAAAGTGCACACGGACGTGTACTATTGCACGTGAATTTTTTTGCACCTGAAAAAAAACTGAAACGGACATATCCTATTGCACGTAACATTAGGCAAGTGTACACGGACATATTCTACTGCACGTGGAAGACTCTGACACGGATTGCTATTAGTCAAGGATGCGGTCGTATACTATTGCAAAAGTCATCCGTACAGAATTCAAACTCAGGAACCTTTGACTAATATAAAGGTTGGGGCAGACACCCCAGAACACCCATGGAACAATAGATGCCTGAACACCCATTGAAGGGAGATCCACACAACAACATATCCACACAAATCGAAGGGGCGACATACGTCGGGACGCCCAGCACATCGAAGGACGGAAGAAGAAACGACAGACACATGAAGTTTGGGTAATATATATAGCTTAAATCTTGAAGTCTGTTTACATCTTTCCATCCCTGCATGTCTTTGCAACCACCTTATGAACACCATGTTTTCCTGTTCATTAACCATTAGTTAGAACACTTCTTTCTAACCAAATTTCATTATTGCATTACCATATGAACCACTCCTTCTAAAATTGTTTTGAAGGCAACATCTCCATGGCGTACACGAAGTTGAGTGAGTTAACCACAAGAGGAAAGGCATGGAATATTAAAGCCAAAGTAATGAGAATGTGGGACTCGATCAATCCTTCGACTGATGAACTTATAAGCATCGATATGATCTTGATGGATGAGCAGGTATTTTCTTCACATAATTAACAATGGGGATTGTTTTATTGTTAAAATTACTACTAAGATTTTTCTTTCATTGAATTTTGAAGGGCCATACAGTTCATGCTACTATTTGGAAGAATCTAATAGACACTTATAGAGCAAAGATCAATGAGGGTTCTAGATATGCTTTTAGCAATTTTAAAGTTGTAGATTCAACAAAATATCAACCAGTCAGCAATGAAATTAAAATTACCTTTTTATACAACACAAAATTAAAGGAGATGAAAGGTTCATCGGATAATTTTCCAGATTACTACTTTGAGTTTGCTAGCAAAGATACCCTACAAGAACATCTAGAAAAAGACCAACAATGCTCAGGTATGTTGACAGCCATATTCTTACTTCCAAGTGGACAATTTAAATTTGATGTCATTTCTTGGTGGTTGTATTAATAAACTCAGATGGATAAATTTCTAATTTTGAAGTCTTTAATCTTCCAATTTGCAGATGTCATTGGGTTACTTACCAAGATTAAGCCAATAGAATCAAGGATAACAAAGAAGAAAACACCTGCAGATGTACGTCAGATTGAAATTCTAATGCCAGAGTAAGTGTATATCCATGTATCAACTTTTCACTAAAGGGTAAAGGCTGTTTTCTTCCACTTATATTATTATTACCATTAATTACTTTGGAATGAATTATTCAGGGGTGATAGAATCAGAGTATCATTATGGGGAAGATTAGCTCATCATTTAAGTGAGAATGTAATTGGCAATCAAACAATTATTATTGTTACCTCAACAACAGTGCAAAAATTCAATGGTAAGTTGAATCTGTTTACATGTCATTTTTCATATCATAATAATGAATCTAACTAATTTATTGTTCATTAAATAGGTTTGTGCCTAAAGTCAACTAGCGCCACAAGATTATATACGAATCTAGATATACCCGAGACTTGGGAACTTCGTGGCAGGTATTAAGCACAATTTGTAGGTTCTGGTCATATAGAATTTCATAATATATCTTCATTTACTAACTTTTTTTATATCCACTCCACCGAAGAAACTTTACCAAAAATGATGGAGATAGATAAAAGTACTCAAGGGAAACTAGAAGATCAAATGTTTTACAGAAGGATAACCTTAAAAGAACTTACTAGAATTAGGCATGATAACCCAACAGATGAGGTAATGAATCAAAACTCTTTTAAGACATGATATTGTAGAAGCCTCCAATACCTACAGATGTATTTGACATATTTGTATGAGTGACCGCATATTCTTTAAAGAGCTATATTTTCTTCATCAACTTTCAGGACTTTGTGTTCACAACAATAACTACAATTGATCGGTTACAAGAAAATATTCAATGGTGGTACATGTCATGTGATGTTTGCAACAAAATTGCTACGAAAGAGTCACATAATTATTATTGCAAGAATTGTGATACGTATCCAGAAGGTTTAACACCTAGGTAAGCATATTCTCTTGATTTGACCATCATTATGTACTATCACATTTGTGTTACACTAATGAAATGTGATTCTAGGTATCGTATTCGGCTTCAAATTAGTGATCACACTGCTACTACAAGTTGCAATTTATTTGATGAAGAGGCTGAAAGAATGCTCAATACATCAGTCTCATTCCTATTGGATTCCTTAGATGAAAAATCTGAAGAAGTCCCAAAGATTATACAAGAATTATGTGGACAAAGACTTATCTTTCGATTCAAACTCAACAATAAGAACCTCACTCTAGGCATGCAGAACTATGCAGTAAAGAAAATATTTGTGCCTGATGAGAAGCTTGAGAAGCGATACTTAGAGGATAAAGCTGAAGAGGTAATGGTCTATTAAACTATCAAATCTATTTAAACACCAACTATTATACTTTTATATGGAACTATTGAAGCAAGTATTTACAATTCTTAATCCATTGTGCTCAACTGGATTTGATGGATGATGAAGTGGACAACATGTTAAAACGAGAAACAAAGAAACCGAATGAGCCAGTCAAAAAGGTGATTGAATACTTCACTGTACAAGTTTTTCTTTACATAAATTCATCTCTTAATTCATCCATTTATGTGATTTTTGCATGTACAAATCAGCAAGTGTGAACTTAGCAAAAACATATGTGAGTTGGTCCCTGTGAAAGAGGAGCCAGAAGATAAAAGCAATGGGAGTATAGTACATCAGAAGGAGCATCAACATCAAAAATCATCAACGAGTGTCGATGGTGGGAAAAGGAGGCGAAGATCTGTTGTATTATCAGACTCGGAAGATGAAGAAGTGGAAAATAGTATATCTGAAAAATTAGAAAAGGCAGCGCCCAAAAGCACCAGAAGTGTTCATGCAAAAAACAAGAAGACAAAAGTTGAACATGAAGGCTCCACAAGGATGACACGAAGTTTGACCAAGAAGACTAATAGCATCAAGACGATGTAATCGTCAACTCAAAGATCAAGTGCACCAAACAAGACCCAAGAGAGGAAGGACCTTTTCCAGAAATTTTCTGGGACAGTACTTTATCCTATATTTATTATTTTAATGTATCCGAGGACTGGAATATTTAGTGTGTTTTTATATATATGATCAATATGTATGAACAATATGACATTTTGTTTTCAAACAATTCAAGTATTGTATACTATTCAGAAGAGAGAATGACCAGTACATTCCTTTGATCTTAATCAATTTAGCATGGCATTTGTGTGGTTGGTCAAAGCTCTAATGTGCCTGCAACATTTGCTAAAACTACAATGTACTAGCATGGCCTAGAATATATGAGAACAAAAATGCTCAACTGTATTTGAAAAGATTGAGTTGGAAATCCATCTGGAATACTATGAAAAAAGTAATCAAAATCATCGACTGCGAATTGTTCCATATGAAGCCACAATGAAATTTAAAACGGCAGAAAGATGGATTGAGATTTTATCCGGGGCGTATATTATTACATCACGAACAAGCATATGGATAGGGACTCACAGACTTAAGCTTATTTTTTTCTCACTAACCCTCAAAAGATCCGACCAAAATTATTTTGCAAACAAAATGTATTTGGGCCAGACGCATACCTAGCTGAACTAGGTACTGACTAGGCAGGATAGTTGAAGGCCAAACTTGAGCTGCTACTTGCGGCACTGATGCATCCAGGTTCTGCTCCTTAGTGCCTGCTGCGCGGCGCTGCTCCACGCAGGTTGATAGCTACTTGGTTCACCTCGCGAAAGCTCGCTTGTGCCGGCGTTTCCGTGCGGCCGCCGGCCGCGCCACCGCATGCCCTCCTTGGCGCAAGAGCTGATCCAGTGAGAATCTTAGCCCAGCAGGTCGCCGGAAGCTAATCGCAAGCAATTTTCTCATCCAAAGAATATCCTTTTAGAAGGAACTGTGCGGAAGAGGAATAGTCCATTGATATGAAGCGTGAGAAGATAATAAGCGGCGTAGCAGGAATTTTATTTTATTTTATTTGGACAGCACTGTAGCAGGAGAGTTGAAGTGCGAATAAAATACAGTACATTTTTAGGGGAGCTAGACAGCTTTCTGACAGCCAAGCACCAGCCCAAATTAGCTAATTAATCAGAAGTTGCTGGTGTAGGACTAACTATTAGTCGTTGCTCAAAAAAAGCTACTATTTATTCAAGCTAAATTTCCTTTAAAGACAATCTGTATTGTACTGTCCGATTTTGACTCACTACATGATTCCTAATCCTACACGTCTAGGAAAACATCTAACCATATCATTATATAAAGTGCATCATATCGCCTCATCGCCGACTGATCTGTCTTCTCAAATTCAAAGCAACTCGACGACTAAGCAGGCAAAGATTCCAGGGTATTATATATTTTCTCTCTTTAATCTGTGCATTAGTTTAGCTTCCTTATCAGCCAACATGTTCTCACAAAACTTTCTCCTTGGGTGATCTACATTAGTCAAATTGCTAGATCATAGTCTCAGAAAACAAACAAGAGGTATGGTCACATACACTCATCCCTCTGCTTATATCACATAAACATCATTCAACCATAATTTTACAAGACATACATTCATAAATGACCCATGATGCACTTTCTCAATAGCTACTTTTTCATGATGTCGGGAAGATCAAACACACGAGACGGCCGACAAATTGAAGGTATGGCAACAACTCCAGCAACTTGCATCCAATATACGCCGGCGACACCCAAACGATCACAGGCACAAAGAAACGTCCAACGAACTGAAGACACAACATCAGCACCATCAGCCTCAGGTAATATCCCGATGCAATTCTTCATGTGTGTGCCTGCATTTTGATCTCAGCTCAACATTGCGTCAAAACTCTTCTCATACTGAACTATAAAGCTCTTTTTTTTCATGCATCCTAACACTACCATGATAATAATGTGGAAGCTACAAAAAGAGCAACATGGTTGAACAATTACTGATTTTTAGTTCCCTACCAGATAAACAACATTAATCTCCAGATGTACTGTATGTGACAATGTCCATTAGTAGTCATCACCAAATGCACTTGCATGCCTGCAAAAGCAAAACACTATTAAGTACTCTCTCTGTAGAGATATAAGAGTGTTTAGATCACTACTTTAGTAATCTAAACACTCTTATATTTCTTTACAGAGGGATTACAAAATAAATCATATTACATGATACTATGTTAAGGAAACTATACACACTGACGAAATCACATTTGCAGATATGAGAGTCCAACATACGTTAGACCCAGCAGCTCACCAGACAAAAAGAAAGAAAGAACAACCTCTAAACTCAAGGAGTACAAAGCGGACAAGGACTGCAGAGGGAAGAAGAAATGCGAACACAGAGGCTCCTAAACGATTGAGAAAGGCTAATGCTGAAGAAGATAGGGAATTGAAGTGCGCCAGAAGCGAAACCAACAAAAACAACATTAGAGTCAATGTTGGAGACAACAACAGAACCAGAACCTCGACAAGTGCTAATAGCAAGCCATGGAACTTCGGAAGGCCAACATACAAATGCCAATATTGCAAAGCATTGCTATGGTGTGAAGAAAGATTAAATTCAAACAAAGGAACTACGACACCCTCTTTTGGAATATGCTGCAAACAAGGGAAAATCGATCTGCCGCCACTAAGAGAACCTCCACCATACCTTAGAAACCTCTTAAGAAGTGAAGGGAAGGATTCGGTAAACTTCAAAGAAAATATAAGGTCATACAACTCAATGTTTTCATTCACATCGATGGGAGGAGCTGTGGACAAGGAAATAAACACTCGCAAAGGACCTTATGTTTTTCGTTTGCATGGACAAAACTACCACCATATCGGAACTCTTTTGCCTCAAGGTACAGACAAACCTTGGTTTGCACAGCTATACATCTATAATGCCAAAAATGAGGTGGAAAACAGGATAAGTGCGTCAAGATGCAATGATAAAAAATCAACAGTGGACCCCAATATCGTCAAAGAACTGAAAATAATGCTCGACGACAACAGCATCCTCGCAAAAACATTCAGAATGGCAAGAGATAGATTCCAAGAAGGAGACTACCATGATTACATACTTCGGATACTAGGCAAAAGGAACGGAACACACAACCTTCCATCCGCATCTGAAGTTGCAGCGTTGGTAGTAAGAGATCCAACCGAAGAGAGTGAAGGACGTGACATTGTTGTTGAGTACAAAAATATGGAGCCGCAAAGGATATCAGAGATCCACCCGAAATTCATGTCCATGCAATATCCGTTGTTGTTCCCATATGGAGAAGATGGTTTTAAACTTGAGATACCCTACAAGAAAACAAAAGGAGGTACAAATAGCAGGAAATACGTAACGTTGTTGGACTACTATGCATTCTACCTATAGCAACGTCCTGATCAAGGAATGTTACTACTCAAGTCCGGGCATTTTTCACTGCAATTTTGGGAGGATGTATACACATGTATCGAGCAAAATAGACTAAACTAGATCCGACACAATCAAGGAAAGCTACGAACTGAACTTTATAGTGGATTGCAGGATGCGATTGAGCGAGGGGACACAAGAACAGAGCAAGTTGGAAAGAGGATAATTGTGCCTTCATCTTTACAGGTGGTAGAAGAAACAAGGCACAATATTTGCAAGATGCCTTTGCAATATGCCGTTGGGCTGGATACCCAGACCTATTTATAACATTCACATGCAATGCAAAGTGGCCTGAGACCCAATACATGCTAGATGAAGTGGGAGGTGGCCAAAAGCCAGCCGATCGGCCAGACATTGTGGACAGAGTATTTATGATCAAACTAAAGGAGCTAATGAGAGACATAAAAGAAAAGAAATACTTTGGAGAAACAGTTGCAAGTAAGTCCCATTGACTATCAATCTTTACTCTTTCTTGCATCATCTTATAGTCCGTCAGACTGTTGCTCTTTAGAAACATGCATCATCTTATACTCCGTCAGATTCTAGCTCTTTAGTAACATGCATTCCAATTTAAGCTAAATCTGACAAACTATTAATCAACTGCAGTCATCTACACAATAGAATTCCAGAAGAGAGGACTCCCGCATGCGCACATACTAATATTTTTGAAGGACAGACAAGTACCCGGAACCATCGCAAATCGACAAAATAATAAGCGCTGAGATCCCAAACAAGGATGAGGATCCAGAGGCATTTGAAGCTGTTGAGAACTTCATGATGCATGGCCCGTGCGGAGAGGCTAAGAAAAACTCACCATGCATGGTGGACCATAGATGCACCAAGCATTTCCCAAAAAGATACAATGCCAGCACTACCATTGACGAGGACGGATTTATAGTATATAAAAGGAGGGATGACGGAAGGCAGATCAAAAAGGGAGGGGTGATGCTCGACAACAGATTTGTCGTGCCATACAACCGGAACCTTCTGGTCAAGTATCAAGCTCACATAAATGTTGAGTGGTGCAATAGGTCCAGATCAATCAAGTACCTATTTAAGTATATCCATAAAGATGACGACCATGTTACAGCCTTGCTCAAGGAAAGTGGCACGGCAAACGAAACTGACGAGATCAAGAAATACCTAGAGATGAGATACATATCAACATCAGAAGCATGCTGGAGGATATTTCAGTTTGATCTTCAGTATCGCGATCCAGCAGTTGAGAGGCTACCTTTCCATCTTGAAAATGAGCAACAAGTCGTTTTTCCAGACTCCACTGATCTTGAAAAGATAGTAACAAGGGACGGATCTAAAATCACCAAGTTCACTCAGTGGATGGAGGCAAATAAAATATATGATCTAGGAAAAGGATTGACTTACGCAGAATTCCCTACAAAGTTTGTATGGAAAAGCGAAACAAAATGTTGGCAGAAGCGAAAAAGGGACTACGCAATTGGAAGAATCTACTATGCACATCCCGCAAGTGGCGAGAGATATCATATGAGGATGCTTCTAAACACCAAGAAAGGATGCACATCATTTGAGGACATTAGGACCGTTGATGGAGTCATTCACCCAACATACAAATCAGCATCCCAAGCCCTCGGATTTCTCGATGATGACACTGAGTGGATTGACTGTATCAATGAAGCATCAAGTTGGGCTTCCGGAACACAACTGCGTCAGTTATTCACCACCATATTGTCCCATTGCGAAGTCACAAACCCAAAGGTATTGTGGGATTCAACATGGGAGGCATTGTGTGAAGATATGCAATACAAAAGAAGGACTATTCTAAACTTTCCAACACTTTGGCTTACAAACACACAAAAGAAAGCGCATGGTCTGATTGAGATAGAAAAACTGATGAGGCAAGTAGGAAAGTCACTAAAGGACTATCCAGACATAGAACTACCAAATGCTGCAGAGCTAGAAGAACTTGGGAACAGACTAATAAACGAAGAGGTCAACTACGACATGGACAAACTCAAGGATGAGCACAAAATCATACTAAACAATCTTAACCAAGACCAGAAAAAGGCCTATGATGCAATAATGGAGTCAGTCGACAAAGGCCTAGGAAAGCAGATATTTGTCGAAGGCTACGGTGGCACAGGAAAAACCTATCTATGGAAAGCAATAACGACAAAGCTAAGATCAGAGGGGAAGGTAGTGCTTGCGGTAGCATCATGTGGCATTGCAGCGTTGCTTCTCCAAGGTGGAAGAACAGCACACTCAAGGTTCCGTATTCCACTTAATATCACTGAAGAATCAACGTGTGAAATAAAACAAGGCTCGCATTTGGCTGAACTGCTAAAGAAGACCTCACTTATATTGTGGGACGAGGCTCCTATGGCAAACAAACACTGCTTCGAGGCACTAGACAAAAGCCTGAGAGATATTCTAAGGTTCACTAATGAAAACAGCTATGAAAAGCCATTTGGTGGAATGACAGTTATACTAGGAGGCGACTTCAGACAAATCCTGCCAGTTATAACCAAAGGAAGGAGAGAGCAGATAGTAAATGCTTCAATCAAAAGGTCATATCTGTGGAAACACTTTGAAATATTTGAGTTAACACAAAACATGCGGCTAAAGTGTTTGTCAGATGATCCAATACAAAAGCAAAAGGTCGCTGAATTTGCAGAGTGGATACTACAGATTGGCGATGGCAAAACAACATCAGATGAAGGAGAGGATTGGATAAAAATACCAAAAGACCTACTGCTAGAGAAAGGAGAAAATCGTAAAGAACAAATCGTCAAAAGCATAAACCCAAGTTTGCTGCAAAATTACCGTGAGCGGGATTACCTAGAAGAAAGAGCAATACCATGTCCAAGAAATGATACAGTCAAGGAGATAAATGACCACATAATGAGCCAAATACAAGGTGAAGAGGTGACATACCTAAGCCTGGACACAGTGTGCAAGGCAACGACAAATACCAACATCATGATGAACATGCAGCCTACTGAGCTCCTCAACACCTTAACGTCCCCAGGAATACCAGACCATAAGTTAAAACTGAAGGTAGGTTTGCCGGTCATGCTCCTACGCAACATCAACCAAGCAGCAGGCTTATGCAACGGTACAAGAATGACAATTACACAACCTGGAAACAAATACATCGAGACACAAATAATCACAGGAACACATGTCGGCCATAAGGTATACATACCTCGAATCATCATGTCACCAAGCGACTCAAAATGGCCATTCGTGCTGAAAAGAAGGCAATATCCATTATCAGTGTGCTTTGCAATGACAATAAACAAGAGCCAAGGTCAGTCCTTAAACAAGGTAGGCATATATTTGCCTAAGCAAGTGTTCTGCCATGGACAACTATATGTGGCACTATCAAGAGTGACAAACAAGGAAGGATTGAAGGTGCTGATCGATGACGAAGAGTGTCCAACCGAAGATGTCACAAAGAATATTGTTTACAAAGAGATTTTTTAATTGATAGTGCAGTTCCTCAAGTCATTAGACAATTCATGTATAATTACATAGAGTCACAGACAACCTTACCATACATTTTGAACAACACATTTACTTGGTTGGCATGTTAAATTTTTAAATAATTATTAATCCATAGATATATATGTTTGATCTTTCTGTAAAATATTAAATTTAAAATTAGTTATTTATCCTTGAATATTTTTAACACAAAAAATATCGCAGCAGATGAAACAATGAAATCACCAATGGATTCCACCTACAATAAGCTTTTCACAATCTCCCACATTATAGCCATGACCCACAACTAAAATACATTCACGGTTAATCTCAAAATCCAAATCTTTTAAAAAAGTTCTATAGAAAGTTCACCAATTAATTCCCCTAAATAGCCATTACTAATCTCTCACAATCTAACACTCACATCTCTCTCACAAATAGTTTCCGATTCCCCAAATCTCCTCAATTTATCTCTCTAAAAACATAGGCATTAGCCTCCTCGAGCGAATAAATGTATGCGTACATATGGTTCTTTAATCTTTCAATAAAATATATAAATTTCTGTTCATTAGTTCTGTATCCGTGAACTAACTCTATCATGTTTGTACACATAAGTTCTTTCTACATTAATATTTATATAAACTTAGAAGTAATTTCTGAGAACAAAAAATACAGATCGTACCTTTTTCATTTGGCAATGGATATCAACTCTACTGAATATAACATCATCTCTCTCATACCACATACTTCCAGAAGATCACGATACCAACTCTAATCCCTCTAATGAATAGTCCCCAATTCTCAATCTATTTTGTAGCAGATCCAAGAAAAAGTTCCTGCAGCAAGGAGATTTAAATATCTTCTTTACTAAATCTTGAGCGTGGTTGTGGCATGGAGATTTTACCCAACAATTTCTAATCTGGGATGACATTTACCTCATGTGAGATGCACAAAAATTAGGGATTTTACCTGTGAAGGGCTGAAGGCTCCCTCAAATCCATTCGGAAAAAGAGATCGGGAGAGACGCTGCGGCATACATCTTCCATCCGCTGAAGCTATGGTTGGCGGCGGTACGCAGCCGAGCCAGCGACGAGCGCATGCGATGGTGCTGCCACTTAGTGGCGGCGCCACGGTAGGGGCGACTATGGTCGGCCGCCCCGGGTCGCCGAAATCCCCGTATACGAAAAATACGATTCGTTTGCCGCATGGGCTGATACATGCGGGGACTTGCACTGGACTGCATGGTCAAACACAAGCACAGTAGCAGCCCATAGCCCCAATATGTTAGCGGCCATGCCCCAATCCACCGAACACGTACATGCAATCCGAGTAAACCCCCAAATCGAGCCATGCAGCCAGCGCCCAGCGAGGCCAACCTAGCTGCCGCCGACTCGCCGCCACAGAGCTCTGCCTCGCCGGACCGCCAGCCACCGTCCGCCAGTCGCCGGGCACCTGATCCAGATCTAGGTCCGTGGATGAGGCGAACCAAAAGAAGATGTCCCGGGTCTGGGAGGAGGCAGCGACGGCAGAGCATCTAACTCGTGCAAACGCGCAGCTATAGTTTGCAAAATCAGCAAGCGCAATCAGCAGGTAGTCCAACTCCAATCCATTTTCTTCTGATGTTGATCTTCAATGTGTACCAACTACAAATTGTTGCTTATTTTGGAACCAATTGCTGCAATCCAGTGCTATACATGGTTATGTTGTAATGTAGGATTTTGTAAGAAAATGAAACCAATTGCTACTTATTTTGGAAATCACCTAACTAATGAATCTCAAGCTCCTGTTCCTGTTCATGAAACTGATGCAAACATTTCATCCAATAAAACCTCGGATGCAAACATTGTAGAAGATCTTGTTCATGAACCTGAAGTATCTAATCAGGGTTCTCATGATAACACTTTGCGAACTTCTATTATAATTCAACATGATCCGGGACTCCGAAAACAAATTTATGATTATTCTGCTCCAGAATTCAAAGATGCAGCGAGGAGGGAATATTTGAAGAAAGACCCATATCAGCAGTATGGTCATGATTTCCCTCGCAGCATGTTCATGTTAGATTTTGTGATTTTTGGTGATTACATCACCTAGTTGTTGAGAATCTTGAACTGTTCTACATCATTGGTTATGTTAATTTTACCGTGGATCTAGCTTCATATTTGAATTTTATGAGGTTTGGTTCAGCGGACTTGCATTTGTCAATGAAAAAATTTGCACCTCAAATATTCCGCCCCGGCTAAGTTCAATTCCTGGATCCGCCACTGCTGCCACCGAAAAGAAGGGGAGAAGAGCTGTGCTAGAGGCCTTCTTGATGATATTTTGGTCCAATCTTTTTCTAGACGATATTTTGGTCCAGTCAAGAATAGAGTACGAATGGAATCTACTTCACACATAGCCGTACAGTTCCATATAAAAGAATACTTCAAAGCTTCTATTCCCTCCGTTTCTAAATATAAATCTTTTTAAAAATTCCAATATGGACTACATACAAAGCAAAATAAGTGAATGTACACTCTAAGATATGTCTATATACATCTGTATGTAGTCTGTATTGAAATTTGTAAAAAAGACTTATATTTAGAAACGGATGGAGCAAAAGACAGTCACAAAAAAGTTTAAATCTATCATGCATAATTTTCATGAAATGAACAAAATGAATACATAAATAGAAAGGGCATTTCCTTTTAATAGTTTTTATGTTAGCTAAATGGTTCGATTCTTAATTATATATAAAAAAATATTTTTAATACAATACAAACGCAGACACTCATACATGTGCATATAAACTCACTCCTATGAGGGCAGGCAAGCACACGTACGAGTGGATTAAAGAGACTTACTCGACTTATCAGCAATAGTGTCAAAGTCAAGGATTTGAACGCCGATAAGTTGGGAATACCACTGTACTCCTAACTATATAACCATAGGCTGGTTCGCAACAAAAAAACACAATACTTAATACCTTCTAACACACACTCACGAATATAATAAAAATCTTTCGAAATAAATCTATCATATATAATTTTCATATAATGGAAAAAATTAGCACATACAAAGAAAAAATAATTTCATGCTAAAATATTTAATGAATGCTAAAATATCACACCATAATGTTAAATGCACAAATAAAGTCAAAAGTCCAAACCAATGTAATCATAAATAAATAGTCTAGCCGCGCAAATGCGCGGGTAGCTCCGCTAGTTAAGTTCATAAGAACGAAGTAACGCTTTCAGCAAGATGACATGATGTAGAGGGATAAACTCATGCAATATGATATAAACCTCGTCTTTTTATCCTCGATGCCAACAATACAATACATGTCGTTTCCCCTACTGTCACTGGGATCGAGCACCGCAAGATTGAACCCAAAACTAAGCACTTCTTCCATTGGAAAAAGATCAATCTAGTAGGCCAAACCAAACTGATAATTCAAAGAGACTTGCAAAGATAACCAATCATACATAAAAGAATTCAGAGAAGATTCAACTATTGTTCATATATAATCTTGATCATAAACCCACAGTTCATCTGATCTCGACAAACACACCGCAAAAAGAGTTACATCGAATAGATCTCCAAGAAGATCGAGGAGAACTTTGTATTGAGATCCAAAAAAAGAGAAGAAGCCATCTAGCTAATAACTATGGACCCGAAGGTCTGAGATAAACTACTCACACATCATCGGAGAGGCTATGGTGTTCATGTAGAAGCCTTCCATGATCAATCCCCCCTCCGACGGAGCACCGGAAAAGGCCCCAAGATGGGATCTCACGGGTACAAAAGGTTGCGGCGGTGGAATTAGGTTTTAGTGGTGCTCTCCGATCTTTTCAGGGTAAGTAGGTATATATAGGAGGAAGAAGTAGGTCGGTGGAGCCACGAGGGGCCCACGAGGGTGGATGGAGCGCCCAGGGGGGTAGGCGCGCCCCCTGCCTCGTGGCTTCCTCGTTGGTTGCTTGACGTCCACTCTAAGTCCTCTGGATCACATTTGTTCCAAAAATCGCGCTCCCGAAGGTTTCATTCAGTTTGGACTCCGTTTGATATTCTTTTTCTGCGAAACACTGAAATAGGGAAAAACAACAATTTTGGCTGGGCGTCCGGTTAATAGGTTAGTCCCAAAAATAATATAAAATTGTATAATAAAGCCCATTAAGCATCCAAAACAGAATATATAATAGCATGGAACAATGAAAAATTATAGATATGTTGGAGACGTATCAAGCATCCCCAAGCTTAATTCCTGCTCGTCCTCGAGTAGGTAAATGATAAAAAAAGAATTTTTGATGTGGAATGCTTTCTAACATATTTCTGAATGTAATTTTCTTTATTGTGGCATGAATGTTCAGATTCGAAAGATTCAAGATAAAAGTTTAAAATTGGCATAAAAATAATAATACTTCAAGCATACTAACTAAGCAATCATGTCTTCTCAAAATAACATGGCCAAAGAAAGTTATTCCTACAAAATCATATAGTTTGGTTATACTCTATCTTCATCACACAAAATATTAAATCATGCACAACCCCGATGACAAGTCAAGCAATTGTTTCATACTTTTGATGTTCTCAAACTTTTTCAACTTTCACGCAATACATGAGCGTGAGCCATGGACATAGCACTATAGGTGGAATAGAATGGTGGTTGTGGAGAAGACAAAAAGGAGAAGATAGTCTCACATCAACTACGCGTATCAACGGGCTATGGAGATGCCCATCAATAGATATCAATGTGAGTGAGTCGGGATTGCCATGCAACGGATGCACTAGACCTATAAGTGTATGAACGCTCAACAAAAGAAACCAAGTGGGTGTGCATCCAACTTGCTTGCTCACGAAGACCTAGGGCAATTTGAGGAAGCCCATCATTGGAATATACAAGCCAAGTTCTATAATGTAAAAATCCCACTAGTTTATGAAAGTGACAACATAGGAGACTCTCTATCATGAAGATCATGATGCTACTTTGAAGCACACGTGTGGAAAAATGATAGTAACATTGTCCCTCTCTCTTTTTCTCTAATTTTTGGGGCCTTCTTTTTTTTCTTTTGGTCTCTTTTTTCGTCCGGAATCTCATCCCGACTTGTGGGGGAATCATAGTCTCCATCATCCTTTCCTCACTGGGACAATGCTCTAATAATGATGATCATCACACTTCTTTTTACTTACAACTCAAGAATTACAACTCAATACTTAGAAAAAAAATATGACTCTATGTGAATGCCTCCGGCGGTGTACCGAGATATGCAATGAATCAAGAGTGACATGTATGAAAGAAAATTATGAACGATGGCTTTCCCACAAATACGATGTCAACTACATGATCATGCATGGCAATATGACAATGATGAAGCGTGTCATAACAAACGGAACGGTGCAAAGTTGCATGGCAATATATCTCAGAATGGCTATGGAAATGCCATAATTGGTAGGTATGGTGGCTCTTTTGAGGAAGGTAATGGCAGGTGATCTGGTACCGGCGAAAATTGCACGACACAAGAGAGGCTAGCAATGGTGGAAGGATGAGAGTGCGTACAATCCATGGACTCAACATTAGTCATAAAGAACTCACATACATATTGCAAAAATCTATTAGTTATCAAAACAAAGTGCTGTATACTTTTGGGGAAGGTGTATGGTGGGCGTATGATATCGGCGAAAAGTGTGCGGTAATAGAGAGGCTAGCAAATGTGGAAGGGTGAGAGTGCGTATAATCCATGGACTCAACATTATTCTTAAAGAACTCACATACTTATTGCAAAAATCTATTAGTTATCGAAACAAAGTACTACGCGCATACTTCTAGGGGGATAGATTGGTAGGAAAAGACCATCGCTCGTCCCCGACCGCCACTCATAAGGAAGACAATCAATAAATAAATCATGCTCCGACTTCATCACATAACGGTTCACCATACGTGCATGCTACGGGAATCACAAACTTCAGCACAAGTATTTCTCAAATTCACAACTACTCAACTAGCATGACTCTAATATCACCATCTCCATATCTCAAAACAATTATCAAGTATCAAACTTCTCATAGTGTTCAATGCACTTATATGAAAGTTTTTATTATGCCTAAAAGCAAATTACCATGTTGTTCTAAAGTACTCTCAAAATAATATAAGTGAAGCATGAGAGATCAATTATTTCTATAAAATAAAACCACCACCGTGCACTAAAAGATATAAGTGAAGCACTAGAGCAAAAACTATATAGCTCAAAATATATAAGTGAAGCACATAGAGTATTCTAATAAATTCCGATTCATATGTGTCTCTCTCAAAAGGTGTGTACAGCAAGGATGATTGTGGTAAACTAAAAATCAAAGACTCAAATCATACAAGACGCTCCAAGCAAAACACATATCATGCGATGAATAAAAATATAGCTCCAAGTAAAGTTACCGATGAACGAAGACAAAAGAGGGGATGCCTTCCGGGGCATCCCCAAGCTTAGGCTTTTTGGTATCCTTGGATTTTACCTTGGGGTGCCTTGGGCATCCCCAAGCTTAGGCTCTTGCCACTCCTTGTTCCATAATCCATCAAATCTTTACCAAAAACTTGAAAAAAAATTATGTCTTGACTTGGCATATATCTCCCCGGCAACCACGCCAGAAATCCTTCTTGCTACCTCTTAAGCATGCGTTGATTTTTCCTTGAAGAGGAAAGGGTGATGCAGCAAAGCAGCGTAAGTATTTCCCTCGGTTTTTGAGAACCAAGGTATCAATCCAATAGGAGACCACGCGCGAGTCACCTCGTACCTACACAAACAAATAAGAACCTCGCAACCAACACGATAAAGGGGTTGTCAATCCCTTCACGGCCACTTGCAAGGCTGAGATCTGATAGAGATAATAATAATAAGATAAAAATTTTGGTATTTTTATGATACAAATTGAAAGCAAAGTTTGCAAAATAAAATAGATTGAAAACTTGTATGATGGAAAATAGACCCGGGGGCCATAGGTTTCACTAGTGGCTTCTCTCAAGATAGCATAAGTATTACGGTGGATGAACAAATTATTGTCGAGAAATTGATAGAATTGAGCATAGTTATGAGATCTAGGTATGATCATGTATATAGGCATCACGTTCGTGACAAGTAGACCGACTCCTGCCTGCATCTACACTATTACTCCACACATCGACCGCTATCCAGCATGCATCTAGAGAATTAAGTTCATAAGAATGGAATAACGCTTTAAGCAAGATGACATGATATAGAGGGATAAACTCATGCAATATGATATAAACCCCATCTTTTTATCCTCGATGGCAACAATACAATACATGTCGTTTCCCCTATTGTCACTGGGATCGTGTAACACCCTCAATGCGAGTATATCTCCCACGTGTCGAGGCACGACTTAGAGGCATAATCGCATTGAAGGCATATGTCGCAAGTTAGGCAATCTTCACAACATCCCATGTAATATAGATAATAAAAGGGGAGATAACATAGTTGGCTTACACTCGCCACGTCAATCAAGTACATAAATAACATTACATCATCCAAACACTCATGGCCCGACTACGGCGCCAAAATAAAAGATAACCCAACATGCGACACGGTCCCGATCACCCCCAACAGGGCACCACTACTGATCATCAGGAAAGGAAACATAGTATCGTTGAGAGTCTTCGTCGAACTCCCACTTGAGCTCAAGCGCGTCACCTGGAGCGGAATCATCAGGCCCTGCATCTGGTGTAATAGTAATCTGTGAGCCACAGGGACTCAGCAATCTCGCACCCTCGCGATCAAGACTATTTAAGCTTATAGGTATGGCAAGGTAAATATATGTGGAGCTGCAGCAAGCGACTAGCAAATATGGTGGCTATCCTGTTCGCAAAAGAGAGCGAGAAGAGGAGGCAAAGCGCGAGCGAGAAACTACAGAACAACCTGCGCAAACATTACTCCAACACCGTGTCCACTTCCCGGACTCCGCCGAGAAGAGGCCATCACGGTAACACACTCAGTTGATTCATTTTAATTAAGTTAAGGTTCAAGTTATCTACAACCGGACATTAACAAATTCCCATCTGCCCATAACCGCGGGCACGGCTTTCGAAAGTTCAAATCCCTGCAGGGGAGTCCCAACTTAGCCCATGACAAGCTCTCACGGTCAACGAAGGAATAGACCTCCTCCCGAGACGTTCCGATCAGACTCGGTACCTCGGTTCTTCAAGACACTTCGACAGGTTAAAACTAATCCAGCAACACCGCCCGAATGTGCCGACAAATCCCGATAGGAGTTGCACATATCTCGTTCTCAGGGCACACTCAGATGAGCGCTCCATACAACTAAAACCAAACCTCGAGTTTCCCCGAGGGGGCGCTGCACAGGACTCTAGTTTGGACCAACACTCGGAGGAGCACTGGCCCTGGGGGGCTAAAATAAGATGACCCTCGGGCTCCGGAAACCCAAGGGAAAAAGAGGCTAGGTGGCAAATGGTAAAACCAAGGTTGGGCATTGCTGGAAAAGCTTTAATCAAGGCGAACTATCAAGGGGTTCCCATTATAACCCAACCGCGTAAGGAACGCAAAATCCGGGAACATAACACCGATATGACGGAAACTAGGGCGGCAAGAGTGGAACAAAACACTAGGCGAGAGGCCGAGCCTTCCACCCTTTACCAAGTATATAGATGCATTAAGATAACAAGATAATATAATGATATCCCAACAAGTAAATAAAAGTTCCAACAAGGAACGGCCTCCAATCTTCACCTGTAACTAGCAACGCTATAAGAGGGGCTGAGCAAAGCGGTAACATAGCCAATCAACGGTTTGCTAGGACATGGTGGGTTAGAGGTTTGACATGGCAATTTGGGAGGCTTGAAATCAAGTGGTAGGCATCGTAGCATTGGCATAGCAAAAGAGCGAGCATCTAGCAAAGAAAGATAGTAGTGATTTCGAGGGTATGATCATCTTGCCTGCAAAGTTGTCAGAGTTAACTGGATCCTCGAAAACAAGCTCAACGGGCTCCTCGTTAGCGAACTCGTCTCCCGGCTCTACCCAAACAAGACAAACAAGCAACAAGGACACAATCAACCACGTGCAAGGATCAAACAATATGATGCAAACATGGAATGCTATGCGGGATGCGATGCGGGATGCAAATGCAAGATTTGACAAGGGATGCATGAACCTGGCCTCAACTTGGGAATCCAAATGTGCCACTGGAAAGATGAGATGAAATCGCTTGAGCACATTAATCATGGCAAAAATGACAAAAATCTAAATGGAGCAGCAGATCTGACAAATATCTCAAGTAGTCCTCTTCTAACAGCATTTCGGGCATCAAGATGAACTCAAATGAAAATGATGCAATGGAATGAAATGATGTGCTCTCTGAGATGAACATTTTGATATGCTATATGCCCAAAACGGTGCTACGGATGTAAAGTTATGGCACGATGAACAGGGCAACATGAACTAGAGTTTCGGGCAAAAATTCAAACGTCGGGATCCAGATCCAGATCCGGGGCACGCGGTTCGAGGTTCGTCGGCCGGAGTTCGCTCAAGGTCGCCGGAGCAGGGACTTGCCGGAGAGGGGCCTTGAGAGGAGGAGGGGCCGGGGCGGCGACTCGGCGGCGGCGGGCGGCGCGGGACCGGGCCGGCGAGCTCGGGTGGCGGCGAGCTCGCGCCGGCGAGGTCTTCGGCGATGGCGCGGCGGAGCTGGAGGAGTGCGGCGGCCGGAGCGGTCGAAGGCGGCGGCGGGGCGAAGGCGCGGCGACGCCGCGGGTCCGGGTCGCGGGGCCGGCAACGGGCTCCCCGGGCCGCGCGGTGGAGGAGGCGGCGGTCCACCCGGGCGGCGACACGTGGCGGCGGCGGCGCGGGTCGGACGTGTCCGGCCCGGCAAATTTTTGTCCGGTGGCGGCGGATCTAGGATTTTAGGGTTTCGCCCGGGATTTCGAATGGGGGGTCTTTAAATAGGCATAGGAGGAGCTAGGAGAGTCCAAACGAGGTGCGGTCTTCGGCCACGCGATCGTGATCGAACGCTCTAGATGATGGAGCAGGTTTTGGTGGGTTTTGGGCCAAATTGGAAGGGTGTTGGGCTGCAACACACACGAGGCCTTCTCGGTCCCTCGGTTAACCGTTGGAGTATCAAACGAAGTCCAAATGGTACGAAACTTGACAGGCGGTCTACCGGTAGTAAACCAAGGCCGCTTGGCAAGTCACGGTCCAATCCGGAAATGTTTAATCCCCACACACGAAAGAAATGTAGAATTGACCACCGGAGGAGAACGAAGCGCCGGAATGCAAAACGGACAACGGGGAAAATGCTCGAATGCATGAGATGAACACGTATGCAAATGCAATGCATATAATGACATGATATGAGATGCATGACAACGATAACAACACACGGAGACAAAAACCCGAACCCGAGAAAATAAAATAACTTAACGCCGGATACGGCAAGAGTTGGAGTACAAATTGGGAAAGTCATATCCGGGGTGTTACAATCGAGCACCGCAAGATTGAAACCAAAGCTAAGCACTTCTCCCATTGCAAGGAAGATCAATCTAGTAGGCCAAACCAGACTGATAATTCGAAGAGACTTGCAAAGATAACCAATCATACATAAAATAATTCAGAGAAGATTCAAGTATTGTTCATAGATAATCTTGATCATAAACCCACAGTTCATTGGATCTCGACAAACACACCGCAAAAAGAGTAACATCGAATAGATCTCCATGAAGATTGAGGAGAACTTTGTATTGAGATCCAAAGAGATAGAAGAAGCCATCTAGCTAATAACTATGGACCCGAAGGTCCGAGGTAAACTACTCACACATCATTGGAGAGGCTATGGTGTTGATGTAGAAGCCCTCCATGATCAATGCCCCCTCCGGCGGAGCGCCGGAAAAGGCCCCAAGATGGGATCTTATGGGTACAGAAGGTTGCGGCGGTGGAATTAGGTTTTCGTGGTGCTCTCCGATGTTTTCAGGGTACATAGGTATATATAGGAGGACGAAGTAGGTCGGTGGAGCCATGAGGGGCCCACGAGGGTGGAGGGCGCGCCCAGGGGGTAGGCGCGCCCCCTGCCTCGAGGCTTCCTCGTTGGTTGCTTGACATTCACTCCATGTCCTCTGGATCACATTTGTTCCAAAAATCACACTCCTGAAGGTTTCATTCTGTTTGGACTCTGTTTGATATTCTTTTTCTGCAAAACACTAAAATAGGCAAAAAAAGCAATTTGGGTTGGGCCTCCTGTTAATAGGTTAGTCCCAAAAATAATATAAAAGTTTATAATAAAGACCATTAAACATCCAAAACAGAATATATAATACCATGGAACAATCAAAAATTATAGATACGTTGGAGACGTATCATGCGTATTGTTTTGTCCGCACGCTGTTTGGATTGAAGAGTGTCGGGTCCACTTTCGCAGTGCAGTCCAGATTGGTTTTGAGCCACAACTGCACAGAAACACCGAAGCGTATGTGGATGATATTGTGGTCAAGACCAAGGATAGAGCCACCCTTGTTCAGGATTTGAAGGAGACATTTGCTAATCTGTGCAAGATCAACTTGAAGCTCAACCTAGAGAAGTGTGTGTTCGGCGTTCCCTCTGGCAAGCTTCTTGGGTTCTTTGTGTCCCACTGGGGGATCGAAGCCAACCCTAACAAGATTAAGGCCATCGAGCAGATCCAGGCGCCAAGGACAGTCAAGGTTGTGAGGCGTCTGACAGGATGCATTGCCGTGCTAAGCAGATTCATCTCCAAGTCTTCCAAGTGCAGCCTGCCGTTCATCAAATTTTTGAAGAAGGCAGGGCCCATGAAGTGGACACTGGAGGCATATGCGTCTTTGCAAGAGTTGAAGACCTACTTGTCCTCTATGCCTACCTTTGTTGCTCCCAAACCGCAAGAGCTGTTGTTGCTATACTTGGCAGCAACCAACCAAGTGGTTAGCGCAGCTTTGGTGGCACAGTGGGAAGTCGATGCAGCAGAGAATGAGCAAAGACCGACAGAGTCAGAAAAGGATCAGGGCAGAAATGAGCACGACAGCGAGATTGACCCCAAGGATGCGGCAAGGAAGAAAGTGGTGCAACGCCCAGTGTACTTCGTCAGCTCCTTGCTACAAGGGGCTAGATCGAGGTAGTCTGGCGTGCAGAAGTTGATCTTTGGCCTCATCATGGCCTCAAGGAAACTACACCACTACTTACAAGCCCATGAAATCACGGTTGTCACTCGCTTCCCATTGCAAAGGATACTCCGAAACCCTGAGGCTACTGGCAAAATAGTGGATTGGGCTTTGGAGTTATCCAGCTTTGGTTTGAAGTTTGAGAGCACAGCAACAATCCAGAGCAGGGCATTGCCGGAGTTTATTGAAGAATGGACACCAACCCCTGATGAGGAAGTGCCAGAGACAGCTATCCCCAGCAAGGAATCGCCCCAAGAATGGATTATGTATTTTGATGGTGCCTTTTTCCTACAAGGTGCAGGGGCTGGCATGCTTCTTGTTCCCCCTCCGGGGAGCACTTGAAGTACGTCATCCAGATGCATTTTTCCTGGGAAGAGGCAACCAACAATAAAGCAGAGTTCGAAGGGCTCCTTGTCGGGCTCAAGATTGCAGCAGAATTGGGAATTAAGAAGCTGATCATTCGAGGAGATTCACAGCTTGTGGTCAGACAAGTCAACAAGGATTACCAAAGTACATTGATGGAGGCATGCGTCGAGGAAGTGAGAAGATTGGAGAAACACTTTGATGGATTGCAAACAGAGCACGTACCCCATGCGGAAAACAGCATAGCTGATCATCTACGAAAGTGTGTTGTGCAGAAGCTTCCGGTGGAACCAGGGACTTTTGTTCTCCATCTTACTCAGCCCTCTGTATCCCCGTCAACAATGGCCCAAATAAGGAGAAAGTTGGAATCCGGTAAGCCTCTCCCGGTAGAGCCGCCCGCTCTTGGCAGAGACCCTGCCGGCAACAACTCCTCGCCGCTCCCGTAGCTGGGCCCATGGACCCCACGAACGAGGCAGGTGCTCCCGCAGCAGAGGAGGTGCCGCTAGTCCTTGTTACCGAGCCCCAGGCTCCAACTTGGGAAAGGCACATAGTCCACTTCTCCAAACCGGAGAGCTTCTTGGCGACCAAGATGAAGCTGAAAGAGTAGCCTAGAGGGCCAGTATGTACCAGTTTGTCGATGACACTCTGTACAGAAGAAGGCCCATGTCGGGATCCCGATCCTAAGTCACACCGATCTAGCATGTAACACATCATATCACTTTGCGACCTCATGCACGGTATTCCCACGGGTGCCACCTTACCTGGCCTGGGACCGTTTGCGCCTTTTGGCTCACATATATGATAGTGTCACTAGCATCCATATGACAGAGAACCCGGGCTGACATGACTAGTCGTGAATCCAAGGTAGCACTAACTTACAGGGATAGGCATACATGACCCGGCAACGAACGTGTCGATCATCAATGTATGAATCCAAGTCGCAGCAAGCTACAAGGACTTAAAGGAACAACGCGTGACATTTCACCGAAGGGACAGACACAAGAACGAACAAGGACACATGCCGGCCAGCCTAAGTGTTCCAGAGCAGTAGCAAGCTACCATGGCTAAGTGGAAGCACTAGGAGACATTTCCCCATAAGAAAGGCTACCTAGAATAACCAACTAGGTGTCGGATCCCACACATAGGAATACACATTACACGTACGCATAACATGCAAGTATGTGTTGTACAACATGGCATCACAACATAATGTTGGAAATGTGCCCTAGAGGCAATAATAAAATGGTTATTATTATATTTCCTTGTTCATGATAATTGTCTATTGTTCATGCTATAATTGTGTTATCCGGAAATCGTAATACATGTGTGAATACATAGACCACAACATGTCCCTAGTGAACCTCTAGTTGACTAGCTCGTTGATCAATAGATGGTTACGGTTTCCTAACCATGGACATTGGATGTCATTGATAACGGGATCACATCATTAGGAGAATGATGTGATGGACAAGACCCAATCCTAAGCATAGCGCAAGATCGTGTAGTTCGTCTGCTAAAGCTTTTCTAATGTCAAGTATCTTTTTCCTTAGACCATGAGATTGTGCAACTCCCGGATACCGTACGAGTACTTTGGGTGTGCCAAACGTCACAATGTAACTGGGTTGCTATAAAAGTACACTGCGGGTATCCCCGAAAGTATATGTTGGGTTGGCACGAATCGAGACTGGGATTTGTCACTCCGTATGACGGAGAGGTATCTCTGGGCCCACTCGGTAAGACATCATCGTAATGAGCTCAATGTGACTAAGGGGTTGGTCACAGGATGATGTGTTACGGAATGAGTAAAGAGACTAGCCGTAACGAGATTGAACAAGGTATCGGTATACCGACGATCGAATCTCGGGCAAGTGCTATACCGGTAGACAAAGGGAATCGTATACGGGATTGATTGAATCCTTAACATCGTGGTTCATCCGATGAGATCATTGTGGAACATGTGGGAGCCAACATGGGTATCCAGATCCCGCTGTTGGTTATTGGCCGGAGAGATGTCTCCGTCATGTCTGCATAGTTTCCGAACCCATAGGGTCTACACACTTAAGGTTCGATGACGCTAGGGTTATAGGGAATAGATGTACGTGGTTACTGAATGTTGTTCGGAGTCCCGGATAAGATCCCGGACGTCACGACGAGTTCCGAAATGGCCGGAGGTAAAGATTTATATATGGGAAGTCTAGTTTCAGTCACCGGAAAGGTTTCGGGGTTCATCGGTATTGTACCGGGACCATCGAAGGGGTTCCGGGGGATCCACCGGGAGGGTCCACATACCCCGAAGGACCTAATGGGTTGTAGTTGGGTGGGAACCAGCCCCTTAGTGGGCTGGTGCGCCCCCCCAAGGGCCCAAGGCACCTAGGGTTGGAAACCCTAGGGGGCCGCTGCCCCCCTCGGGGGGGAGGGGGGCGGGCGCCCCCCTAGTTGAAAACCCTAAGGGGGCCGCTGCCCCCCCCGAGGGGCCGCCACCCCCCTCTAGATGGATCTAGGAGGCCGGCACCCCCTCCCCTTCCCCTATATATAGTGGGGGTTTTGGGGCTGCCAGAGACACGAGTCTCCCTCTCTCCTGACGCAGCCCTACCCCTCTCCCTGCTCGTCTCTCGCAGTGCTTGACGAAGCCCTGCTAGAGTGCCATGCTCCTCCACCACCACCACGCCGTTGTGCTGCTGCTGGACGGAGTCTTCCCCAACCTCTCTCTCTCCTTGCTGGATCAAGGTGCGGGAGACGTCACCGGGCTGCACATGTGTTGAACGCGGAGGCACCGTTGTTCGGTGCTTAGATCGGATTCGGCCACGATCTGAATCGCTTCGTGTACAACTCCTTCATCTGCGTTCTTGCAACGCTTCCGCATCGCGATCTTCAAAGGTATGAAGATGCACACCCTCTCGTTGCTAGTAAACTCCATAGATTGATCTTGGTGATGCGTAGAAATTTTTTAATTTCTGCAACGATCCCCAACACATAACTCAACAACTCATATAGATAAAGGACCAGAAGAGCCAGCATAGCATTATATTACAAACAGGGGTCACATGACCCATCATTGTGATGACCCGAGACGGGCGCTCCAGCCTTCCATGTTTTTCGTTGCCCCGTTTTTTATTTGTTTGTTGCATCGCATCATGTCATCATTCGCATTGCATCATGTCATGATGCAACTCGTTTTAAAACTCAACAAAATAAATTGTATGGATCTTCGGTCCATTTAAATCAAGGGAAATGTACATGGTGATTTCTCTTTATAACATATATCCTCCCAATATTATTAGGGAGCTATAAAATTATATTCCATTAATTTGGAATTTACCACAACACACATGCATGTTAAATCCCTTCGTTTCCTTCTTCAAGTTTTAACTCTCTAACCTTGCCTATAATTCTTTTCCCATCTATCGAGGCTCTTTCTATATTCTCAACATTTTTGAGCACTTCTAAAACCTAGTCCCAATTCAAACCCATTTGAATGATATTCAAATCAGTTTCAATTTAAATCTTGAATTCATGCCAACTTCTATCTTCTTGGATCAAGCTCATTTTTGTGGGTCCAGGAAATTATCTGCGTGTCCAACTTCTTCCCCAACACCTCCTTTCTTCTCCTTTTATTCTTTGTTATTTTCTGTTTATAGAAAATAAGATAGAGGGAGAGAGATTCCAGCGCAGCCCACCAGGTCGGCCCATCCTTCCCCCGGAGTCCACCAGACCGGCCCTCCTCCTCCTCCTTAACCTAGCACCAGGGAGCTCCTCCCGATCGATCCCCATCTCCCCCTTCGTCCTCCTTCCTCCTGGCACCGCCGCCACACTCACAGATGCACGCACACAGCGCCATGCCTCCCGATCCGGTGACCTGCGCCTAGGCTAACCGTCCTTCGCCCGGATCCGGTCTGGATCAGCATCCCGCGACCTCCTTCGCCTTCGATCCGGTGCCGTCGGAGGCTACCAGCGTCGCCCAGGCATCGCAGATCCTCCATGCGCGCTGCTGACCCTCAAGCTCGCCGCTGCCTCCCGCGGCGCCCCTTCACCTTACAAGACCCGCATGGCCGCCGGCCATGGAGGCCTCCGTGCTGGCCCATCGTTTCTCCTCCGCGCCATGCTTCTCCTCCCGCGCCAACGCCCTCCTTCGGCTTCTCGTGCCCGCAGCTCCATCCGCTAGCTTGTGCAGCCATGGCCGCCTCAGGAGCCTCGCGCCCCGACCCCCTTGCCGAGGCCACGGACGCTCGCGTCCCCGACCTTGCAGCAGGCGCCGCCGCGCCTTCTTGCCTGCTCCGCGCCCTTCTCCCTCCTGCCGCCGAGCGTCGCCAAGTCCCCTGCTCAGCCGCCCCCCCCCCCCCCCCCCGCCCCCCCCCCCCCCCCCCTTGCCGGACCTGCTCCATCTTCGCCTCCTCGTTGATCATCGGTTGCACCACGCGCCAAGTCCCGGTTCGTCCTCTGCTCGCAGCTCCATCCAGGGCCGCATCTTTGCGTTGACCACCAAGACACGAGGCCTTTTGTGTTGCTTCATTTTGGATGCACCAAGTTCCTCTTTCGTACTCGTGAAGTGTACGACGACTCGTGTGCGACTACGTGCATTCGTCAAGTACCCTGGAACCACCGATGCCTCCAAACCGCAAGTCCAACAACCACCCTGAGTATTCGCCAAGACCGTCAAGATCGAGACTGCCCTGAACCATGTCGTCTCCTCGGATCGTCAAGACCATTTCGAGATGCCAAGTACCACGTCGCCCGGAGCCCTCGGATCCGTCAAGTTTGACCACAACATGTGTACGACTACCATCGCCGAAGACTGTCAAGTGAACCTAACGCCGCTGTGGATTAGGCAAGACAACATGTACCACTACTTCCACTAAGACGTCCCAAGAACGGCTACTTCCCCTACACCGCAGTGAACTTGTTCCGCCCCGAAAATGTATGCTTCAAAGGTATAACGCCGAGATGACCACCCGTGGACCGTGTGCATATGATGTGTGTATGAGATGGTTGCATGTATCTGTTGCTCCCCGCGCACGATGTATCTCTTGCACGTTCCTCATTGTTTGCCATATCGTCGACCCGTGGGAACCTGGTAACCGGGATCACCCTACCATCTCTAGCATGTTCCGCACATCCGCACACTTGCTCTTGTGCACCGGAATCTCAATGAGTTGTCGGATCATCGGAATGTTGCCGTGGCACCATTTCCATTGTCGTTGCCGTGGCACCCCTTTCGCGCCGCCACATTGAGAAATGCTTCATAACATGTTCATGCCGACATTTTCTTAAAATTGCATAAAACTTGTATATGTCATCCGCATCATTATAACAACTTTTAAAAATTTTGTTTGTATTAAATTGCTAAATAACATGTGGGGATTTACCAGAATTGTTGTTTGTTGTTTCCGGCCTCATTCAAACTTGCTTAAATAGGTAGTTCATGTATGCTTCACCTTTTGCCATGTTTAACAACATTTAATATTGTTGAGTAGATTAAACGTAAGAGAACTAAACAATTAAATGTGGTGTTCCGTCAATATGCAACTCATTGCATATTGATCTCCATTTAATTTTTAGTATTGTTTGTTACACTTTGCATTGCCATGAATCATTAAACTGGACATGCATCATACTTGGTTGCGCATCATGTCATGTTTATGTGATGGTTGTTTACCATGATGGTTGCTTCTTTCTGGTTGCGCTTCTCCTTGATAGTTTCGGTTATGTTGCGATTGTGAGGATCCATTCGACTACGTTGGTTCGTCTACTTCATGGACTCGTTCTTCTTCCTAGCGGGATTTCAGGCAAGATGACCGTCACGTTGGATCTCACTACTATCTTTGCTATGCTAGTTGTCTCGATGCTATCGCTATGTCGCGCTACCTACCACTTGCTTATCAAGCCTCCCAAATTGCCATGATAGCCTCTAACCTTTTACCCTTTCTAGCAAACCGTTGTTTGGCTATGTTACTGCTTTGCTCAGCCCCTCTTATAGCATTGCTAGTTGCAGGTGCAGTTATAGGTTGTTCCATGTCGGGACATGGATATCATGGATATCATGGGATATCACAATATCTCTTATTTAATTAACGTATCTATATACTTGGTAAAGGGTGGAAGGCTCGGCCTTATGCATGGTGTTTTGTTCCACTCTTCCACCCTAGTTCCCGTCATACCGGTGTTATGTTCCTTAATTTTGCGTCCCTAACACAGTGAGGGGTATGGGGCCCTCTTGACAGTTCGCTTTGAATAAAAATGATATAGGATGAAATCCTAGAGGGGGATCTTTTCACACTTGGAGGGGGAAAAGGGCAAACTCTCAAGAACACAAAGAGGAAATCACTCAAACAATTCCCCAATTACACATCCACTAGAATAGCAATACAAGATCCACAAGTCACAAACACAATCAAAGGAAAGATACAATGGCATAGTTCTTCCCACTCCTAGGAGATGAGGTCTTAAAGATAGTCTTCTCCTAGAGGAGGTCTTGAAATCCACTAGGATTCTTCCCAAAGGGGCCTTGATTCCACAAGTGGGAAGGTAGAAGGAGCAAAGCTCACAAATATCTCATCTCATACTTTGCTAACCCTAAACATAGCCCTAGGTACGGTTTATATAGTCTTGGGGTCGAAGTAGATGAAGAGGGGCTCAGATTGGGGATCACAGCCGTCCATCCTGGGAGGCCATTAAGCTACTTGAACATTGAGCATCAAGATCTATAAGGATAGATCAAAACGCTTAATGGTACTTTCAAATGAGCACATACCTTGACATGATCTTGAAGGTGTTCAAGATGGATCAGTCAAAGAAGGAGTTCTTGCCTGAGTTGTAAGGTATGAAGTTAAGACTTAAAGCTCGACCACGGCAGAAGAAAGAGGAAGGACGAAGGTCGTCCCCTATGCTTTTGTCATAGGCTCTATACGGTATGCCATGCTGAGTACCGCACCTAATGTGTGCCTTGCCACATATCTGGCAAGAGGGTACAAAGGTGATCTAGGAGTAGATCACCAGATAGCGGTCTAAATTATCCTTAGAGGAATAAGGATATGTTTCTCGGTTATGGAGGTGATAAAGAGTTCGACGTAAAGAGTTACGTCGATGCAATCTTAACACCTATCCGGATAGCTCTGAGTAGAGATACCGGATACGTATAATGGAGCAACAATTTAGAATAGCTCCAAGTAGAACAGTTATTTGAAATGGCTCCAAATGTAGCGTAGTAGTTGCATCTACAAGATGACATAGAAATTTGCGAAGTACATACGGATCTGAATGTTGCAGACCCGTTGACTGAAACCTCTCTCACAAGCATAACATGATCAAACAAATGATATAGGATGAAATCCTAGAGGGGGATCTTTTCACACTTGGAGGGGGAAAAGGGCAAACTCTCAAGAACACAAAGAGGAAATCACTCAAACAATTCCCCAATTACACATCCACTAGAATAGCAATACAAGATCCACAAGTCACAAACACAATCAAAGGAAAGATACAATGGCATAGTTCTTCCCACTCCTAGGAGATGAGGTCTTAAAGATAGTCTTCTCCTAGAGGAGGTCTTGAAATCCACTAGGATTCTTCCCAAAGGGGCCTTGATTCCACAAGTGGGAAGGTAGAAGGAGCAAAGCTCACAAATATCTCATCTCATACTTTGCTAACCCTAAACATAGCCCTAGGTACGGTTTATATAGTCTTGGGGTCGAAGTAGATGAAGAGGGGCTCAGATTGGGGATCACAGCCGTCCATCCTGGGAGGCCCATGCGCACGGGGGTCCCGTGGGCACGGTACAGGCCCGTGCGCACGGGGTGCTCCAGCGTCAACTTCCTGGGTAGTCCATGGGCACGGGGTCTCGGGGGCCCGTGCGCATGGGGTCACCTGGGACTTCCAGTTTTGCTGCTGTTGCACTCCGTCTTGGTCCGCGTGGCCTTGGGGTGGTTCCTCTTCTCCTTGGGGGTGCTCCTGAGCCTCTTGGTGGTGTTCCTCTTCGTACCTAATGAGACATAGCGTATCTTGGTGAGGTAGCAACAATGTTCCATTCATATCCATATGCAAGCTAAGTAGGAAGGAGTTCACCTCGGTTTCCAAAGGACGTGCTCTAGCTCTTGTCATAGGTCCACGTGGGGCTTGATGTGTCGGTGTAGAGTCCATGGGGATGATGGAAGGATGCTCTGCATCATCTCCCCCCCTTGGGAGAGATCCGTCCATGGATCGTGATCTTCATCACCATGGTACTTGGCCAAGTCTTTGACGTTGAATGTGTTGCTCACATTGTACTTGTCTTGTGGGATGTCGACCTTGTAGGCGTTGTCGTTGTAGCGTGCGAGTACCTTGAATGGGCCATCGGATCTTGGAAGTAGCTTGGACTTGAAGTCCTTGGGAAAACGATCCTTGCGGAGATGTACCCAAACTAGGTCACCCGGTTGGAACACCATTGGGGACTTGTTGGAGTTGCACTTGGTCGCGAGTCATTGTACTTGGCGCTCTATGGTGTGCCGTGTATCTTCATGCATCTTCTTGAGGTGGTTCACTCGGTCGCTCGCGTCCATGTTGATGCGCTCTTGTAGTGGTAGAGGAAGAATGTCCAATGGGGACAATGGGTTGAATCCATAGACGACCTCGAAAGGGGACTTGCCGGTAGTCGAATGTCTTGCATGGTTGTAGGCGAACTCGGCGATTGGGAGACACTCCTCCCACTCCTTGATGTTCTTCTTGATCAAGACTCGTAGTAGAGTGGAGAGTGTACGGTTTGTCACCTCCGTTTGGCCGTCGGTTTGAGGGTGGTACGCCGTGGACAAGAGTAACTCGATTCCGAGCTTGGCGCATAAGGTCTTCCAAAAGTAACTCAAGAACTTGACGTCGAGGTACGAGACAATTGTCCTTGGCATTCCATGAAGACGTAATATTTCCCTACAAAACAAATTTGCAACATGTGAAGCATCGTCTATCTTGTTGCAAGGAATGAAATGAGCCATTTTGGAGAAACGATCCACAACAACAAATACGGAGTCCTTGCCATTTCGAGTTCTAGGCAAACCAAGTACAAAGTCCATGCTAATGTATTCCCAAGGTTGGTATGGAATTGGTAAAGGCATATAGAGACCATGAGATTGAGCTTTGGACTTAGCTTTGCGACATATAGAACACCGGTTGGTGAAACGATTGACGTTCTGAAACATCTTTGGCCAAAAGTAGCTCTTCGAGAGCGTGGAGAACGTCTTGTCGTGTCCGAAGTGTCCCATTAAGCGTCCTCCATGGGATTCCTGCAAAAGCAACAAACGAAGAGAGGACTCGGGAATGCAAAGTTTGTTAGCTCCCATAAGATATCCGTCTTTTAGGTAATAGCATTCCGAAGATGTATGCGACAAACACTTGGCATAAGGAGTAGAAAAAGTTGCATCATGCACATACAAGTCTTTGATATGCTCGAAGCCAATGACATCTAACTCAAGTTGCGTGACAAGCATGCATATGCGGGAAAGATCATCCTCTACGATGTTTTCTTTGCCCTTGATGTACTTTATGACATAGGGAAAAGACTCAATAAATTCACTCCATTTAGCATGACCTTTGTTCAACTTTGTTTGTCCCTTAAGGTACTTGAGAGTCTCATGATCGGTATGAATGATAAACTCACGGGGACGAAGGTAATGTTCCCATTCATGCAAATCGCGGACTAAATCATATAGCTCTTTGTCGTAGATAGTGTAATTGAGTTGCGCTCCAGAAAGTTTCTCACTAAAGTAAGCTATGGGGCGCTTCTCTTGCGTTAACGCACCTCCTATGCCATTACCACTAGCATCGCAATGAATTTCAAAAGGTTTATCGAAGTTGGGTAAAGCAAGCACGAGAGCATGAGTAAGAAAATTCTTAAGCTCATTGAATGCGATATCTTGGGATGGTCCCCAAATAAAAGGCGCATTCTTCTTGCTCAAATCATGCAAAGGCGAAGCAATGGTGCTAAAATCCTTCACAAAGCGACGATAGAAACCCGCAAGACCAAGGAAACTACGCACCTGATGCAAGTTGGTTGGTTGCGGCCAAGTCTTAATAGAATTGATCTTGGACTCATCTACATGAACACCCTTAGAAGAAACAACAAAATCCAAGAAAACAATCTTATCAACACCAAAAAGGCATTTCTCCATATTAGCATAGAGGCGCTCTTTTCTAAGAGTGTGCAAAACGGTGCGGACATGAGTGACATGCTCTTTGATAGATTTGCTAAACACAAGAATGTCATCGAAGTAAACCACAACAAATATACCAATGTAAGGGCGAAAGACATGATTCATAAGGCGCATAAAAGTGCCCGGTGCTTCCGAGAGACCCATAGGCATGACTAACCACTCATACAAACCAAACTTGGTTTTAAATGCGGTTTTCCATTCATCACCTTCTTGTATGCGGATTTGATAGTAACCACTCTTAAGATCAATTTTGGAAAATATAGTGGCACCACTAAGTTCATCTAGCATATCATCTAGGCGTGGAATGGGATATCGATAGCGAACGGTGATAGCATTGATAGGTCTACAATCGGAGCACATGCGAAAGCTACCGTCACGTTTTGGCACAAGAATGACCGGTACAACACAAGGACTCAAACTTTCACGCACATGTCCATGGTCTATGAGATGCTTTACTTGCCTTTGAATTTCTTTGGTTTCTTCGGGGTTGATGCGGTAGGGAGCTTTGTTCGGAAGCGGTGCTCCGGGGATGAGGTCGATGCGGTGCTCAATGCCTCGTAGTGGAGGTAGTCCTGGAGGTAGCTCATCGGGGAAAATATCTTGAAATTCCTGCAATAGAGAAGATAACACCAAAGGTAGATTGTGAGAGGTGTTAGTTTTTGGTGCCTCGTCCTTGCACAATAGGACATAGTGTAGGACACTTGATGGGTTCTCACACACTTCTCTCATCTCACGTTTGGTGGCAAATAGGACTAAGTTTTTCTCGTCGCTCATCGTGGAGGCACTCAATTTGGGCTTGTGGCGCTCACTCTCTTTTTGGTGGTTCGCTCGCTCACTATTCTCTCCACGATGGGTGTTTTGCTTGTCGGCGAGCACTTGGCTTGGAGACATAGGACGTAGTACAAACTCTTTCCCTTTCATTTTGAAGCTATAGTGATTGGTACGCCCATTGTGAATGACACCTCGGTCGAATTGCCATGGCCGCCCAAGAAGGAGGTGGCAAACGGTCATCGGAAGGACATCACACTCCAAAGTGTCTTCATAGGCGCCGATCTTGAAAGAGACTTGTACTCGATGCTCGACTTGTATGGTTCCGGTGTCACTTAGCCATTGAACCTTGTAGGGGTGAGGGTGCTTCATCTTGACCAATTGGAGTTTGGAGCATAGTTCTTCACTTGCTAAGTTGTGGCAACTACCTTCATCGATGATGACCTAGACGGACCGTCCGTTGATGCCGGCCTTTGTGTGGAAGATATGGCATCTTTGATCTTCGTTTTGTTGATGTTGAAGAGTCAAGACCTTGGAGACAACAAGAGCGGGACTTGAATCTTCATCACAAAAGACTTGATCATCTTTGTCTTCGTTGTTCACTTATTGGTGCATGGCCACTTGCTCAAGGGATTCCATTTCTCCTTCACTCATGGAGTTGTAGGTTCCGTCGTCGTTGCGGATCATGGTGCGCTTGTTTGTGCACTCGAAGGACTTGTGGCCTCGGCCTCCGCATGTGAAACATTTGATGGAACTTGTCTTGATGGTCTCATCGGTTGGAGTAGATGATGATGAAGCTTTTGGCTTGAAGTTGCTTGTAGTAGGACGACGACTTGCGCTTGTCGAAGTCTTCTTATAACTTGACTTGTCGCCGGTACTTGGTGATGCTCTAGTTGAGGTAGGAGTTGCCGAAGTTGCGAGAGCTTGATAAGAGGAGCCGTAGGTCTTGGATGAGTACTTGGCATATTTGAAGTCATCTTGCACTTGGCGTTCCGCTTTGGTGGCTTGGTGCACTAGCTCGATGAGATTTGAGTATGGTTGGAAGTCGGCGATCTTCTTGATGGGATGGTTGAGGCCATTCAAGAAGCGTGCCATTGTTTGCTCATCATCTTCCGTGACATTGGCTCTTATCATTGCAATCTCCATCTCCTTGTAGTATTCTTCAACGCTCTTGGTTCCTTGCTTGAGTTGTTGGAGTTTCTTGAAGAGGTCGCGGTTGTAGTAGGTAGGTACGAAGCGTGCTCTCATGACATCCTTCATTTGCGCCCAAGTAGTGATGGGTGGATCACCTCTTGCCTCTCGGCGCTCAATGACTTGTTCCCACCAAATAAGGACATAGTCTTGGAACTCAAGGGATGCCATCGCGATCTTCTTCTCTTCTTCATAATTGTGCAAACGGAAGATCTTGTCAACTTTCAATGCCCATGAAAGGTACTCTTTGGGGTCGGTGCTTCCCTTGAACCTGGGCATGGTGAACTTGAGCTTGCCGTAGCGTTGCTCTTCATTGTATTGGGGTCGGGGATGATGACGCCCATGTTGTAGATGATTGTTCAACTAGTGGTGCTCTTGACCCGGAGGGTTGTCAACCTCATGTTGCTCTTGTCGTGGAGGATTTCCATTGTTTTCATGCTCTCGATGAACTTGATGGTGTTGGCGAGCTTGTGGGGGAGCTTCGCGAGCTCGAGGAGGAACTTGACGATGCACGCGAGCTTGAAATCTTTGTTCTTGAATTTCTTCGCGAAATGCTTCCTCTTGTTCACAGGCTTGATGGCCTCGGTCGGCAACGGCTTGACCCGAATCACATAGAGCTTGTTGTGTCGCAAGTGCTTGAGCGTCACGGAGTTGTTGTTCTTGACGTTGTTCCTCGGCATCTTGTGCATTTTGGTGTAGACGCGCGCGTTCTTCCTCTTCATGTTGGCGTTTGACGTTGCCGTTCTCGTGCTAGTGCAAAGGCTTCTTGGGTTTGACGTCGTCGATGCTCTTGCGAGTCGGTGTCGCGTAGAGGATTGCAGTTTGTGTGATGCTCGTTGCGCGTGGCACGTTGAAGAGTGTTCGAAGACAGTGTACTTGAACCGGAGATGATGTCATCGGAGTGTCGACTTGAGCGGCTCCGTCTTGAAGAGGACGAAGTTGTAGAAGAGTGATTGACCATCATGGTTCGGATATCATCTTTGAGGGAACTCAATGATGTGTCGAAGTAGTCCCTTGTACGTTGCTCGGATTGTCGTAGGTCGGTGGCGAGATTGTCTATGCGGTCGCCCAAAGCAAGTTGTTCTTGATGCAAAGCTCGATGTGTGCCAAAGAGTTGCGACTTGGTGACGAAGTTTTTCATGTCACCATCTTGTTCTAGGAAGAGTGGATTGGTAGAAGAACTCGGCCTATCCATCATGAGAAAGTGGTGGTGAGTAGGAAAAATGAGAGAACAAAACCAAAGTTACCTTTTCCGAAGATTGTGGATGTAACAAGTACGATCTCATGTGATGCTATAATAGGGGAATTGGTATCGGGAATTGTTTCTCACACCTACAAGTAAAAGGCTTATGGAGGAGCTCGGTTAGGATGGTGGCAAAAATTTCAAGCAAATGTTAGTCAAGATGTCGATAAGGTTGAGAAGATTCACAAAAATGCAAGTAAAAAGAAATAGATCAAACCCAATGGTATCACTAGGAACACACACACGGAAGATAGATGGGATCCGCACAACCAAGGGGTGAGCTCAAAATGTGCAACCACGGAAAATGCTCTTGTAGTGCGAATACTAGATAGACGCTAGCTCGATTGCTCAAATGGGCTAGATATGCATGTGCACCAACCTATAAGAGAAACGTGTCGTCTTCAATCCCAACTATGCCATGTAAGAGGTGTCAAAGATGATATGCAAAAATGGCTCGATGCTATTGCTTACAAGCTCTTTGTTGCTCCTCTTTTGCTTAAAAGCTTTTCTTGTTTTTTTTGAAGCTAGAGCCAAGTATGATATGAGAAAAGTATGTAAGATATGCATGGGAGAGACTTATGGCACTAAGATGATAACAAGATCACTACGGTGCACAATAGTGCGGCCCGGCAATTCTCAACTTGCTAGTCTCGATGGGTAAGCTACGCGAAATGGCTCGAGTTATCAATGCAAAAGCAAGGGTGAGATGTCGTCGCGGTTACCGTCCGATCTAACGGTATGAATGAAGTTGTTGAAGACGGTGTGGTGTCCGAGTTGATGATCGAGTGGCGGCGATGATGATGTCCAAATGCGCCTAAGTAGCCGAAACACCTTAGGACACAAGAGAAACCGCGGTCCGAAACTCAAACAACCACGCGAAATAGTGCGGAAGAACACGAGTGTTGGTAAGGAAGCAAAATGGTGCAAAACAAAAGATGGCCGAAAGTTACTGGATGGTCCGTGCGCACGGGGTAAGTGAGGCCCGTGTGAACGGGGTCCCGTGTGCACGGGGTCTCGAGGGCCCGTGTGCATGGGGTGTGCTGGGAGCGGATGAAAAGCTCCGGATCCGTGGGGAATTTCCAAGTTAAGGCAATTTCGAGGGTTTGGAAGGTGGGGAAGCAGGAAGATGGGTAGATCCACTTGCCAAACTCCAAATTCGTGGATCAAAACAACCAAATCTCACAGGATACAACAAATTGCAAGAAATTTTTTTGGGCTATTTTTGTGGGGATTTTCGAATTTGGACGAAAAACAACAAAATCAAGCTAGCAAATGGGGGGATGGGACTCCATGATGTGAATCAACCTTGCTCATGATACCAAAATGATATAGGATGAAATCCTAGAGGGGGATCTTTTCACACTTGGAGGGGGAAAAGGGCAAACTCTCAAGAACACAAAGAGGAAATCACTCAAACAATTCCCCAATTACACATCCACTAGAATAGCAATACAAGATCCACAAGTCACAAACACAATCAAAGGAAAGATACAATGGCATAGTTCTTCCCACTCCTAGGAGATGAGGTCTTAAAGATAGTCTTCTCCTAGAGGAGGTCTTGAAATCCACTAGGATTCTTCCCAAAGGGGCCTTGATTCCACAAGTGGGAAGGTAGAAGGAGCAAAGCTCACAAATATCTCATCTCATACTTTGCTAACCCCTAAACATAGCCCTAGGTACGGTTTATATAGTCTTGGGGTCGAAGTAGATGAAGAGGGGCTCAGATTGGGGATCACAGCCGTCCATCCTGGGAGGCCCGTGCGCACGGGGGTCCCGTGGGCACGGTACAGGCCCGTGCGCACGGGGTGCTCCAGCGTCAACTTCCTGGGTAGTCCATGGGCACGGGGTCTCGGGGGCCCGTGCGCATGGGGTCACCTGGGACTTCCAGTTTTGCTGCTGTTGCACTCCGTCTTGGTCCGCGTGGCCTTGGGGTGGTTCCTCTTCTCCTTGGGGGTGCTCCTGAGCCTCTTGGTGGTGTTCCTCTTCGTACCTAATGAGACATAGCGTATCTTGGTGAGGTAGCAACAATGTTCCATTCATATCCATATGCAAGCTAAGTAGGAAGGTGTTCACCTCGGTTTCCAAAGCACGTGCTCTAGCTCTTGTCATAGGTCCACGTGGGGCTTGATGTGTCGGTGTAGAGTCCATGGGGATGATGGAAGGATGCTCCGCATCAAAAACTCTTGCAGCAAGGCCCAACATTGGTTTTACCATTTGCCTAATAACAACTAAAACTTGCACAGGGACCGGCTAGCACCCGAGGACTCTTAATCAACCCTCGGGCCAATGCTCCTCATGAGTGTTGGTCCAAACTGAGCGATGTACGGTGCCCCCTGGGCAACCAGGGTCTCAGCAAACCCGATGTCTTGCCCATCTGGTGTACCCTGAGAACGAGATACGTGTGACTCCTATCAGGCTAGGTCGGTGCATCGGGAGGTCTTGCTGGTTTTGTTTTACCATTGTCGAAATGTCTTGTGCACCGGGATTCCGAGTCTGATCGGAGGGTCCCGCGATGGAGGATTGTCTCCGCAGATCGTGAGCTTGTCATGGGCTAAGTTGGGACACCCCTGCAGTGTTTAAACTTTCGAGAGTCGTGCCCACGGTTATGTGGTAGATGGGAATTTGTTAATATTCGGTCGTAGAGGACTTGAAGTAAACTCAACTAAGATACACCAACCGCGTGCGTAACCGTGACTGTCTCTTTTCGGGTGCGTTCAAGAAGAGAACACGGTTGGGTTATGTTTGAATGTAAGTAGTTCAGGATCACTTCTTGATCATTACTAGTTTGCGACCATTTGCGTAGTTTCTCATCTTACTCTTGTACTCGTAAGTTAGCCACTATACAATGCTTAGTCGCTTGCTGCAACCTCACCACTTATCCATTCCGTACCCATTAAGCTTTGCTAGTCTTGATACCCATGGTAATGGGATTGTTGAGTCCTCGTGGCTCACAGTTTACTACAACAACAGTTGCAGGTACAGGTAATGCGATGATCTGATGTGAGAGCGATGCTTGATTGCTTTTAGAGTTCTTCGATCAAGGGATAGGTTCCGGGTCGGGGAGCCTGGGATTAGCAGGGTGGATGTCATTCTTCTTTTCGTTTATTTCATCCGTAGTCGGATACTGCTCTTCTATATGATGATTGCTATGTATTGATGTAGTACTGTATTCATGTTGTATCTTGTGGCGAGTGTAAGCCTTTACCTTGTATTCTCATCTATTTAGTACATGGTATGTTGTAATGATATCCACCTTGCTATGCGCTCGAAATGCGATTGTGCCCTGATCAAGAATTCATCATGTGATTGGGATAGAATCGCATCTTGGGCGCTACAATCATTCAGAGCATACAAGCAACGGAAGCATAACATGTCTGAGTACAGACAACTACAAATGAAAAAGGCTGAGAAGCCTGACTATCTACAAGACCCTCCCAAGGGTACAAGATCGTAGCTGAGGTAACAAGCTACTCATCGAAGTCCATGAGGACCTACTAGTGAGACCGAGGTCTCCTCTGCAAAACATAAATAAAGAAAATGTGAGTACAAAGGTACCCAGCAAGACTTACATCAGATCCTATCATACATGCATTAGTATCAAGAAGGCAATGTGTGGTTTGGCTGCAGCAAGCCAGCTTTGACTCAGTGGCTATCTTGTTCTTCGACCACGAGTAACTTCTTTGAGGTGAGAAAACGCACACGAGTCCACTAATCGCCACTTCAATACACTACTATGGATTCATTCTTGTCTCCCTACGAGAAGGCCATCCATAGCACTCACACTTGTGTTGAGCATTTTAGAGTATCCACTTCAAGTTGTCTATGTACCATATAAGTATCCAAGTATCCATAATAGAGGACACGGCTATTCGAATAGATCATGTTAACCCTGCAGGGGTGTACTTCTTCACACACGCTCTCGGCACTTACTGCCATGTACATCTCATGTATCTCGGCAACCTTCAAGCAAAATCCTGGCGAGGGTGTCGGCCACGACCTGACTAACCACGCAAGACTCTGGTCCAGGTTTATCGCCTATTCGGGTTCCATCCACAAGGAGATCCGGCCGGGGTTTCACTCACGGCCCCAAACGATGTGTGTAGGGTCCCCAAGCCCACCTCACCGGATGGATGTACGCTTGGTACACCGTGCCACGGTGGCTTGTCTGTCCCAAGTCCACCCTGTCGGATGCCACTCGGTAGAAAAATAGCACTACCTACAAACACCAGAAACTAGTTGCAACACCTGGACAGAGAAAAAGACGGTTAAAAAGCTAAGAGGGGTCGATTTACCGAAACCCAATGTGTGGTAGTAGCTAGTATTGGACAACATACACATAACTCAATGCTTAAGGACAGTCCTAATGAGACAACCCACCATGTACTCCTACATGGCCTCTCACCACTACCTTTACCAAATCGTGTTCACACGCTTAACTCTCTACATTAGAACATGGCATAACACTCCAATTCATTACCAATGAATCAGACCTGACACAACTCTAAGCAATAGCAGGCATGGCAAGGTAGGAACACAACATGGCTCAATCAACTCCTACACATGCTAGTGGGTTTCATCTATTTACGGTGGCAATGACAGGTCATGCAGAGGAATGGGTTCAACTACCACAACACAAAGTAGCAGTTGAATCATTGTTGTCCTAATGCAATAAAAGAGTGCATGAGCGAGAGAGTGGGATTGTATCGAAATGACCAAGGGGGTGTTGCTTGCCTGGAAGATCAATAGGGGGCACTGCTCCGTAGACAGGTACTCTGGAGCACTCGTTGGAGCAGGACCTATCGAGAAGGACGGTGTCGCCAATCAGTACACAAGCATATGCAACAATATGATGCATGATCATGGCCTGTAGATGTGATGTGGTTTATCCTAATGTAACTAGCAACAAGTTCAATGGAGCTCATTTGAGTCAAGGATTCAAATGCAACTCCAAACTTAAGCATTTTAAATGCCCTCAATGTGTTTTCACTTATACAATAGGTATTAGTTGGTTTGTCATGCATGAACCTATTACAGATGGATAGATTGAATTTTTATGATAATTTTTCATATATAAATTATTTCAATCTGAGCTATGGTTGAATTTCTGTGATTTTTTGAAGTTTAAGCAATTTTCTGGAAATTCTGACTTATTTTAAATCCATAAAATGATTAATTGCATCAGCACTGCATCATGCCTGCATCCGCAAGTCAATAGCGCTGACCAGGTCAAACTTGACGTGTGGGGTCCACACATCAGTGACATGGTTAGTTAACAGGGGTATTTAGCCTAACTAAAAGGATTAGTGGGCGCTGGGGCCCACTGTCAGTGTCTTTAAGGGGTGTTAGTGTTAAACTAATCTCCTGGCCGGTGGGGTCCACCTGTCAGGCCGGCGAGGCCGTCGCCGGCAACCACGGGACATGACGGTGTCCATGTTATGGGCAACGGGGGCGGCCTTTGAGAGCACCATGGCGTAGCCTGGGCTCGTTCGCATCCAGGAGAGCAAGCGGGAGGCTGCGGGGGCGCCAGAGCTCATCGGAAACGAGCTCGGGGTAGTGGTCGGAGCACGGCCAGGTGCGCACACGGTGCTGCAGTGCATGGCAGGAGCTGCGGGCGGTGGCGTTGGCCTTCTGGGAGGCTGCTGAGCGCGGGAACATGCGTGGGCGCGAGCTGCGGTGGCCCTGGCCACGACGGTGACATGAACGGCGGTGAGGAGCTATGGTCATGGCGGGGAACGGATCTAGAGCATGCAAAAACGAGGGGGAGAAGAGGCACACGCAAATTGAGTGGACATGAGGAAGGGAGTAGTTGAGAAAGACATTACTACTCCACTGCATGCATGCGAGTAGTTAAGTCATGGGTTTCTACTTCCATTGGTCTCCTTTGTATGTTGTGCCAATTTTGACCATATTTTTAAGTAACATAATATTTATGCATCTCATAAAAAGTGGCACAAAAAAGGGGGCCAATAAACTAGGACGCATGCAACATGATCAATTTTTGCTAGGGCTACTATTAGTGGCCTTTGTATTTAAATATGGACGGAGTGGAGTACTAGTACTATCTTTATCTTAGCCTCGTAGGGTCTCCCAGCGCCTAGGCTCACCTCCCCGCCTCGCCCACCGGATCCTGCCATGGAGGATCCCACCATGGATAATCCCTTAGATCCCAGGATCTCGCGGGATGCCGTCTCGCTGCGGCCCGTAACACTGCCACCTTTGAGCGAAGCCCATATGTGTTTTAGAGGGGATCCATTGCTCTAGAATCACATATCTGTGGCGCCGGAGGACATGCCAAGGCTGCATTTCAGGTGGTAGGCAGCAAGGGCAAATCAGATCGAGGAAGCGTCGCATCGATTGGAGAGAAGTTCGAAGGAGCTGCGCCTGGCGCATCACAAGGTAGAGGAGCAAGTTGATCTCAGGGGAGAGATGCTGAGGGATGTCAGCATCTGGCAGCGTCGTGTTGATTTCGAGCTAGGGCTAATGGCAGAGATCATATTCACGATGTCAACTATGGAGGAAAGAACGAGCATGCCTGTGGAATGGCATGAGCAGCCGGTGCAACTGTTCAAATGGGCGGTAGGAGAAGACAAATCACGGGACCAGCTGCAGTGGCGCCGCTGGGCATGCATCGTAGGCGAGGTGAGCTGGCCTCCTTCCCCGCCTGCGATGTAGTGACCTACTCGGTTGCTGCTGCTGTGAACTTGCGACGCCATGGCAGTTTGCAACCGTGACAATCACTCCATCTATATGTATTGTATTCCAGTGAAAATACTTGGTCGTCTGGAAGAAGATGGTAATTGATTTATCACTAGTTTTTGAATGCTTGGTTGTGACAATCACACGAAACCACAACCAGAAGTCTCCATCGCGTAATACTTATGGTTGGTCACACAAATAGACAGTCGGTCGGACCCGTGACACGCATCGGCTTGGTCTGATATGTATGACCAGTTACATCACTTACTTGTGCGACCGTATTTGACCAGTAGTACTTGAAAATTGTGTCCTAGGAAACTCATCGGGAGTCGTTTCGGGCCTCGAAAACAAAACCATCAATTAATCTTTAGCTTGTGTCCATCACATTCCAAAATGTATAGTATAATTAAGTGCAAACCTGCTCACACCTAGTACTACATATCAAACCTGAACGTGTTCCCACTATGCAGGTTTTAGTACTAGTGCTAGTACTAGGTTATAAAAAGGGGAACTAGTACCTAGCCAAAAATCACTCTACCTCTTCCTCCCATAAGTCTTTCTTGTTCATTTGTCCTTGCCATGGCCGGTGTGCAGAGCTGTAGGTTGAGAACTACTCATAAGAAGGGAGCGGCAACCAAGTCCACGGAAAAAAGAGAGGGCTCGCCTCCTCGCAGAGACCTCGAAAGATCTCTCACGGGCAGGTGAGGGCTCCTAGGAGCGCCCTAGCTGCGGAGGCGAGTGCTCCCAGGAGTGCCCTAGCCGCAGAGGCGAACATGCCGAGCTAGCGGCGCTGGAGTCGTTATCCCTTGACGACATGCCCGATCAGCTCAATAAGAAGGAGGAGTTCATTAACGGCTTGGTGGCCCTGCTGAAGGAGAGCCTCGACGACATGCCCGCTTAGCTCAATGAGCAGGGGGAGTTGACCGCCGGGTTGGTGATGCTACTGAAGAAGAGCAATTCCTCGGATAAGAAGGCAACCAGCGAAATCCTACAACTTCAGGAGGACAAGGCAAAGCTCTGCCATGAGCTCAACCTGCTGACGGAGGACAAGGCAGGCTGGAAGAAGATGCATGAGAAGAGTAGTTCCTCAATGAAGATGTTGCAGGCCCTTGTCATGGAATAGAGGGAGGAGTTGGCGAAGCTTCGCATCGAGCACCCGACTGCTGTCAAGGTACGTAATGCGGCTATGGAACAGATGATGAAGGCTTGCGTCAAGAAATCCCGCGTCATGGACAGAATGAAGAAGATGGCGGAGGAGATGCGCAAGGAGATGGAGGGCGTGGAGGTGATGAAGAAGCAGTTACGACGCCGCGGCCAGCAACCCTTCATGTAGTAGAGAGCAGTGCCCCAGACTTGTGTGTGCGTCTTCCTTCTTTTTTGGGGTGATAATCTTCCTTCTTCTTTTACTCCTGTGTTTCTTCTTTTACTTCGGGTGTTTCTCCGCATGTGTCACGTTCTCTGCGCGGCATGAATAGAACAATGCTAACGATGAGCGGCGCAGTGGGATTGATGACTAGCAAATTAGATCATTTTTTATCACCATATGGCACCGGGCTGCCGTGTTTCGTGCTCCTTCGTCGTACTAGTACTCCAGTGGAAAACTTGAGTATACCGCACAGTTCTTTGCTCCTCCTCAGGTTGTTGTCAACATTTATACGAGCAATCGAATCACAAGGCCCCGCCTTCCAGTAGTAATGAGCCATCAAATCACAAAGGCCCTCGCCTCTCATGAAACCGACCAAGCAAGATTGCCCCGCCCTCTAGCCTTTTAAAAAATGTATACTTCTGTAAAATAGTAGTATCGATGGATTGCGCCATGGAGCAAAACTAACAAGATGCAATTAAAGAAAAAAGGTGGTACATATAGAGAGCGCTCGTCTCCAAATTATGCATATAGTACTATTAAAAAAGCTAGTACGCGCTTAAATGGGGTGCTAAATTCTATTAAAGAAATTAGCATACCTATTTAATTCTTGGGTTCTTATTATTTATGCCACTAGTTGTGTATCACTACTCAGTTTTTCCATTAGAAGTTACAACTACTAAAAAATGCCATCAATCTGTGAGATGCTTGCTCAAAATGCAATTAGATATCTCAAAAATGCCATCGTTCTGTTAGATGTTTGCTCAAAGATGCCATTAGACATTGTTATTTTCACGTCAAACCCGTTGACCATGTTATATGATAGAAATAAGCCGATTCTCACAATGATAAGTGTGGCCCCGCTTGTCGTGAGTAACCAAGCGAATAATTTTACAGGAAAATAAGAACACTGTTGGGATCAAGTAGGACCCACACTTTATTGTATTATAGTGAGATAGAGGGAGAGCTGGCATGTTGGTTCATAGATATTTATGTCATTATAACATGGCAAAAGAGATTTGAGTCACAATAATGGTGTCCAGCACAACACACCCCTCAAATAAAACTAAGCGCCTTGAAATTCTTTGACAACTAAACTGCTGGCTATATGATGTTGGCCATATATAATGTGAAGAAACGAGTGGTAGTACTATACCAACTAAAAGACGAACTGTAAGAAATACTAGTATATGTACGTACTGAAGAGTTAAAGTAACGAGAAGGAACATAACGTAGTTCTGCTGGGGGCTTAGCACAACACACCCCTCAAATAAAATGAAGGACCCTTGAAATTAAACTAAGCAACTAATCCGGTAGACACCGCATTAGAACCACCATGAGCAACGACACTGCCACCTTACTCGGACTCCTCGTCCACGTGCTCGACTTCGTCCTTGTCCCTCTTCCTCTTGGTCGATACTTCTTTGCTTGAACCACACACTTGGCTCTTTCTCTTCATCCAACCCTTGTAGATATTGAAACAAAGGTAGGCATCCATTGCAGCGTACTAGATGTGGTCTATATCTAGTACATTCCACTGCCATGCATGATGATGAAACTTGGGCGGAGGTTTCTTCAGTTTGCCATACGAAGGATGAACCATGGCTCCTGCTAGGGTCAGCATCGAAGGCTGATCACGGGAGGGCACCAGCCCATTCTTTCAGAGGTCGAAGGGCTCACCTACAACAAGGCCTATCCAACCCAGGACTCTTCTGTCAGTCATAAAGTCTATAGTAATGAATTTGACTAGACCGCCCGCGAGGAACTTCTTAAATTCCTCGCACTCAACGTCGGCATGGCATATGTGGTAGACCAAGCACAAGTTATGCACACAAACCTGTATCACGACGGGCTTCATCTTCTCTTCCTCCTTTAGATTCTTCTCTTTGTCTAGGGCTATGGTGTACTCAACATCTAGCCTAGCAACCCACTCATCATTTGAGTTTTCGAACATGCGTCTGAAGCGAGCAAGGCATCCTTTCACTGTTCTGGAAGAACGGGTGTAGATGATGTCGAACTCATCACCGATGATGGTTCTAACCTTGTACTCACCGCCGATCATGGAGATTTGGGATGCCATGGATTTGGAAGGAGGGTTAGGATTAGTGGAACTGTCATAATGTGAAAGGACGGGACGACTAGGAGGGAACTACCGTAATGTTAAAGGGCATCCGGGGACGAGTAGGAGCGAACTACTAGCGGTTTTTTGATTGTAAAAATGCTGAGTGGGGCGTGCGAACGGCAGGGTAGTGGCTTTCTTGGTGGATAAATGGATTCATGCACAGTACTATGGGGGCCCAATTAGATGCCATGTCTACTCGACGCCCAATTAAATGGCTTCATGCATTTGCGTGTTCGCACGTCAAGCGTCGGGAAAATTACAGGTGGGTGAATATCCTATCCTGGAGGGTTATTCTGCAAATTTCGACTAGAAGCTCATCATTCTACAAATTACAAGTTCGACTAGAAGCTTTCCATTCTCCCATGATACGGGCTTCTGAGAGCCCTTGGATCTGAGATCGAGCGGTTACATGGCATGATTCTAGACGTATGGGTGAATATCCTGTCCTGGAGGGTTATTCTACAAATTTTCAGCAACTTAGCATGTGACCGTTCGATCTCAGATCCAAGGGCTGCCAGCAGCCCGTATCATGGTCGCGCCCACCACGACCGTCGCCTCGCTCGCGCAGTCCCGCCCTTGGAGATTTAACACGATGCGTTAGGCTATCTGATGTTGGCATGTCATACATAGTCATCACTTAGTCACTCATACAACAAGGTTAGCTATAAGGTTGGCTATAAGAGTATATTTTTGACTTCCCTCTATCTCTTTCTTTGTAGTATTTATTGCATTTGCCAAGGAGTGACCTCTTCCAAAGAAATGGTGCTTAGATGAGGTGCTAAGGGCATTAAATGGCTTAGCAACTGAAGTCCCCAATGCATAGGTGCTTAGTTTTTTATTGCTAAGCTTGCTTCATTTAATTAGCTATAGACTCAAAATTATCTTTTCACCTAGGTACACGCACTTAGCACCATTTCTTCCTGGGGTCACCAAACTAGTCTCTATCTTCTTAATTAACTTGCCACATCAGACTTTATGCCTATGTGGTAGGCTTAGCACCTGTACTAGCAAGTACAACAGTGGGCTATACACCCGCTTACATGGCATTTTTGCATATGTGTAGGAGAGAGGCAAGGAAAAAGTGGAGGAGTGGGCTCTCATGCAAGAGCCAGCCTCTACATGGTGGAGCATTGGGAGGGGCACCTGTATACCATGGAGGTGGTCAGGAAGCGGGTGACTAACGCCGGTTGTAGCGCCAAAGTTAAAATGATAATGGCAAGTCAAATCACGGGGCCGCATGAGGGAGTCCTGGGTTAAGGGGCCCTCACGCTTCCGGACTATATGACATGGGCTGGACTAATGGGACGTGAATATACAAGACAGAAGACTTCCTCCTGTGTCCGAATGGGACTCTTCTTGGCATGGAAGGCAAGCTTAGCATGCAGATATGAATATTCCTTTCTCTGTAAACCGACTCTATACAACCCTAGCCCCCTCCAGTGTCTCTATAAACCGGAGGGTTTAGTCCATAGAGACAATCATAATCATACAGGCTAGTCAATTAGGGTTTAGCCATTATGATCTAGTGGTAGATCAACTCTTGTAACCCCTATACTCATCAAAGTCAATCAATTAGGACGTAGGGTATTACCTCTATCAAGAGGGCCTGAACCTGGGTAAAACATCGTGTCCCTTGTCTCCTGTTACCATCAATCCTTAGATGCACTGAGGGAATCCTGGATTAGGGGGTCTCCGGACAGCCGGACTATATCCTCTGGCCGGACTGTTGGACTATGAGGATACAAGATTGAAGACTTCGTCCCGTGTCTGGATGGGACTCTCCTGAAGGAAATATGCCCTAGAGGCAATAATAAAGTTATTATTTATTTCCTTATATCATGATAAATGTTTATTATTCATGCTAGAATTGTATTAACCAGAAACATAATACATGTGTGAATACATAGACAAACAGAGTGTCACTAGTATGCCTCTACTTGACTAGCTCGTTAATCAAAGATGGTTATGTTTCCTAACCATAGACAAAGAGTTGTTATTTGATTAACGGGATCACATCATTAGTTGAATGATCCGATTGACATGACCCATTTCATTAGCTTAGCACCCGATCGTTTAATATGTTGCTATTGCTTTCTTCATGACTTATACACGTTCCTATGACTATGAGATTATGCAACTCCCGTTTGCCGGAGGAACACTTTGTGTGCTACCAAACGTCACAACGTAACTGGGTGATTATAAAGGAGCTCTACAGGTGTCTCCAAAGGTACATGTTGGGTTGGCGTATTTCGAGATTAGGATTTGTCACTCCGAATGTCGGAGAGGTATCTCTGGGCCCTCTCGGTAATGCACATCACTTAAGCCTTGCAAGCATTGCAACTAATGAGTTAGTTGTGGGATGATGTATTACGGAACGATTAAAGAGACTTGCCGGTAACGAGATTGAACTAGGTATTGGATACCGACGATCGAATCTCGGGCAAGTAACATACCGATGACAAAGGGAACAAACGTATGTTGTTATGCGGTCTGACCGATAAAGATCTTCGTAGAATATGTAGGAGCCAATATGGGCATCCAGGTCCCGCTATTGGTTATTGACCGGAGACGTGTCTCGGTCATGTCTACATTGTTCTCGAACCGTAGGGTCCGCACGCTTAAGGTTTCGATGACAGTTATATTATGAGTTTATGAGTTTTGATGTACCGAAGGAGTTCGGAGTCCCGGATGAGATCGGGGACATGATGAGGAGTCTCGAAATGGTCGAGACATAAAGATTGATATATTGGAAGCCTATGTTTGGATATCGGAAGTGTTTCGGGTGAAATCGAGATTTTACCGGAGTACCGGGAGGTTACAGGAACCCCCCGGGAGCTATATGGGCCTTAGTGGGCTTTAGTGGAAAGGAGAAAAGGGGCAGCCCAAGGTGGGCCGCGCGCCTCCCTCCCCCCTCCCCTAGTCCTATTAGGACAAGGAGAGGTGGCCGGCCCCCTCTCTCTCTTTCCCCCCTCAGGAATCCTATTCCAACTAGGATTGGGGGGGGAGTCCTACTCCCGGTAGGAGTAGGACTCCTCCTGCGCCCTCCTCCTGGCCGGCCGCCCCTCCCCCTTGGATCCTTTATATACGGGGGCAGGGGGGCACCTCTAGACACACAAGTTGATCCTTGAGATCGTTCCTTAGCCGTGTGCGGTGCCCCCTGCCACCATATTCCACCTCGATCATATTGTAGCGGTGCTTAGGCGAAGCCCTGCGACGGTAGAACATCAAGATGTCACCACGCCGTCGTGCTGACGGAACTCCTCCCCGATGCTTTGCTGGATCGGAGCCCGGGGATCGTCATCGAGCTGTACGTGTGCTAAGAACTCGGAGGTGCCGGAGTAACGGTGCTTGGATCGGTCGGATCGAGAAGACGCACGACTACTTCCTCTACGTTGCGTCAACGCTTCCGCAGTCGGTCTGCGTGGGTACGTAGACAACACTCTCCCCTCTCGTTGCTATGCATCACCATGATCTTGCGTGTGCGTAGGAATTTTTTTGAATTACTACGTTCCCCAACAGAGTGGTATCAGAGCCAGGTTTTATATGTTGATGTTATATGCACGAGTAGAACACAAGTGAGTTGTGGGCGATATAAGTCATACTGCTTACCAGCATGTCATACTTTGGTTCGGCGGTATTGTTGGGCGAAGCGGCCCGGACCGACATTACGCGTACGCTTACGCGAGACCGGTTCTCCTGACGTGCTTTGCACATAGGTGGCTTGCGGGTGACAGTTTCTCCAACTTTAGTTGAACCAAGTGTGGCTACGCCCGGTCCTTGTGAAGGTTAAGACAACACCAACTTGACAAACTATCGTTGTGGTTTTGATGCGTAGGTAAGATTGGTTCTTGCTTAAGCCCGTAGCAGCCACGTAAAACTTGCAACAACAAAGTAGAGGACGTCTAACTTGTTTTTGCAGGGCATGTTGTGATGTGATATGGTCAAAGACGTGATGAGATATAAGTTGTTGTATGAGATGATCATGTTTTGTTGAAGTTATCGGCAACTGGCAAAAGCCTTATGGTTGTCTCTTTATTGCATAAGATGCAAGCGCCAAATAATTGCTTTACTTTATCGCTATGCGATAGCAATAGTTGCAAGAGCAATAGTTGGCGAGACGACCACGCGACGACACATTGATATAGATCAAGATGATGGAGATCATGGTGTCATGCCGGTGACGATATAGATCATGACAGTACTTTGGAGATGGAGATCAAAGAAGCAAGATGATGATGGCCATATCATGTCACATATTTTGATTGCATATGATGTTTATCTTTTATACATCTTATTTTTGCTTAGTTTGACGGTAGCATTTTAAGATGATCTCTCACTAATTATCAAGAAGTGTTCTCCCTGAGTATGCACTGTTGCGAAAGTTCTTCGTGCTGAGACACCACGTGATGATCGGGTGTGATAGGCTCTACGTTCAAATACAACGGGTGCAAAACAGTTGCACACGCGGAATACTCATGTTATACTTGACGAGCCAAGCATATACAGATATGGCCTCGGAACACGGAGACCGAAAGGTCGAGCATGAATCATATAGTAGATATGATCAACATAGTGATGTTCACCAATGAAACTACTCCATCTCACGTGATGATCGGACATGGTTTAGTTGATTTGGATCACGTGATCACTTAGAGGATTAGAGGGATGTCTGTCTAAGTGGGAGTTCTTAAGTAATATGATTAATTGAACTTAAATTTATCATGAACTTAGTCCTGGTAGTATTTTGCAAATTATGTTGTAGATCAATAGCTCGCGTTGTTGCTTCCCTGTGTTTATTTTGATATGTTCCTAGAGAAAATTGTGTTGAAAGATGTTAGTAGCAATGATGCGGATTGGATCCGTGATCTGAGGTTTATCCTCATTGCTGCACATAAGAATTATGTCCTTGATGCACCGGTAGGTGACAAACCTATTGCAGGAGCAGATGCAGACGTTATGAACGTTTGGCTAGCTCAATATGATGACTACTTGATAGTTTAGTGCACCATGCTTAATGGCTTAGAATCGGGACTTCAAAGACGTTTTGAATGTCATGGACCATATGAGATGTTCCAGGAGTTGAAGTTAATATTTCAAGCAAATACCCGAGTTGAGAGATATGAAGTCTCCAACAAGTTCTATAGCTAAAAGATGGAGGAGAATCGCTCAACTAGTGAGCATGTGCTCAGATTGTCTGGGTACTACAATCGCTTGAATCAAGTGGGAGTTAATCTTCCAGATAAGATAGTGATTGACAGAATTCTCTAGTCACCATCACCAAGTTAGTAGAACTTCGTGATGAACTATAATATGCAAGGGATAACGGAAACAACTCCCAAGCTCTTCGTGATGCTGAAATCAACGAAGGTAGAAATCAAGAAAAACATCAAGTGTTGATGGTTGACAAGACCACTAGTTTCAAGAAAATGGCAAAGGGAAGAAGGGGAACTTCAAGAAGAACGGCAAGCAAGTTGCTGCTCAAGTGAAGAAACCCAAGTCTGGTCCTAAGCCTGAGACTAAGTGCTTCTACTGCAAAGGGACTGGTCACTGGAAGCAGAACTGCCCCAAGTATTTGGCGGATAAGAAGGATGGCAAAGTGAACAAAAGTATATTTGATATACATGTTATTGATGTGTACTTTACTAGTGTTTATAGAAACCCCTCAGTATTTGATACTGGATCAGTTGCTAAGAGTAGTAACTCGAAACGGGAGTTGCAGAATAAACAGAGACTAGTTAAGGGTGAAGTGACGATGTGTGTTGGAAGTGGTTCCAAGATTGATATGATCATCATCGCACACTCCCTATACTTTCGGGATTAGTGTTGAACCTGAATAAGTGTTATTTGGTGTTTGCGTTAAGCATGAATATGATTTGATCATGTTTATTGTAATACGGTTATTCATTTAAGTAAGAGAATAAATTGTTGTTCTGTTTACATGAATAAAACCTTATATGGTTACACACCCAATGAAAATAGTTCGTTGGATCTCGATCGTAGTGATACACATAATCATAAATATTGAAACCAAAAGATGCAAAGTTAATAATGATAGTGCAACTTATTTGTAGCACTGCCGTTTAGGTCATATTGGTGTAAAGCGCATGAAGAAACTCCATGCTGATGGGATTTTGGAATCACTTGATTATGAATCACTTGATGCTTGCGAACCATGCCTCATGGGCAAGATGACTAAGACTCCGTTCTCCGGAGCGAGCAACTGACTTATTGGAAATAATACATACAGATGTATGCGGTCCGATGAGTGTTAAGGCTCACGACAAGTATCGTTATTTTCTGAACTTCATAGATGATTTGAGCAGATATGTGTATATCTACTTTATGAAACATAAGTCTGACACATTTGAACAGTTCAAAGAGTTTCAGAGTGAAGTGGAAAATCATCGTGACAAGAAAATAAAAGTTTCTACGATATGATCACAGAGGTAAAATATTTGAGTTACGAGTTTGGCCTTCAATTAAAACAATGTGAAATAGTTTCACTACTCACGCCACCTGGAACACCATAGTGTAATGGTGTGTCCGAACGTCATAACCATACTTTATTAGATATAGTGCGATCTATGATGTCTCTTACCGATCTACCACTATCGTTTTGGGGTTATGCATTAGAGACAGCTGCATTCACGTTAAATAGGGCACCATCTAAATCCGTTGAGACGACACCGTGAGAACTATGGTTTGGCAAGAAACCTAAGCTGTCGTTTCTTAAAGTTTGGAGTTGTGATGCTTATATGAAAAGGTTTCATCCTGATAAGCTTAAACCCAAATCGGAGAAATATGTCTTCATAGGATACCCTAAAGAAAATGTTGGGTACACCTTCTATCACAGATCCGAAGGCAAGATATTCGTTGCTGAGAATGGATCCTTTCCAGAGAAGGTGTTTCTCTTGAAAGAAGTGAGTGGGAGGAAAGTAGAAAACTTGATAAGGTAATTGTACCTTCTCCTTTATTGGAAAGTAGTTCATCATAGAAATTTGTTCCTGTGACTCCTACACCAATTAGTGAGGAAGCTAATGATGATGATCATGTAACTTCAGATCAAGTTACTACTGAACCTCGTAGGTAAACCAGATTGAGATCCGCACCAAAGTGGTACGGTAATCCTGTTCTGGAGGTCATGTTACTTGACCATGACGAACCTACGAACTATGAGGAAGCGATGATGAGCCCAAATTCCGAGAAATGGCTTGAGGCCATGAAATCTGAGATGGGATCCATGTATGAGAACAAAGTATGGACTTTGGTTGACTTGCCCGATGATCGGCAAGCCATAGAAAATAAATGGATCTTCAAGAGGAAGACGGACGCTGATAGTAGTGTTACTATCTACAAAGCTAGAATTGTCACAAAAGGTTTTCGACAAGTTCAAGGTGTTGACTACGATGAGAGTTTCTCACTCGTATCTATGCTTAAGTCTGTCCGAATCATGTTAGCAATTGCCGCGTTTTATGAAATCTGGCAAATGGATAAACAAAACTGCATTCCTTAATAGATTTATTAAAGAAGAGTTGTATATGATACAACCAGAAGGTTTTGTCAATCCTAAAGGTGCTAACAAAATATGCAAGCTCCAGCGATCCATCTATGGACTGGTGCAAGCATCTCGGAGTCGGAATATACGCTTTGATAAGTTGATCAAAGGATATAGTTTTATACAGACTTGCGGTGAAGCCTGTATTTACAAGAAAGTGAGTGGGAGCACTACAGCATTTCTGATAAGTATATGTGAATGACATATTGTTGATCGGAAATAATGTAGAATTATTCTGCAAAGCATAAAGGAGTGTTTGAAAGGAGTTTTTTCAAAGAAAGACCTCGAAGAAGCTGCTTACATATTGAGCATCAAGATCTATAGAGATAGATCAAGACGCTTGATAAGTTTTTTCAATGAGTACATACCTTGACAAGATTTTGAAGTAGTTCAAAATGGAACAGTCAAAGAAAGAGTTCTTGCCTGTGTCATAAGGTGTGAAATTGAGTAAGACTCAAAGCCCGAGCACGGCAGAAGATAGAAAGAGAATGAAAGTCATTCCCTATGCCTCAGCCATAGGTTCTATAAAGTATGCCATGATGTGTACCAGATCTATTGTATACCCTACACTGATTGGCATGGGAGTACAATAGTGATCTAGGAGTAGATCAATGGACAACGGTCAAAATTATCCTTACTGGAATAAGGACATGTTTCTCGATTACGGAGGTGACAAAAGGTTTGTCGTAAAGGGTTACGTCGATGCAAGTTTTGACACTGATCCAGATGATTCTAAGTCTCAATCTGGATACATATTGAAAGTGGGAGCAATTAGCTAGAGTAGCTCCATGCAGAGCATTGTTGACATAGAAATTTGCAAAATACATGCGGATCTGAATGTGACAGACCTGTTGACTAAACTTCTCTCACAAGCAAAACATGATCACTTTTTGGGTCTTAATCACATAGCGATGTGAACTAGATTATTGAATCTAGTAAACCCTTTGGGTGTTAGTCACATGGAGATGTGAACCAATCACATAAAGATGTGAACTATTGATGTTAAATCACATGGTGATGTGATCTAGATTATTGACTCTAGTGCAAGTGGGAGACTGAAGGAAATATGCCCTAGAGGCAATAATAAAGTTATTATTTATTTCCTTATATCATGATAAATGTTTATTATTCATGCTAGAATTGTATTAACCGGAAACATAATACATGTGTGAATACATAGACAAACAGAGTGTTACTAGTATGCCTCTACTTGACTAGCTCGTTAATCAAAGATGGTTATGTTTCCTAACCATAGACAAAGAGTTGTTATTTGATTAACGGGATCACATCATTATTGAATGATCTGATTGACATGACCCATTCATTAGCTTAGCACCCGATCGTTTAGTATGTTGCTATTGCTTTCTTCATGACTTATACATGTTCCTATGACTATGAGATTATGCAACTCCCGTTTGCCGGAGGAACACTTTGTGTGCTACCAAACGTCACAACGTAACTGGGTGATTATAAAGGAGCTCTACAGGTGTCTCCAAAGGTACATGTTGGGTTGGCGTATTTCGAGATTAGGATTTGTCACTCCGAATGTCGGAGAGGTATCTCTGGGCCCTCTCGGTAATGCACATCACTTAAGCCTTGCAAGCATTGCAACTAATGAGTTAGTTGTGGGATGATGTATTACGGAACGATTAAAGAGACTTGCCGGTAACGAGATTGAACTAGGTATTGGATACCGACGATCGAATCTCGGGCAAGTAACATACCGATGACAAAGGGAACAAACGTATGTTGTTATGCGGTCTGACCGATAAAGATATTCATAGAATATGTAGGAGCCAATATGGGCATCCAGGTCCCGCTATTGGTTATTGACCGGAGACGTGTCTCGGTCATGTCTACATTGTTCTCGAACCGTAGGGTCCGCACGCTTAAGGTTTCGATGACAGTTATATTATGAGTTTATGAGTTTTGATGTACCGAAGGAGTTCGGAGTCCCGGATGAGATCGGAGGACAAGGAGAGGTGGCCGGCCCCCCTCTCTCTCTTTCCCCCTCGGGGAATCCTATTCCAACTAGGATTGGGGGGGGAGTCCTACTCCCGGTAGGAGTAGGACTCCTCCTGCGCCCTCCTCCTGGCCGGCCGCCCCCTCCCCCTTGGATCCTTTATATACGGGGGCAGGGGGGCACCTCTAGACACACAAGTTGATCCTTGAGATCGTTCCTTAGCCGTGTGCGGTGCCCCCTGCCACCATATTCCACCTCGATCATATTGTAGCGGTGCTTAGGCGAAGCCCTGCGACAGTAGAACATCAAGATCGTCACCACGCCGTCGTGCTGACAGAACTCCTCCCCGACGCTTTGCTGGATTGGAGCCCGGGGATCGTCATCGAGCTGTACGTGTGCTAAGAACTCGGAGGTGCCGGAGTAACGGTTCTTGGATCGGTCGGATCGGGAAGACGTACGACTACTTCCTCTACGTTGCGTCAACGCTTCCGCAGTCGGTCTGCGTGGGTACGTAGACAACACTCTCCCCTCTCGTTGCTATGCATCACCATGATCTTGCATGTGCGTAGGAAATTTTTTGAAATTACTGCGTTCCCCAACATCTCCTTGGCGTGGAAGGTAAGATTGGCAATTCGGATATGTAGATCTCCTCCCTTGTAACCGACTCTGTGTAACCCTAGCCCCCTCCGGTGTCTATATAAACTAGAGGGTTTAGTCCATAGGACAACACACAATCATACCATAGGCTAGCTTCTAGGGTTTAGCCTCTTTGATCTCATGGTAGATCAACTCTTGTAATGCTCATATCATCAAGATCAATCAAGCAGGACGTAGGGTATTACCTCCATCGAGAGGGCCCGAACCTGGGTAAACATCGTGTCCCCCGCCTCCTGTTACCATCCGCCTTAGACGCACAGTTCGGGACCCCCTACCCAAGATCCACCGGTTTTGACACCGATATTGGTGCTTTCATTGAGAGTTCCACTGTGTCGTCATCATAAGGAGGGATGGATCGTCTCGTTGTCAAATAACAACATCACCTCTGAGGGAGCCCTGACTGTAGGCCAAACTCTCCGACTAGGCGGCTTCGTCATGACCGCCCGCTCGGCCGCTGCGCCGACGATGACTTCTCGGGTCATCGAAAATAGCCTCCACATCGGCTCGAAATTCACCGAGCAGATGGATCCAATGGAGCTCTCCTCTTTGAACGAGCTCTTGGATCACATCGCCGCTCTGGGAGTCGCTACAGACTACGATCGGATTGGGCTTAAACCCGACCAAAGGGAGATTAACTCTCCGCCGGTCACCCATCAGATAGCGGTGGTGGAGGGGCAATGCGGTGATTCTTCCTCTATCCTGAGGACGAACTATGTCCGGATTCCCGAGCTCTCCGAGCCGGATACCCGTCCACGGGAGGACATCACCCTAACCCTGAACCTAGAATCAGGCAACATGTCGAACCTGCGCGGCAACATCCCATAGCCCGAACTTCTAGATCCTAGAAACTCCCCCGCCCCCGGGTCTCAGATTGGGTCAAGGTCTGGACTTAAATCCACCCACCCACCCAGATATAAATGATCATTCCCACATTAGGCAAGAGCCCCAAGAGACAGTACATCACTATTGGGCCAGATTCCTCCTTGTAATGAACAAGGTCAAGGACTGTCACGAGGAAGACGCAATTTCGTTCTTTTGCAACAATTGCACGGACAAGGGAATCCTCAACGCCATAAGTCGCCGTGACATAGCACACTTCGCTGACTTGGCGGCCATAGTACGGAAGTACTGTGCGATGGAAAGCGCCTGGAAACCCCAAACAAAATTTTGGGATAATCCGGCTCTAACCAAACCCCCAGTACGAACTAAAAGGGTGCACTCTCATAAGTCACCCGACTCAATTACAAAGAAGCAAAAGCCCACTACAGGGCATGGAACCGTATTGGAGGGATGGCTTAACGGGCCCTGCAAAATTCATAGTACAACGGATACCATACCAACACACAGCCTTAGAGCATGTTGGGTACTCCAGCAGGTGGCCAAGAGTGGTGAGGATATCCTCATTCAAAACACCGCAGAGCACCATCCCGTGGATAACAATACAGTATTGAGAGTCTTCGAGACCTTCGCCTCAAATAATAGGCGTAAGTGAGCACTCTGGAGCCTTGCCGAAATCTGCCACGTGGCAGCAATAAATCCATGGAGCGACATGGCTATCACATTCAATGCCAGTGACGAACCTAAATTCCTAACAGCCCGAGCACCAGCCGCCTTGATCCTTAGTCCAATTGTGGACGGCTTTCGGCTTACTAAAGTGCTCATGGACGGCGGCAGCGGATTAAACCTCATTTATGAGGAGACTCTTCAAAAAATGGAAATAGACAGAAACCATATTGAGCAAAGCAGCACGACCTTCCGAGGAATAATCCCCAGTCGGGAGGCACGTTGCGCTGGGAAAATCACACTAGATGTGGTATTCAGCACTCCAGAGAATTACAGGTCCGAAGAAATTACATTCCAAGTGGCCCCGTTCAGTAGAGGATACCACACCCTTCTAGGGCGGGAGGCATTCATGATCTTCCAAGCCATACCCCATTATGGGTACATGAAGCTCAAAATGCCTGGGCCCAATGGAATCATCACTCTAGCTAGTGATCCGGACATAGCACTCCACGCCGAGAACAAAACAGCCGCACTGGCCCTCGAGGCATTATCCGAAGCCCTTGCGGCGGAGGAATTAACTGCGCTGCACTCCACAGTGGACAGGGAGGACGTGATACTCGACAAAAGATCCAAGTCCACCTCTTTTAAACCAGCGGATGAAATAGTCAAATTCCAAGTCCATCCAACGGACCCCACAAAAACAGCATCCATCGGGGCACAGTTAAACCCTGCTATAGACACCGCACTACGGGAGTTCCTGCGCGAGAATTGGGACATATTCGCCTGGCATCCTACAGACATGCCAGGAATCCCACGCAGGCTGGCCGAGCATAGCCTTAACATTCTAAAGGGATTCAAGCCGGTGAAGCAGACTATTCGGCGTTTCTCTGAACCTAAGCGACAAGCCATGGGAGAGGAGCTAGCCAAGTTACTGGAGGCCGAATTCATTAGAGAAATAAAACATCCGGACTGGCTAGCAAACCTGGTAATGGTACCAAAGAAGGACAAATCCTGGCGCCTATGCGTCGACTTCAAGGACCTTAATAAGGCTTGCCCAAAGGATCCCTTCCCCCTCCCTCGCACCGACCAAATTATCGATGCCACCACAGGACACGACTCATTGTGCTTCCTCGATGCATACTCCGGTTACCACCAGATTAAGATGGCGGAGTTCGATCAAGCTGCAACGGCATTTATCACTCCATACGGCCCCTTCTGTTTTAACACAATGCCCTTCGGGATCAAAAACGCCGGCGCAACGTATCAACGCATGATTCAGACATGTCTGGAAAAGCCGATCAGCAAAACAGTGGAGGCATAAGTAGATGATGTGGTCGTTAAAACCAGACACGTCGACTCCTTAATAGACGACTTGAGGCTCACGTTCGACAATCTCCGAACATACAACATTAAGCTCAATTCGGAAAAATGTGTTTTCAGCGTACCCGCCGGAAAGCTCCTGGGCTTCATCGTCTCCAGTAGAGGAATTGAAGCAAATCCGGCTAAAATCCGAGCTCTGTCGCAGTTGGCTATCCCAACCGACCTCAAGCAAATCCAGAAGTTAACTGGATGTGTGGCGGCCTTAAGCCGCTTTATCTCCCGATTAGGAGAAAAGGCACTCCCCCTTTATCGCCTTCTTCGGTGCACCGAACACTTCGAGTGGACGGACGCATCCACGACCGGATTGGAAGAAATAAAAGCCATCCTGGCCACCAACCCAATCTTGGCCGCGCCAAATGTCGGTGAACCAATGCTGTTATATATAGCGGCAACTCACCAAGTTGTAAGCGCAGTGCTCGTCGTCGAACGAGAGACAGACGGACATAAATTCCCACTTAAAAAGCCAGTATATTATGTATCCACTGTCCTCACTCCATGCAAATCACGGTACCCGCATTATCAAAAGATAGCATACGCGGTATTCATGGCATCCTGGAAATTATGACACTACTTTCAAGAGTGTTCAATTACGATGGCCTCAGAAGTACCACTCAACGACATAATAAACAACCGCGATGCCACGGGCCAGATTGCCAAATGGGCTATCGAGCTCCTCTCGTTCGACATAACATATAAACCACGGCGAGCCATTAAGTCGCAAGTACTGACCGATTTCGTCGTCGAGTGGACAGAAGCCGAACTCCCTAAAGAGTACGGTGCGTACTCCAATTGGATCATGCACTTTGACGGCTCTAAAATGCTAGCTGGTCTAGGGGCTGGCGTCGTCCTGACATCCCCCGCCGGAGATACAGTCCAATACGTACTCCAAATACTATACACAAACTCCAACAACGTAGCCGAATACGAGGCCCTATTACATGGTCTCCGGATGGCAGTTTCCATTGGCATTCAATGCCTGGAGGTGCGTGGGGGTCCAAAAATAAATGGAGACTTCGATGCCAAGGATCCGAAAATGGCGGCATATCGCAACGCCGTCCTCAAAATGTCAGCTCGGTTCGAGGGGCTTGAATTCCACCATGTGGCTCGGGAAAACAATCAGGCGGCGGATATCCTCGCCCGTATCGGTGCTAAGCGCGATCCTGTCCCACCTAACATCTTCTTGGAAAGGCTGTTTAAGCCATCCGTGGTATGGGAAGGGGACACTGGTAACAATAGTCCGGACCCGGCCACAACACCAGATACCGAAAAATCTGACACAATCGGAGGCCCTGCCATCGAAATAACACCTTTAGCCCACGTAATAATGGTCGTCACCGCCCCGTGGACAGAACCATTCCTGGCCTACCTAACCAGGCAGGAACTACCTGAGGACCAAAATGAGGCACGCTGCATAGTGCGGCGGTCTAAAGCCTACAAGGTCCATGAGGGAGAGCTTTATAAGAAAACCACTACCGGAGTGCTTCAAAGGTGCATCTCCGAAGAGGAAGGGCGGAAGCTTTTGGCAGAAATCCATGCTGGACTCGGCGGCCACCACGCCGTAGCCCGGGCCCTTGTAAGCAAAGCCTTCTGTACAGGTTTCTATTGGCCGACGGCCCGAGCAGATGCACAGGATTTGGTCCAACATTGCGTCGGTTGCCAGCTTTTTGCAAACCAAAGCCATATGCCGCCTACCGCTCTCCAAACAATCCCCATTACTTGGCCCTTTGCGGTCTGGGGGCTTGATATGGTCGGACCCCTCAAAGGGGGAACCCATAAGAAAAAAATACTTACTGGTCATGGTGGATAAATTCACCAAATGGATAGAAGCCAAACCCGTTAAAACGGCTGAATCCGGACCGGTGATAGACTTCATATATGGGGTTGTACACCGTTATGGCATCCCCCACAGCATCATTACTGACAATGGCACGAACTTTGCAGCCGATGAGGTGAAACTCTTGTGCAGCAACATGGGCATCAAGCTCGATTATGCTTCTGTTTATCACCCTCAAACTAGCGGTCTAGTCGAGCGAGCAAATAGTCTTATCATGAGCGGCATCAAACCCAGATTAGTGCAGTCCTTAAAGGAATCAAACACGCACTAGGTAGAGGAGCTCGACACCGTACTATGGGGGCTGCGGACCACGCCGAATCACACGACCGGATACACAACGTTTTTATGGTGTACGGCGCAGAGGCAGTTCTGCCTTGCGACATAATTCATGACTCACCTCGAGTGTGCATGTACGAAGAAAAAGAGGCCGAGCTCGATCGGCAGGACAGTTTGGACGCCCTGGAGGAGGAGCGCGACGTGGCAAAAGCCCGTTCCGCATTCTATCAGCAACAGGCTCGAAAGTATCAAAACAAAGAAGTACGGGCCAAAACCTATAACGTTGGCGAACTAGTTCTACGCCTGCCGAAGAAGAAAAAGAACAAGCTCAAGCCCAAATGGGAAGGTCCCTTCCTTATTGACCAGGTTCTGATCGGTGGAGCGTACCGTCTGAGGGATGCATCGAACAATCGACTCGAGCCAAACCCATGGAACGCAGCCAGACTCCACATATTCTACGCCTAGTGCCGGACTCTATGTTCGTCTCCTTACCCCCGTCAATTTTTTGCATATCCGTTATCTGTCTTTTCTCTCTTTCTCTCTTCTTTTTTCCTTCTCCTCAAGGCCTTAAAAGTCTAACTTGTGTCTTGACTACACAATCTTGACGTGCTACTGTGCTCATTATACCTGGGGGCTTCTTATACAGAAGCTTAATATAACTATTTTTCTGGGCTTTATGCCCCACACATGTGTTATTCTTCCACATGTACCTTTTTTCGCCATTATATGCATCGATATGACTTAAGTTTTGGCCAAGCTGGGTTGCCTGGCTCTTGTATTTATGACCTACGTTCCCATTAATTCGGCTAGGGCATAAGGGGAGCACCTCTGCGATTGTTACTGCTGGGTCAGCCGGATGTGTACCTCAGACTGGGTGAAGCCGAAAGCTAGCGTTCTTAAGGGAATATTCGGTTGGCGAACAAAAGATGACTTTTATTTATTTTGATACATGCCCCCAGATGTTTATAGCTTGCGTCTCTTTTCACAGTTCGGACATGCACATTAGGGCATGCGTACCCCAGGGAAAGGAACCCTTAATGGAACTATTCTCCCTGGAAGATGTTTCTTACTATCCATGTAATATAACATAGCTAGTTGGGTACTTGTCTGTTCAAGCACTTATGACCCCTACGCCTGGTTTCCACGCATACCCTGGTTTTTACATAACCGAGCAGGTATTCGGATACACTCCGGACTATCGGGTCTAGAGGTTGAAGCGAAAAGGTCCGCCATGACAAATGATTTACAATCCGGCTAGGGACATGATATATGTCACTTAAAGTACATAGTCACTAAGACCGAATAAATTCTTCTTCTATACCATCCAACAGGCTGTCTAGCCTACAATCCTGTTGGGAATACATTGCGGCTAATTCTACTTGGTCATATACCAAACTGACGGGGATCTCTTTCCCATCGGGCCCCACAGGTCCGACCTCGGCCATGTGGTTTGGGTCAGCTTTGGTATATCACGTCTTCACCATGGCCCAGGCTTCCCTTGCACCTTGTCGGCAGGCTGATATCTTCCATAATTGGAAGCACCGCCGCGCTCCCTTGAGCTTCTCTATAAGCTCCCCCATGCCTCCTGGCGGGGAGGCGGGTGGCCACAAGGCTTGGGCAATACCCTACATCACCTGCCGAACTTGTTCGTGCAGTTGTGAGAGCTCTGGTAGAAGATCACTCGCAGACCCGGGCATCTCCTCCACGGGACGACCCGTCAGCATACCTGCAGACATAACTCTGTCAACCCGGCTTCTTTGCCGAACTCTCTCAAAAGTTCGTTCAAGCACTTACTGAAAATGCCGCGTCGAAGCCGCTTATTCTCCCTCACGGAGTCCGCAAGCTGGGCTCAGACATATTTCAGTTCGACGCCCAGCTGGATATTGGCGTCCTAGAGATTATTTTTCTCCTTCCTGACCCGCATAAGCATGCGCTCGCTAGCACTTAGCTGTCGATTAGCACGTTGCGCATTCTCCGGCATGGCCTCCGGATTCACTCCGGAGTCATCTGCAACATCTATTGTTAGATTTGCATGCATGCCGCATTCTATCTGGTACCTATCATTCTTTGCAATGGAAACAAGTGTTACCAGAGGGGGCCTTCTCGGACTCCTTCAACGCGGCAACCGCGGCCCGTAGCTGGGCTTTGCACTCTTCCAGCTCTTGAGACAATTGGGTATTCTTCTCTATAAGAACCTGCACAAATAATGATCCTTAAATCAGTTGTGTCAACTGTTTCAAGTCTTACGGGCTACTGATATACATAATCGTCAGATTTTCTTACCCGTATATCCTTTACATACTGGTTCATGGCTCTGGCAAGACTGTTTTGAGCAGCACAGATGTATGTGTCTCCTGAGTTGAAGGCATCGAACGCCTCTTGGGAGAAACAAGCGCCACGGAGTACGGCCCGGCGACGCCTGTGATTCATGGCGCTCTCCACTTCGGAATTTGTAGTGGATAGTCTATCCGCATCCTCTATAGGAGGAGCATCCAGCGTTCGTCCCGTGTTAGCTTCCGCCTCTATGTCCGGCCCTGGAGCCCGACTGGTGGAGGCGTGATCGGCAACCTCTCCGGATATAGTCCGGCGAGCGTTTTTCCTACTAGGAAACATGGACATCATTATATTTTAAGAAAAACGACAACCACGGAGCAAGGTTCTATATCATACCTCTGCGCCGGCGTCTCAGTCCTGACCGCTTTCCTTTTTAGCCTACCCGGCTTCGGTGTCCCTTGTTAGCGAGTCACTGCGGGTTCGGCATGACGTCCCGAGGGCCTTCCTTGTTAAACACCATATGTGTACGGTAGGTGAAGTGCATAAAAGTGGATCCTTCTCAGAAGTTGGGACTCCGGTTTTTCTTACATGCGATGCAGGGAGTAGCCCGGGATAGTCGGCTATGATGGCCACCATGGCATCATCGCAGATCAATTGATAGAATGTCCAGTGGATCAGCTCCACAAATATGTTCGGATCCTCTTCGAGTCCGGGATCGAGGGCCCGGTCAGGGTCCTCCGGTTGTGGAGGTGGGCTGTTGACCTCCCTTACAGCTTTTCGCAGTTCATGCCATGAAACGGCAAGGTGAGTATTTATGACGAAGAATGCGGGAAGGTTGGGAGTAAAAAGTGACAGTTCATCCAGCTTGGAGGGTTGTACATGGAGAATCCATCCCGTGGCTTAATATGGATGAACTCCTCTTCCTCTCCCTTGAACAAATCGGACATAATTTTTGCTAGAGTAGCAGCTGAGTCTAGTCCCTGCCCGCAGCGGGTGGCATCATCTTCCCCGTTAAAGCGCCACATGGGGTGCCCTCGATATTGAAGTGGCTGCACCCCCCGCATTATACATATTGACATAACCTCGACTATTGTTAGTCCTGATTGAGCCATCACTTTTATCCGGCGCATCAGGTAAAGGACTTCTTCGTTATCTTCCTCCTGAGGGCTCCGTGGGCGCCAGCTTCGGCGTTTCTTCAAAGGGGCATTGTCTAACTCGGGAAGACCCATCCGAATAGGATCTGGAAGGGGGACGTCCTCCATGTAAAACCACTCCGAAGGCCAGTCTTCGGACGTCTTCTTCGGGGTACTGGACAGTATCCGGTCCCGGCGATGCGCCATATTTTGGCTCCGCCCACTTGATATATTGACCCCTTATGTGTATGGGGCACAACGCAGAATAGCCTCTTCCACAGCTCGAAATGAGCTTCGCAGCCCAGAAACAGCTCACAAAGGGCAACATAACCAGCGATATGTAATATGGAAGCGGGGGTGAAATTATGCAACTGGAGGCCATAAAACTCCAGGAGCCCGCAGAGGAACGGATGGATTGGAAATCCAAGTCCCCTTAGTAAATAAGGGACAAGGCATACCCGCTCCCCCTTGGAGGGATTGGGGAAGCTCTCCGCTTGCTCCCCGCCATTATAGGTGGCGAGCCCGGCTCGGACGGGGACCATATACGCTGGAGGGAGAAATCCCTGGGTCTGTAACTCTACTAATTGGTTGTGCGGGACGGAATACTTCTCCCAATCACCGGGCTTAGGGCTACAGGAGAGGGAGGAGGAGCTGCGATGGCCGGCCATGTTGGAATGGATTTTTCCGAGCGCGCTCCGATGGATACTCACCGTGGGAGGATGGTGTGGTCTGGATATAAGAATCCCCGTCTCTTTAATAGACGGTTTACTTACATGGTTAGGGTGGCGAATGTAAAAATGCCCTGGCTCCTCGCATTCGCTCGACATGTGGAAGATAGCCCTCATTGGGCGCGGAAGCCAAGAAGTGCAACATTTATGGGGAGCCGGACACTACTTAGCAGATATTCAGAATTTGGAGAAGAACCCGCCTTGCAATGCCGAAGACAATCTGCGCACCGGACTCATTGTCATTGAAGCCTAGTTTGGGGGCTACTGAGGGAGTCCTGGATTAGGGGGTCTCCGGACAGCCGGACTATATCCTTTGGCCGGACTGTTGGACTATGAAGATACAAGATTGAAGACTTCGTCCCGTGTCCGGATGGGACTCTCCTTGGCATGGAAGGCAAGCTTGGAAATACGGATATGTAGATCTCCTCTCTTGTAACCGACTCTGTGTAACCCTAGCCCCCTCCGGTGTCTATATAAACCAGAGGGTTTAGTCCGTAAGACAACACACAATCATACCATAGGCTAGCTTCTAGGGTTTAGCCTCTACGATCTCGTGGTAGATCAACTCTTGTAATACTCATATCATCAAGATCAATCAAGCAGGATGTAGGGTATTACCTCCATTGAGAGGGCCCGAACCTGGGTAAACATCGTGTCTCCCGCCTCCTATTACCATCCGCCTTAGACGCACAGTTCGGGACCCCCTACCCGAGATCCGCCGGTTTTGACACCGACACGCAGAGTTCGGGACCCCCTACCCGAGATCTGCCGGTTTTGACACTGACACCCCGCCTGTCCAACAGTAACTTGCTGTCAAATCACACAGCCCTTACGTTTGTAGCAGCCTACTCCCTCATCTTCTCGCGTCTCTGTCAAACCGACTTGGCGGAACTGCCCCGCCTACCGCGCGGGCAAAGCCCCACCCTCATCTTTTAAATAGTACAGTATAATTTTGTATCCATGGATTGCGCCATGGAGCAAAGCCTCAAGAAAATGGCAATACACATGTACAGAGTATACAACACGTCCGTCGCGTTCGCGTCGCACCCAGACGGTCAATCGGTCTGGCACTCCACTCTCCGAATGGAACGTGCATCATATTGTGCCTGCAGACACATGTTAGACCGCAATTGACAACTGACCATAGGCACACTCCCTGGCCCCGCAAGTCGAGTGAGTTAATAGAAGAGAGAGACGAGCGATAGTACTGGAGCGGTTTTGTACAGTCGTCGGTGCCTGGACGATCCCTGCATGACACGGAAGATCAGTTCGTCCATGCATGTGACCAGACTCTAGCATACACGGTTGGATTGGCTATCGTCTACATATCATGCAGGCTGTGTTGTACAGGGCTGTAGTTTTGATGAGAAATCTAAAAAAAGGTTTCTTGTCATCTCGCAATATTAGGTGTCATGTGCTTCGGATCACTCCGAGGGTTAAATAGCGACAACTGAGTTCCTCCAAGGCGCTGGTTATTGGGGGCACATGCACGAAGTCTACTCGGCTGCCATCTAGGTCAAGCCGGCTATGTTAATTAGGACATCTATTGATGGACCCCTTTTCTGTAAGTTTATCTTTAATCTGAGCTTTGATCCTCGTCTAGTTTGTCCGTCGGGATTCATGTTGTCTCCTTGGAGCAGTAAGGTTATGGTTTCTTGTCATGTGGCATTTCTTCGTGTTATATTTTATAATCCGGTGCTTCAAATCAAAATGACGACAACTGCGCGAGGCACCTGCATGAAGACTTCTCGACAGTCATTGACGAGGTCAAGCTGGCTCCGGTAGACAAAATAAAAATACTCCACTATATAGGCAGGAGTCTCTGCGCTTGCTTGCTAGTGTTGCTCTCTTCACACTATCTCGTCCTCTCCAGATCTAAACATGACAGCGGTGGCCACACTCTCTCTCTGCTCACCGCTGGTCACAGGTCTAGCCAGATCCTCTTCGCCGAGGAAGGTGAGAAGGTGCAACGTTCACGCGGTCGTCCTCGGCGACGGCTCTTACTCACTGCCGGCGCATCCCAATCAGCGTGTATTGTCGTCCTCTCCCACGCATTGTCGGCTAGCTAGGGCCTCTGACCCCTTCTTCCTTGTTGCCGTAGTGTGGGTCGATCTGGCCTCCCGCCGCCCACCTAGCCACATCCCGGCGACCCTCAGGTATAACTTCCTTCGAAACCATCCTTGCTCTACTTCCCGAGCTCCTGACATCGCTGCATTTGTATCTTTTACTATTTCTCAGCCCCCCTCGTAGATAGGATCGATCGGCTGTTCGAAAGCCACCTAAATTTTTACTATTAAGTGGTAAAACTAGTTCATCCACTCGAATCTAGTACTACTTGGTTCAAACAAGGAAGAAAAGGTGGTGGGAGTGGGGGAAGATTTGTTACCCAGATCTAGGACTTGGTCAAAAGAGGAAATAATGGGGGCGAAAAGTAGTAGAGACTGGCTATCCAACTGGTCTCTTGGTCTAACAGGGAAGTAAAGGGAAATGCAGTACAAACTCAATATAAACCCGATCTATTGGTTGAAAAAGGAAAGAAAGTGGGGACTGGGGGACAAGTCAACAGATTATGTCCAACACTAGATTTGCTAGCCTCACATAGTATAAGGTGGCTATACCGAAAAAATGGGACCAACCCAGATATCCTGTTCTGATGTCTGTTGCCCCGAGCCACTCTTATGTAATGCCACTGGTAAAATGTAGCAGTCACACTGTTAAAAGTAAGGACACGTTAAACCAATGTTGTTTTCAATGTAATGCCTCCCGTAATATGAATCAATGGCACTGTTTTTCATGTCCTGCTAAATTTCCCATTAAGATAAGTTGCTTCTTTTCATTAGAAATGCAACTGTCCTGGTCCGCCAACTCTCTCATGCCCAAATACCAACTCTATAGCAGCTGTTAATGTAATGTTGCTGGTAAAATGAAGCAATGGCACCATTAAAGTAATGTCATATTTAACGATTGTCATAGTTAATCCTAATGCCCACACTAATATCTAGCAATGCTGCTGCTTTAGAAATTGCTACTGTCCTTGTAGGATTGCCATTCAGATAAGGAACATGCTTCTTTTCATTTGATGTATGTTTCATCACTTGTTAGTCACCCTTCTTTCCACCTTGTTTGTGCAAACAGAGATATACATTTCAGTCTTGATCTTAGTTGAACTACACAAATGATATCCAAATTATAGTTGAACATTCCATGAGCTTCACAACCAACCTTGATGTTGCTCAATTTTATTGCAACTAATGAAGAAGAAGCTCTGTGGGTTTCGTTTTCTGATGGAAATGGAACCGGGGCTGGAGCCCTTTTCTTAACAACATGAAGAAGAAGCTACTAGCTCATGGGACATTGCTTCATTTTAGGTGAACTACACCAAAAGGTCCCATGAATTAAATCATCCATGGTGTCATCCCTTCTACGATGGCATTGACTGCAGATATGGTTCCCATCACGAGGTATGTTCCTTTTTGGTCTGACCGTTTGCCAAACATCCTGCATGTTGAGTCTGCTCTTGTGCTACTGTTTTGGCACTGCCATGATAAAGCAGTAATGTTATTATTTTGCACCTTAATCTAGTGGCACTATTAATTTGAGGCAATGTTTTGGCACCGCTAGTGCCACTGATTTTTTTGTATATCGAAAGAGGGGGTTTCCTTTGATTTCATTAAACAAACCCAACCATAGAGAACCATTATCTGACAACATCACAGTCTAAACGGGCAGTTATGCAACTACTACTGGAACAGACTGAGTACTAGCAGGAGACAAGTTCGCCACATACGCTAGGCAGGTAGGGGGATGCAACACCAGCTCGACCAAGTTTGGATTACAACCCAAATGCTACCACAAAAACATCAGGGGGAAGATAGGGACTGAAAGAGCTAGCTTTAGCATCCTAGTCTAAGCACCCCCGACCTCCATCCTTGCAACACACGGTACATGTCGTTTGCCACCTGCTCGACCCTAGTGCCACTGATAAAATGAAGTAATAATATAGTTAAAATAGAGCGAGTGTCCTCTCTATCATTTCATTTCCAATGTAGATAAATAAAGTGCTTCTCTTTCTTTGTATATGTTTCATCAACTAGTCCCATTGTTAATGTTTAAGCATTTCTGCAAACTGGGGTGCTTAATTTTAGTTGATCCGCACAAAAATAGAGATTGGAATGTCTCAAGGCCCCTCCTTGTACTACCGATGTACACTGATGGTCATCACTGGCAGAAGGTGTATCCGGGAGACTTGGGTCGATTTCCAGTATGAGGCCTACCGTATGAGGCGCCGCAGGGCCCATCTCGCCCTCGCAGCATGGCATACTATGATACTATCGCAATATTTTCTTCTATTTATTAGTGTATGTTTCATCAACTAGTGCCACTATAATGCAATCACGCTTTTTCATTATCTGTGCAAATAGGGTTATTCAGCTGCATTTTGGTGGAATTGTACAAATGTACGGATGGAACCGGCATATATGAAGAGTGCGAGGTGTGCCAAGTAAAAATCACTGACACCAACCATGCTCCATGCACGCATTGGCATCCATCACCACTAGTGGGATGTGTGGTGCTCTCTGTGGACGGAACTTTCTCGGCAGCAAATCCCCTAACCAAATACTAGTAGCTTATACTGGCAGTTTTCTAGGGAGTACTCTTTTCTGAAAGAAGCACCAATCTATTTTTCTTTATTTGTACACAGTGTCACAACTTTGACCCAAAGGTCCAGAGCTATTTTAGGGTGATTGGCGTAGTACTCGGAGATTGATTGTAAGCATGATTTTCATTAGTCGTCACCTTGATTGTAAGCATGAGAAGATGGAAGATTAGGTTAGTGTGAAGCTTACCTTAAACCTTACCGCCGTCGTTGAAATGAGGCGAGCGTCGAGGGAACCGTGGAGAATGGCGGGGAAGCGACATCACGCCATCTATCCTCCTCTTGCGCTGGGAGAACGAATACTCCTGGGGCTCCGGCTGGAACTGCACCCTTATGAACGGCACACCGTACTCTATTGATTCATTATCCTCTGGATACTCGACCTTTGACCTGTACGCCCACCACCTACGCCTGACTTTAGCCTTGGGCGAATCTGTCTGCTCCATCGCCCAGAGGAGATACTCGATGAACTCGAAGGACTGTGTGTGACTGCCGCCGAGGAGTACATCGCCGCGCTCATCGCCGCCTCTCGCTCTTTTGCATACATTGCAACCTGGCCCTCACCGTCCTCGAAATCTCCCACTCATTGTAAAACCAAGTAAGGATCTTGTCGTGGAATTGTCACGGCAGATGTCCTAGTGTGAGGACTTAATCGTGAGGCCAACGCATCTTTGTGATAGCTTGAGAGGGGTTGATCGGGATGAGAGACGCAAGGCGGATCAACGCACAAGACAAGTATTTAGACAGCTTCGGGCCCCGGGAAACAACATCCTATAATAGCCCTACATGTTGTTTGTGGCTAGATCTCATTATGTTCACGAGAGAGCCGCCGCATAAGCCGGCTCCCCCTTTGTGTCTAGCCCTAGATATTATTGCTTGTTGCTTGTACCTCTTTGGGGAGCCCTGCCCCTCCTTATATAAGTTGAAGGGGTGGCTTACATGTAGAGTCCTAGTAGGATTAGAACTAACTTATTCTCTTATTACAAGTCGAATACAAGTACAGATCTTGCTTCCTCGTAAAGGAAATATTCCTCATGTCTTCCGTCTTAAGCCAGCCCACTATAACATGAGCCGGCCTACTTGGCCTTGGGCCCTTGTCATCCGTCAAACCCGCCGTCGGGGCCATCATTAAGTCGCCAGGCTTGTGAGTCGTCACACCAGTGAACTGCCAGACTCGTGAGTCGCCAATCCTCTGGCGGGCCATGATGAAGCACCAAGTCCAGCCGGGTCATACTTCCGGCCGGGTCATACTGCGGGGTATATCACCGACATTAGCCCCCAGTTTAATTTAGATTTATCCATGTTAAACTAATCCTGTAAAATAAACACAAGAACAAACTTGATAGGTTGTGTTCCGGGTTAACAATTTTCCTAAACCGGCACCTGATCATCTTTAAGTCCTTGTCATTTCCTCCTGGATGCATATTCAAGATCTTATAGCAAATCTCTTTTAACAGATATGTCCAAACCTTGCCAATGCAAAAATCCAGGCACTTCTTCTAAAAAATCAGGGTCAATAGGCCAGCTTCATAACCAATTTGCTTACATTGGCTCTTCTAGAGAATTATTATAAGGAATAATCCATTTGAGTCGTCCTTCAATGCTCTGACTTGACAAAAATATTGGTCTTGAAATATTCAACTGATATTCAGCTGGCTTAAAGATGTAGATCTTGCCGATTTATAATTGCCAAAATTGCCGGGTTATAAATAAATGATGGCGGGTCATGATTGTTGCAGACACCGGGTTAATCTGGTCTACTCTAAATTGAGAATTTGAAGATTTTTTCTCCCTTATATGCATATCACCTGTAGCCCCCAAGTGTCGGGTTCTCATGCTTACAGCAACCTGGGACATGTAATTGCCTTATTCTTGAAAACTTCAACCAGTGTAGCCCCCAAGGGCCGGGTCATTATGCAATAATGAGCAGGGACTTTGTAGATATAACCATGTAAACTTGAACAACAACGTGTAGCCCCCAAGGGCCGGCTTAGTAAGATTACTGAGTTGGGACTTTGTATATAATTTATTGATAATAACATCATATAATATAATTCTCCACCATGGGGCTTGAACCCACGTCCACAAGGTTAAGAGCTTTGTACTCTACCAACCGAATAGTGGACCGTTCAATATAATGGATTAATGCTTGTGTACCTTGAATTTTTGACAGGAGCAATTGGTAGCCCCCAAGGGCCAGCTCATTACAATGTGATGAGTCGGGTCTTCAATAAGTTGAACAAAAAGTGACTTTACATTAGCCCCAAGTGCCATGGTGCATGCTGACAGTGACATGGGACTTGCTTATTTGATGTAATCTCAATTTAAATAATGTAGCCCCCAAGTGCCGGGTTGTAAGCCTGCAGCGACTCGGGACTATTCCTTCCATTGTAGAATAAATCATATCCATTGATAAAATAATAGCCATTGCGCCAAAGCGACTTTGAATACCTCATCTGTTGATAAGTAAATCCGGAGTTTAAATACCGATGACACTTTTCCGATGGCGATTTAATACGCCTCCATTGTAAGCCGGAATTTTTATAACCCGGCGGCTTATAACCTTTGAGAAAATCAAGAATTGATAACCTTTTTGAGACACCAATTTCAATCTTTTGATGATGGGCTTGAACTTAATTATTTATGTAAGTCATAGCTCTATAAATCCTGCACATAAGTAGATCACAAGATCCCTTGGTGGTTTACCGTAGGGCGGGTCATAATATCTCACATATAACCACTGTGATATTGAATTTGTACTGCCGGTTTACATGACCTGTGCAGTAAGGGTGATAACCCAATCCTTAGAAGCCAATACTTCCAAATATATGGTGATTGTCACATGTTGGCGACTTATCGTCCAAAGTCAAGCCGGTTTAAATTTAAACCACACTTATACTTAGATCTGAACAAAAAAGTCTCAAGACAAAACCAAAGATTGTTTGCAAAAACTTAAACCAAATAGAAAGAAAAAAAATCGAGGCTTCTGATTCGAATACGATCAGTAAACCGTTCCAAAGGGGTTAAGCTAGGATTCAAATACGATCATGTAGCCCCTAGTGGCTTTGGCGTTGCGCTGATCAAGAGGGTACCGACAGCTATGTTCTCTTTGGTTCGAATACGACCTATGTTTGAACAGGAAGCCCCCAAATGACCTTGAGAGTTTTTTAATGACTCTGATTCGAATACGATCAAAGTCGGACCCCAAAGGGGTTAAGCTATGATTCGAATACGAGCAAGAAGCCCCCTAGTGAGTTTGGCAGTGTGCCGATCAAGAGGGTACCGACAGCTATATTCTCTTTGGTCCGAATATGACCTATGTTTGAACAGGAAGCCCCCAAGTGACCATATAAATTTTGGCATCGCACCGATCAAGAGGGTACCGACAGCTATGCTCGATGAGAAAGAAGCCCCCAAGTGACCATAATAAGGTAAGCCGTAAGTCAGGATACCCATGTTTGAACCGCACATCATGGCATCAAGTTCTCTTTCGGAACCTTTAATTTTTCTGAGAACTAGCATCTTGCGAGAGATTAATTCTTTTTGAACCGGAACTATAAACCGGATTTGAAAGCTTCAAAACTTTGTGGGAGACAGATTGTCCTTGAACCGGATGTCTGAACCGGATTTGAGAGCTTAAAAGCTTTGTAAGAGACAAATTTACCTTGAGCTGGATGTTTGAACCGGATTTGAGAGTTTCAAAGCTTTGCGGGAGAGAGATGTCTCTTGAACCGGATTTTAAACTGGAATCTTTATTTTGAACCGACAATTTTCTAACGGCCTTTAAATTTTCATCAATATGGTAGTAGCCTCCGGGACCGGGTTATCTTTCCCTACATCGTCCTAGGGTTCTTGAATTGCTTTAAACTGTCAGTCATTTACTGAGTCATGTCATCGTAGCCCCCGAGTCTTAAGACTACTTGAGGAGTTGGCTTGAGACTCTCCGTATTAGATCATAGCAGAAAGTGTATATCATTGGTGTTGATAGCGCGATGTGAATCCACAGAAGGTTGAGGTGACTGCGGCGGGTTATAAATGATCCTGTATGAGCCATGTCAGCAATTCGGCAAATGGTTCCTTCCAACTGGCTATTTGAAGTTAACCAAACTGCAGTGGCGGCGACTTGTGCGCCTGCCCATTGAACCATCCAGTGCAGACGGCGGTTGATGATAATTTGCCTCCAATTTGAAAGAAAACAGGGCTACCCGAGCAGTGACTGGCTTTATACTCAATAAACAGCTCATGCAGACAGGTGCGGCCCAGTGTGTTGATGTAGTCCAGGCCGCGAGAGACGGACAACAAAGACGACCGCGGCTTCAGAGGCAACACAGATAGCTGAGTCGGTCGCAGTGTTATAAGCCGGTGCGAACAGGCGAGTCAATCGCAGACGCGGTAAACCGCGTGGACGGGCGGTTCGGCCTCATCATGCTAATATAAACTGGGCCGTAGAGGCGGCGACTTGCACATATATTCGTTGATCATTATGGCGGGTCAGATGCTGATTCATGATATCCATGACATGACCATCACTCTTACAGTGAACACCTGATATGTCAGGCCAAAATTTATCGGCCGTGGAGTTGATGATCAGTTGACCACCATGGTGAAGCGGCGCGGTAAACCGTGCGATCGGCAAGTTAGCCGCATTGTGTTGATATACACCAAACCGCGGAGGCGGACGAAAAAAAACCCGCAACATTAGAGACAGTATGGACGCGGGAGAATCGCTACCGCTCTTGCTGTGATCAAATGTCCTGCATAGGTAATATTATAAACCAGAGTAATTGTTCTCAAAAAGAAAAAATTTGATACGTACTATTTAAAATAGTCTGGACATATATCACCTGATGTATTTGGACCTTATGATCCTCAGCGGTATCCGTTAGTCAACCCGACACGTTGAATAGGCCAGACCGCAGGGCGGACAGTAAAACGACCGCAACATCAAAGGCGGCACAGACAGATGAGTCAGCCGCAGTGTTGTAAGCCGGCGCAGACGAGCAAGTTGTCCTCCGTGTTGTAAACCGGTGCGGACGTCTGAACCGCCATGAGGACAGATGAGCGAGTGGTCCGTGGCATTGTAAGACGGCGCGGACGGGTGAGCCGGCCATGTCATTATAAGCCGGTGCGGGAGTCCTTTAAGTAAGGACGACCACCTGTGACGAATGATGTTGGTACGCCTCCATCTCAGTGGTGTAATACCACTTTGTCATGAATAATTGCCCTGCGAAACAATATTATATGCCCAAATAATTGTTTTTGGACGAATTAACATGCTAATAAAATAAAGAGGGAAGATATCACCTGATATCTTTGAATGACTGGTGATCCTGTTTGTAGAATCTTTGCATGCGGCAATAGGCAGAGCACGCGACTTAGACGACGAGATGCGCCCGTGTGAGCGCACAGTAGGACAGCATGGATAGACGCTAGAGCAGCCTTCGCTAACATTGCTCGGGCCAAAGAAGAAAAGCGTGTTCTGCGTGTCCGTCAGTCGTCGGGCATCCCCGTATGTTGATGCAGACCGGATTTGGACGAACGCGTGCGCCTGTTCTTTGGGCAATTTAGCCGGGCAGACAATCTTGCATAGTCTTGACCGGATTATTCCGTCATCCATCAAGCTTTGAGGTCCATGCCCATCTAGTATTCCACGTCCATCTGTCAGGATTTGAAGTGACCCCAAGTAGTAATACACCACTACTAATATACTGACTGCATCGACTTTGGCAAACTGCGGCACCTTGCTAGGTTTGTCTGAATAAAGGTTGCGGGGTCCGTTGAGATATTAAGGTGACTAGAAGGCGCGCTCCTCTGCACCTGCTGTAGACTTGTAATTGCATCTGGCATTCACACATCCAACTTGTGTTTTAGACGGACGAGGCGGAGGCAGCTCAGTGACGACCGAGCTAGAGGCAGCTCGGTGGCGGCCGCGGCCGAGGAGGTCCCCGGCGGCTTGAGGTGCAGCGATCCTCGGCGGAGGCGGCTTGGCCGCTAACAGAGGCAGCGGCGACTTGGCTGTGGTGACAATAGAGCCAGGTGGTGACAGAGATTTGCAGCTTAATGTAAAGCAAGACCGCGACGGTCGAGGCGAGTCCGGCGCGGCTTATAGGCACGCGCAGGAGCGAGGACCGATGGAGGTGAAGCCTCTGACCGTAGAGACGGAGGGAAGGCCGCCTAGTGGCGGGTCACTCGAAGCAGCAACGGCTTGCCAATAACGGCCGGGCGGCTTAACGATGGAGGCAACGCGAGGCTGGGCTCAAAACCTGCGATGATTTGCAGCAGAGTCGGAGCAGTAGGTTCAGGCGGGTCAACGGCGGTCCGGGAGGCTCAACGGCTGGCGGGTCGACGAGGTGAGGGCAGATCAGAGCATGGCCGAGTTGGAACGGGTCGGAGCAGAGGCCACTCGGAGTCGGAGTCCGGTGGCTCAAGGCAGGCGGCGGCTTGCCACTACGACGCGCGGCGAAGGCGAGCTGGAAATAACGGCTCGGAGCGAGGTCCTCCTGGCGACTCAGAGGTTCGTCCGCGTCGGAGGCAGAGGCAAAGACCCGGCGGCAGTTCCACTACGGGTCGCTCGAAAGTGAAGACCGAAGCGGAGATTGAGACCGAGTCCTATTTGTTGTAATCTCCCATGATGGATCCCGATCTGGCTTCAGGTGACAGTCTCGGCGACTCCTGTACGCGGCGGCAGCGACTCGGCGAATTTGACAAAAACAACCATAATCTGATGATTTTATCCGTACCGATGAAACCCCCTCTGCCCTTGGCTTCTCACAACGGTGCAGCGAAAAGTGATCCGGTCACGACGGATCGTGTGTTTGCATGTGACCATGCACACAGACGTGATCCGGCTCTTCTTCATCTGAAAATCACGAACTTCTCAAAATCCTGGGAAGAATCCCTTCAAGAACTCAACACCACCGTACGCGGGCCCCACGGTGGGCACCAACTGTCGTAGAATTGTCATGGCAGATGTCCTAGTGTGAGGACTTAATCATGAGGCCAACGCCTCTTTGTGATAGCTTGAGAGAGGTTGATCGGGATGAGAGACGCAGGGCGGATCAACGCACAAGATAAGGATTTAGACAACTTCGGGCCCCGGAAAACATCATCCGGTAATAGCCCTACATGCTGTTTGTAGCTAGATCTCATTATGTTCATGAGAGAGCCGCCGCATAAGCCGGATCCCCCTTTGTGTCTAGCCCTAGATATTATTGCTGGTTGCTTGTCCCTCTTTGGGGAGCCCTGCCCCTCGTTATATAAGTTGAAGGGATGGTTTACATGTAGAGTCCTAGTAGGATTAGAACTAACTTATTTTCTTATTACAAGTCGGATACAAGTACATGTCTTGCTTCCTCGTAAAGGAAATATTCCTCATGCCTTCCGTCTTAAGCCGGCCCACTATAACATGAGCTGGTCTACTGGGCCTTGGGTCCTTGTCATCCGTCTGACCCGTCGTCGTGTCCATCATTAAGTCGCCAGGCTCGTGAGTCGTCACACCAGTGAAGTGCCAGACTCGTGAGTCGCCAATCCTCCGGCGGGCCACGATGAAGCGCCATGTCCAGCCGGGTCATACTTCCGGCCAGGTCATACCGCGGGGTATATCCCCGACAGATCTCCTTCAACCTGGCTAACTTTGCCTGGTCGCCGCCGGCGATCTGGCCGATTCGCTGCTGCATCCTCTCCATAGATGGCCTTCTGAGAGGTCCGGTGCTAGCTTTGGAAGATGGGAGGAGAGATGGTGGTCTTGCAATAGAGAAGAGGGAGAGGCGAGACAGTGGTTTTGCAATGGATAAGATGGAGAGGAGAGGGGGTGTTTTTGCAATGGAGAAGAGGGAGAGGCGAGACGGTGGTTTTGGAATGGATATGATGGAGAGGAGAGGAGGTGGTTTTGCAATAGAGAAGAGGTGGAGAAGCATGCGATAGCGATTTAGGATTGGACGAGAGGGCCGGCGCGCTATGACTCAATCAAAATCAAAATCAATTCACCCTTCAATTAAGAAAGCGACCCCATATTAGTTGGTCTCCCTTTTATTTTAGGTCATAATTTACCATGATTTTCATAAACAAAATATATATTATACGTTGCAAAAATAATATAATTTGAAAGTACATTCGGATACGAAACAAACGATACATTTTTTGGTGACATGCATTCACATTTTGCTTGTCAAATACAGTACGTGGACAAACTTTGACCCAAAATATATAAAACAAAAAAATACTTCCAAGACCAGTGCTACTAATCTCCTCTTAAATCACTGCCGCTCCTCTCCTGTTCCAATCTAAATCCAACGCCGCTCCTCTCCTCTTCCATTTCAAAACCACCGCCCCTCCTCTCCTGTTCCAATCCAAAAGCAGCGCCGCTCCTCTCCTGTTCCAATCCAAAACCAGTGCCGCTCCTCTCCTCTTCCATTCAAATACCACCACCGGCGAGTGAAGGTGCTGTGGAGAAGTAGATCGATGGAGGAGTACAACCGATACGTGATGATCGCAGACGGCGACCCTGTGAAGCTAGCTAGGATGTTGGAGATACAGTCTTGGTTTGACAACAAGGACCAACTAGCGGCGACGGTGATATCCATGTCCAAATATTTGCAACAGAGCGAAAAGGCGGCGACACTCCCGAAGGGAGTCATGCCGGAGTACATAGAGCTGCTCCTCTGGGCTATAGAGAAAACGGATTCACCGAATCCGATCGTGAGGCAGCGGTGGTGGGAGTATCGACCCCAGATGGAGAATCCACCAGAGATTGAAGGATCGAGCATCTACATGGTGCCATTTATGAGGGTGCCGTCCCAAAGCTAGCCGATGGAGTCTTCGTCATCCGAACCCAACTACAAGAGGAGAAAAGCAGTTGGCCCGACGACCCTTCTCCGCCATCCTCTCCCTCGCCGTTCACATTGTCTCACGGGGCGGCTGTCTGCCGCCGAGGAATAGGAGGGGACTGCCCCCCAGCCCAATACTCGGACAGGCTGTGAATTATCAGGAGGAGCTTAGGGTTGTCAGTATCTGTAGGTTGTGAATTGTGTTTTGTGCTGTGTATTTTGAGAGTACTTTTAGATATGAATGTCTTTTGAATTTCTTATTTGCAGTATTGAGCATATGAACTATTTGATAAATTCTAGAGATCTATTTTTAGCACTTAAAAAATGTAGTTTCATAGGAGTATAAAAGTGCAAACAATGCGATTCTCAGAGAAGAAACTGCAAGTTTCAGAGGCAGAGCATTTATATTAACACGCCCTTTTCAAATAGGGATAACATCATGTTTGACGTTTTATTCATGGCCGAAAATGGAACTACTAGCCAGTTAACATCATGCTGATCAACATTCATGCATAGCACATCTTCATATGATGCATAGTCAAAAAGATATGCTATTTTTAAAATGCCATTACAATGTCGAGTGTGCGAAAAACAGAGAAAACGAGGGACGAAGTTTTGGCAAGTGTTGGACGTGGTGTGCGTAGATAACAATGGGGACCCACATGTCAATAATGGCAGAGGCAAAAAAATTGGAGATATTTTCCCTGCATCAGATGGAGTCGAACCCGGGAGGAACAACGGTCGGCTAGTGTCACTTGGCCACTAGGATTTTCAATAGTTTCAATAGAAATAAGGCACTGCCTCACGTGGTTCGATCTCGTCATGCGCTTTGTGCGCTCACCGCGGTGCCGCTGTCTGCCGTTGTGAACATGCTGAACAAATGAGAGGAATCTGGAGAGGACTATACCTGGAGAGGCGAATAGTCGGGAACCACCAGGTCTATGGTCGTACGCAAGCAAGTCCCTCATTGAAAAAAACACTTCCTCCTAATGCTATACTGACATTGGGGCCCATGGGTTTGTAAACATAGTTACATTTTTTTGAGGTGCTTCAATGTAGTTACTAAAGGAGATAAATTTACAACGAAGCCGCGGAGCTGGCAGGTATCATTTATTATCAGTGGGGCAGCAAATATCAGCTGGGTTGTGGGCTGCCCCGTTTAGGCTTTCTTTTTTAACATGCACAACCAATGGCATGCCGGTTTGTATTTTCTTGAGGGCCATCACGTATCGACTGGCCTACGGACCTTCTATCCGAGGTTTTATTTTTCCTGAAACATCGGCAGCCCAACTTATGTATTTTTTTGAAGAAAACGCAAAGGTCTGTTCCGTTTTTCTATATAAGAATAGGAACACCTGGTCCAACTTATGTTTCCCTGCTAACTATATTATATATATTTAAATTATTTTATATGTTATTATATATTATTGTTATTGTCATCATATATTTAACAGATACTTACATATATAAGAAAACAATATCCCAGATCTTATTAACTTACAAAAATAATTTCTTAACAATAAAATCCTGGATTTTTTTACATTAAGGCAACGAAAATTCTGGTGATTGTGTACAAAAGCTTGGTAAGATTTAAGAAGCAATGTAATAATAAATCACTTATTAGTTAAATATATTTATAACAAAATGCTCAACACCTGTTTATTTTTTGACAACATTGCTGCACCCAACCCTACATTATAATTAGAACCAGCCCAGCAAAATCTGTATTTCGAGAAAGTGCAAATGGCCTGTATTTTTTAGAAAAAAAATAAATGGGCCACACGGACGCTACATTATTTGTTTAGCCAGCCCAGCAAATTCATGTATTTCGAGAAGGTGAAAATGGACTGTATTTTTAGAAAAATGGGCCGCATAGACGCTACATTATTTGTTCACCCACCTCAGCAAATGGACTGTAATTCTCAAAAAAGAGAGATCAAATTGACTGTAAATTCTGGAAAAATGGGTTGAATACGTGCCACATTTTTGGAAGCTGAAATGTGGGCCAATAGGTCGAAGCCAACGCAAATCGTTGTCAACTTAGTCAACAAATGATTCTAATATCGTTAGCCGACATCCAACGACCGGCATCCATCTTCAATCTCTCGTCTTCTTCCTCCAGCGCCGCCGGGACCACCTGCTCCCGCCTCCTGCTGCTAGCAGCTCTGCTTTGCACGCTTCGCTGTGAAGCGCTACCCCACCGCCGGCCTGGCCATCCCTCCACCGCTCCATACCTCTTGTTCTTCTCTACCGACTGCCGAACCACACCGCACCAGAACCAGTTAACCCTCGTACACCTCTCATCTGCGACTCCACTCCCGTGTCTTCCCATCTCCGGCTCGCTGCTATCCGTGGCCTCGCCCTCATCCACCACCTTGGATGCGCTCGGCATGGTGTGGTGAACACACAAAAAAAATGAATACTCCCCCTGCTAGTTGGGAACCACCATAGTGGGAGGCTGACTTATGGGCCTACTAAGTTGACGGGGACGGAGGGCTTTGTCAACTTAGTCAATATGAATGATTCTAGCTCTAGTGACCGTATGATGTCCATCCAACGGCCGTAGTGCTTCTTCAACCTCTGGTCTTCTTGCTCCAGCCGCCCAAACAAGTGTCGGTCATTCCGCGTGCTCCTGCCTCCCATGGCCGTCTATGCTACCACGGAAGCCTGTTATTCTACGGCGATGGTAGCCTCACACCGTAGCCGAATCAGTGAACCCTCATACTCCTCTACCCATGGGCATCCACTGCTGCGTCTTCCCCGGCTCCGTGTCGTTCCCTTCCTAGGCCTCGCCGTCGTCCACCGCCTTGGTGCTTTCGGCGCGGCGTGGTCAATGTGGTCAAGGAACGACTTCCATTGGAAGAGTACTGTACGTGGAGAGTCTGACAGTTGGGTCCCCGGCCGCAGCAAGGAAGTGCAACCTTATTACGCACAAAATAATGATTCCTCCACCTGACAGCAAGGACCCATCGGACATGCCATCGTATTTCGTGAAAAAACGTCCCCCTGACTGCTAGGACCCACCAGCTACATCTTCGCACGCAAGGAAGTGCCTCCTTATCCTCCCTGACAGTCAGGACCCACCTGGTCGAAGCGTACGTAGTGTTGTCATTCTGGTCGTGAACGTGTACGTACATACTAGTCGATCGGTCTATCTGCAGGCTGCAGTGGCTGAGTAAGGAAGGACACGTGTCATAGTAGAGGCGCACACGTAGCATGTACATGTACGTACAACCAAGGTGCAAGAAAGTAAATACGGCTATGTACATACATACAGGCGGGGTCTCGAACGCCTACTTGCGCATACGTACGGCCAGGGCTCGTGTACATGGAGAGGCAGCGAAGGCGTCCTGTTCATCGGTAGCCAACCGGCTAGGCCGGAATGGAGAAACTGTGCCATCGTTTTCATCGGGAGCCAACCGGCTTGGATGGATTAGCTGATCGAAACGAGGCCTGGCGTACCACAGAACGGAGGAAACGATCTTTTGTTCGACCGGCCACGGTCGAAACGGGATCCTCTTCATCGGGAGGGGTTTGGCATACCGCAAAACGTAGGAAACAGACTTCTCTTGGACCTCCTATGGCCAAAACGGGGTCCTGTTGATCGGGAGGGGTGTGGCGTACCGCAAAACGGAGGAAACGGACTTGTGTTGGAGCGCTACGATCGGAACGGGGGTCATGTTCATCGGGAGGGGTGTGGCGTACCACAAAACGGGACTCCACAGGCTACTGTTCATCTCCACCATCAACCTCCTCCAGTCTCCACGGGCTACTATTCATCCACGGTTGACCTCCTCTGGCCTCCACCTGCGACTGTTCATCCACGGGCTCCTATTCATCCAGCCTCCACCGCACCTCCACCCGCTACTGTTCAACCAGCCGTCTTCACGGGGTCCTGTTCAACCACCCCTCCACGGGGAACTATTCATCCAGCCCTCCACTAGCTACTGTTCAACCAGCCCTCCACGGGGTCCTGTTCATCCAGCCGTCCACAGGGTCCTATTCATCCAGCCCTCCATGGGGTCCTGTTCATCCACCCCAACCGGCTCGATCAGGGTCTTGTTCATCCAGCGGCAACGTCCTCTACTACCATGGCGTCCTGTTCATCCAACCCCCCACCGGGAACTGTTGTAACGCCCTCGATGCGGCTATATCTCCACGTGTTGAAGCACGACTTAGAGACATAACCGCATTGATAGCAATGTCGCAAGTGAGGTAATCTTCACACAACCCATGTAATACATAAAGGGAAAGAGATACATAGTTGGCTTACAATCGCCACTTCACACAGTACATGAATAAAGCATTACATCATCCAAATACACTCAAGGTCTGACTACGGAACCAAAATAAAAGAAGACTACCCCAAATGCTACACAGATCCCCGATCGACCCCAACTGCGCTCCACTACTGATCATCTAGAATGAAACGACACAACGGACAAGATCTTCATTGAGCCCCTCCTTGAGCTTGGTTGCGTCACCTGCACGTTCTCATCGGCACCTGCAAGCTGGTTTTGGAAGTATCTGTGAGTCACGGGGACTCAGCAATCTCACACCCTCGCGATCAAGACTATTTAAGCTTATGGGTAAGGTAAAGGTATGATGTGGAGCTGCAGCAAGCGACTATCATATATGGTGGCTAACATACGCAAATGAGAGCGAGAAGAGAAGGCAAAAGCACGGTCGAACAACTATGATCAAGAAGTGATCCTAGAACAACCTACGTCAAACATAACTCCAACACCATGTTCACTTCCCGGACTCCGCCGAGAAGGGACCATCACGGTAACACACGCGGTTGGTGCATTTTAATTAAGATCAACTTCAGGTTTTCTACAATCGGACATTAACAAATTCCCATCTGCCCATAACCGCGGGCACGGCTTTCGAAAGTTCAAAACCCTGCAGGGGAGTCCCAACTTAGCCCATCACAAGCTCTCACGGTCAACGAAGGATATTCCTTCTAGCGGGAAGGCCCGATCAGACTCGGAATCTCGGTTACAAGACATCTCGACAATGGTAAAACAAGTCCAGCAACACCGCCCGAATGTGCCGACAAATCCCGATAGGAGCTGCACATATCTCGTTCTCAGGGCACACTCAGATGAGACTAGCTACGAGTAAAACCAACCCTCAAGTTTTCCCGAGGTGGCCCCGCAGACAGCTCAGTTCGGACCAACACTCAAAGGAGCACTGGCCCGGGGGGGGGGGTTAAAATAAAGATGACCCTTGAGTCCACGAAACCCAAGGGAAAAAGAGGCTAGGTGACGAATGGCAAAACCAATGTTGGGCATTGCTGGAGGAGTTTTATTCAAGGCAAACTGTCAAGGGGTTCCCATTATAACCCAACCGCGTAAGGAACGCAAAATCCGGGAACATAACACCGATATGACGGAAACTAGGGCGGCAAGAGTGGAACAAAACACCAGACATAAGGCCGAGCCTTCCACCCTTTACCAAGTATATAGATGCATTAATTAAATAAGATATATTGTGATATCCCAACAAAATATCCATGTTCCAACAAGGAACAAACTCCAAGCTTCACCTGCAACTAGCAACGCTATAAGAGGGGCTGAGCAAAGCGGTAACATAGCCAACCAACGGTTTGCTAGGACAAGGTGGGTTAGAGGCTTGGCTTAACACTACGGGAGGCATGATAAAGCAAGTGGTAGGTATCGCAGCATAGGCATAGCAAAAGAGCGAGCAACTAGCAAGCAAAGATAGAAGTGATTTCGAGGGTATGGTCATCTTGCCTGAGATCCCGCAAGGAAGAAGAGCGAGTCCACGAAGAAGACAAACGGACGTAGTCGAACGGATCCTCACAAACGTGACGTTATCGGAACTAACCTGAAGAAGCAACACCGGAAAGAAAGCAAACAACAAAGTAAACAACCATCACATAAGCATGGCACGATGCGCGAACAAGTATGATGCATGTCCAGTTTAATGAGTCATGGCATGGCAAAGTGCAACAAACAACACTACAAATTAAGTGGAGCTCAATATGCAACGAGTTGCATATGGACGGAACACCACATCAATTATTTAGTTCACTCTCGGTTAGGTACTCAACAATATTAAATGAGGTGAAGCATAACAAAACTATACCATTTAAACAATTTAAATGGGGCCGGATATAACAAACAACAAATCCGGTAAACCCCATATGCATTAGCAATTTGATGCAACAACAATTTAAACATTTTAAATGTTGTTAACATGATGCGGATGGCATGTGCCAGTTTATGCAATTTTTATTAAAAGTAGACAAGAGCATTATGAAACATTTGTCACCGTGGTGGAAAGGAAAAAGGGTGCCACTGCAACGATAACGAAAACGGTGCCACGACAATGTTCTGGTTCCGGTAACTCGATTGAGATACCGATGCAAAGGAGAAGTGTGCGGATGCGTGCAAAAGATGGTGGGGCGCTCCCGGATCCCGGGTGTCCCACGAGTCGATGGCATGGAAGCGAGAGACACTCCGGACACGGTGCAGACAAAGGGTGCATCTCATACGACACAAGCATTCGTTCTCGGACGATCGTCTCGGGGTTATACCTTTGAAGCATGCATTTTCGAAGTGTATCGAGTCGGTGTAGAGGAAGTAGTGGAAGTAGACGTTCTCGGACGTCGAGGGAAGTAGTGGTTCACGCGACGGTAGCCGAAGTAGTCGTCCTATCGTTCATCGGCGATCATCAGAGCGGTAGTGGAAGTACAGGCTCACGACGTCTTGTCGAAAAATCACGGCGGCGGTAGTCATACACATGTTGTAGTCGAACTTGACGGAACCAATGTCCTCGAGGGTAGTCGTGGTACTCGGGGTCTTCAGACTTTCTGGTCCCGTTCTTGCGACGGTAATCGTTCACGTTCCGTGGAAGTTCGAGTCACCGGTAAAGGATCTTGGCGGTCCAGAGGGGGTACTTGTCGGATCCACAACACTATGACCGTTTGTGGCAGAGGAGCTTGATGTTCACGGGTCTCCCAAAGGCGTCGTGGTACTTGGCGACATCCGATACGTAGAGGTACTTGGCAGTTTTGTGTAGACGGACTTGCGGTGGTCTTGGACCGGGCGAACTTGGCGTATCCGACAGCGGAAAGCACACATCCCGCAGTCGGTGGAGTTTGCGGGCACGCAGAGGAAGGTCGGCGAGGACTTGGCGGCAGAGCGCTACAACGAAGCCAGCAGGGTCCTCGGGCCACGCGAGGAAGAGGAGCGGCGCAAGGCGGCGCTGGGTGACTGCGGGCATGCCCCAGCGGCCTCGGTCGCCGGCAGCAGAGGGGCGAGGCGAGCGGCGGCCTCCTGCGGACGCGGACGGCGACGCTGCAGAAGGACAGCGGCAGCAGGGCGCGAAGGAGCTTGGGGAGGTCGATCTGGTCGCCTGCGAGGCTTGGGCGCGCCACATCTTCGAGCTGTAGGCGGTGGACGACATCCATGGCTGCTCCCGGAGCTTCGCCAGAGGCACGCAAACAAGGCAGGGCACGGGAGCTCGAGGTCAATGGCGTCGGGCGCTGGCCAACGCGCTCGTCAGGGACGCGTGCGGCAGGGAACTCCTGCCGGTTCAGTCGGCCAGCGACGAGGCTGACGAAGGAGGAGGGAGAGGGGAACATGACGAGGGCACGGTGCTGCTCGGGGGCTTGGACTCCGCCGGCCGGAGCGACAGCAGGGAGCTCCTGCTCCAGCCAAAGACGGTGACGGGAGGAAGGGGAGAGAGGCGACACGAGGATGGAGGCAGCGGGGGCGATAGAAGAGAGGGGCGCGCGCGATCTGGGGAGCTCCTCTTCCTGGCGATGCGGTGCAGGGTGTGTGAGGCGGCGGGAGTAGGAACGAGGGGGAGGGGATCGAGAGGAGAGGGATGGGGGTCGGGTATCTCCCTGGCGGCGTGAGAAGGAGGGGATCAAGGGAGAGAGAGGGTGTAGCCACTATGCCTTGGGCCGGCTAGGTCAGGCCGCAGGTGGGCCTTAAGCAGGCTGGCTCGACCTAGATGGGCCACGGGGATGGTTGGGCCAGGTTGGCAGGAGCTATCTCTCTCTCCTCTTCCTATTTTCTTTAGCAGAAAACAATTAAGGGGAAGAAAAAGAAAGAGGGAGGTTAGGGAAAGAATTTGCGCCGGAGGTTAATTTCCCCGGACTCAAAAAAATGAGCTTGTTCCCAAAAAATAGGAAAGAGCACACGTGTGAAGTTTGAACTCAAACTCATTTGAATTTAAATCAAATGAGTGTGAGAAGGAAGTTGGTATTCGATAGGTCTAAAAATGTTGGGAATTTTGGAGGAGCCCCGGTAAAAGGGAAAAGAATTATTGGGCAAGGTTTGGGGATCAACTCGAAGCAGAAAAGGCATGGGGTTATTTTTGCAAGTATGTGATAAATTCCAAATTAAGGAATATTTAAAATATAGCTCCCTAGTAATAGTAGGAGACTTTTATATGTTATAAAGAGAATTGCACCATGCGAACTCCCTCGATTTAAATGGATCGAAGATCCATATGGTTTATTTGGTTGAGTTTTAAAACGGGTTGCATGATGCCATGATGCAGTAGACATGATGCAATGATGAAAGCAATGAACCAAACAAAACACCAACGAAACTCGGAACCCATGGAAGGCATCTGAAGCTCCGGTCTTGGGGCGTTACAACACTCCACCACTACGAGAGGATCTCGTCCCGAGATCTAGAATGGCACCGGAGGGCAAACGGAAGAGAAAGAGAAGAGGTAAAATTAAGTTGCTTCTTTGACAAACGAGTGAAACCAAAGAACCTTGAGAGGTTGAACAACTTGAAAGAAAGAAAACAACGAATATTGACAAAGTTGAAAGCACTCCGTTAAGAAAGAGGAACAAGGAAGAACAAATTCGGACATCACTCCGGTTGAGAAGGGAGGCAAAACTTGATAAGATAAGAGAACTTGAATGAAGAACACGACACTCCGGTTGAATGGATAGGCACGAAAAGAACACGATCCTCACCATTCGAGATGATGATTGAAAAGAGCAATATCACAAAGCCTCCGGGAGAAAGAATAGAGTATCGATCATTGGAATAAGAATGGAGAAGAAAATGCCATCTTCTGCCATAAGTGAGCTTGGAAAGCACCCTTCCAAGAAAGATATAACGAAGTTGTTGGAAAACCAACAACGAAACGAATAAACTTGTAGTGGGCTTATGGAAAACTTCTCAAAACTGAGGTGAAATTCTGCCACTAACGAAAGCAATAGATTGGATTGAGGTCAACAAGGAGACGAGAAACTTATATCACCGGGAGGATAAATGAAGAACTTGGGTCATTTATGAGCACCATAAATAGCAACAGTCCTTAGGAAAGGCTTTAGGTGAAACATGACACGCAATAATTCCAACGAAAAGGTAGATGGAATTAAAATATCTCATTCTTAACAACATGTGAATCCCGAAACATGAACTCAAATTATCAAGAATGACATAATACCACCTCCAATGATACGGAAGAAAGAATTGCACTCCGGATAGCAAGATGAAGAATGTTTGAGCTCCTCTGAAAGGAATCTCGATGAACACTTCGAGAATGAATTAACTCCTTGCTGAACCATCATGTTGAGCCTTCGTGAAGAACTCCGGTAATAAAAGAATGATCAAAAGGAATGAAGGATGAAGAGAATAGTATCGAAGCCTTGCGATGATTAGATGGAGCTTTGGAATGATATAATTGAAATAACTTTGAGCTCCGGAAAAGAAAGGTGAACAAATGAAATCAAGAATTTGATGGACCTCTGGAATAAGGAATTAATCACTTGGATGAAACAAGAATAAGAATTACATTATGCTTATCCTTCATCAATTTAAATTGATGACAAGCAACATATTTGGCATACTACTTGTTCTCGTAGAAAGGATTAAGATTGATATAGCGCAAACTTGAGAAGGTCTTCAACTATCCACTGGTAGAGTTTGACAGCACAAATGCCATTGATATTATAAACGAAGGAAGAAGAATCTTGGAAGAACCACCGTAAGAATTGAAAAAGAACGAAGAAAAGAAAAAGAAACCCCGGGAAGAATTAGCAAATGAACGAAGATACTTGAGAGAATTTAGATACATGAGAATGAAGAGATCACGAGCTGATAAGAGAATACTTGAATGATGCACCGGTAAGATTTGGAGAACGATAGCTACACGTTGAGAATGAATAATTCTGAGATGATGGACTCCGGAGAAACAAACTGAAAAGAGTCCTGGATTGCTCCGGATGGGTGAAAAGAATATCTCACAATCGAAAACAATAATGAGAGGATGACACGAAGCTAGAGACATGGATCCTTGAGAGAACGGATACGATATGGAGGAAAACTCTTCTTTGGTCTTCAAGATTTGAGAATGACGATGAGAAACACCACTATGAATTATTTAGACACTCCGGAAGAAACAAAAATGAAGAAGTTGATCCAACGATGAAAAGAATTTGACCGATCTTGGAGAAATACATATGACTGATGATAATTCATTCTTACGTCAAACTTGGAAAAGAATTTGAGAATAGCTCCGGTAAAATTAGAAGAGTCAGGTAAGATCCTGGGAAAAACCCTGTGGGTTAGGGCCCACTCAAGAGAAAACACCATTAGAATGATTATAGAGATTGCACCGGTTGAATTAAAAGGCTTGAATGAGATAACATCCTCAAAATAGCTTGAACGGATTAAGGGTGGAAACACGAATCTTCTGAGATATCTTTAGCACTCCGGAACAAAAGAATAGCAAGCGGGGAAGATTAAGAGGTGCACCAGCATAAGTAGGCATTGGGCAAAAAGAAAAGGAGTATGCTCAATACCAAACCTTGAATTAAATCCACCGGAGAAGAAAATGAGTGACGAGAGACGAACTTGAAGCTTCGTTAGCATCTTCTTGAGAATCACCGGATAAGAATATTGACGGAAAAGGAATGGAGAAGCTTCCCATCAATAAAAAGATACTGGAATAAGAAATCTGAGTCCTCGAAGAAGAAGGGTGGGTGGGTGGGAAAACGAAGACAACTTGGAACGGATGAAGTAAACACCATTGAGAAGAACTGATAATTGATCTTGCGAATGTTGAAGTGATCGGATCCACTAGAAGAGAAACACACCGGTTGAAAAGGATTGACATGACACTTTCGATTATCATGAAGTATTAGTATCCACATAGGAATATGAGAACACCACTTAGGAAAAGGCATGGAATCAACATTTGACTTCGAAGCAACTCGAATACCACAACTCAAAACAAAACAAAGGATTGGCTAGCAAAATAAGCTGGAACAAACATATGATAGAGATTTTGTCCGAAGTTTTCGTGGTGGGGCCTACACGGGCTCGATCGTACAGCACCATCATGTACAAGGCAGTGCACATGACATACGAAGCGTCCCCGAGTCAGCATAGCCAAGGACTCTTTAAGACACAACTAGACCACTCTAAACCAACCGTGGATAGGCGGACCACTAGACGCCGGACCCCAATTTTATATCATACATCTGTCGGAAAGATATCCTAAGAGCTACTTGAATTCCCACTTATAAACTCCCGAAACTTTTCGGTTATGCAATCAGGTGTTGGGGATACAGGGGAAGCATAATATCTCACCCAAAACTAGCAAATCCTACATCCAGCTGTATCCATCCTTCAACACATAACCAAGAAACCTTCGGAAATCGTTTACCTCAACCTTCGAAAAGCATCCGTTATACGAGTTATGGCGATACTCCCGAACTCCCGCCCTAGTACTGGGTGGCGTCGAGGTTATCTCACCAACAACTGCATAAAAGAGATTTTCGATGTCGGCGAAACTAAACTCGGGTATTCCAGAACTGCAACGATAAAATTATGACGACAACACCTCGGAGCTCAACTCCCCGGGACACTGCCACAACCCCTATATGACAGGAGGCACCAAGAACAATGTTCTCATCACAAAACCATCGGAACGATTCCAAGATACCCGCGTGATCCTAAATTTTTTTTAGTGAAATTTGAGAAGAGAAGAGTCAAAACTCTACGTCAGGATGCCTCACCAGAGCGACAAAGGGACTGAGGAGTAAAAAGAATCCTACTCTTCGATATATATATAATCCTATACGACTCAAAACATTTTTCTAGACTCAACAACGCCAGCTATTCGATCAAGCAGGGGGGCTCCTAAAGTCGGGGAAGGCTCTGATTACCAACTTGTAACACCCTCGATGCGGCTATATCTCCCACGTGTCGAAGCACGACTTAGAGGCATAACTGCATTGAAAGCAATGTCGCAAGTGAGGTAATCTTCACACAACCCATGTAATACATAAAGGGAAAGAGATACATAGTTGGCTTACAATCGCCACTTCACACAATACATGAATAAAGCATTACATCATCCAAATACACTCATGGTCCGACTACGGAAGCAAAATAAAAGAAGACTACCCCAAATGCTACACAGATCCCCGATCGACCCCAACTGGGCTCCACTACTGATCATCTAGAATGAAACGACACAACAGACAAGATCTTCATCGAGCTCCTCCTTGAGCTTGGTTGCGTCACCTGCACGTTCTCATCGGCACATGCAAGCTGGTTTTGGAAGTATCTGTGAGTCATGGGGACTCAGCAATCTCACACCCTCGCGATCAAGACTATTTAAGCTTATGGGTAAGGTAAAGGTATGATGTGGAGCTGCAGCAAGCGACTAGCATATATGGTGGCTAACATACGCAAATGAGAGCGAGAAGAGAAGGCAAAAGCACGGTCGAACAACTATGATCAAGAAGTGATCCTAGAACAACCTACGTCAAACATAACTCCAACACCGTGTTCACTTCCCGGACTTCGCCGAGAAGAGACCATCACGGTAACACACGCAGTTGGTGCATTTTAATTAAGATCAACTTCAGGTTTTCTACAACCGGACATTAACAAATTCCCATCTGCCCATAACCGCGGGCATGACTTTCGAAAGTTCAAAACCCTGCAGGGGTGTCCCAACTTAGCCCATCACAAGCTCTCATGGTCAACGAAGGATATTCCTTCTAGCGGGAAGGCCCGATCAGACTCCGAATCCCGGTTACAAGACATCTCGACAATGGTAAAACAAGTCCAGCAACACCGCCCGAATGTGCCGACAAATCCCGATAGGAGCTGCACATATCTCGTTCTCAGGGCACACTTAGATGAGATTAGCTACGAGTAAAACCAACCCTCAAGTTTCCCCGAGGTGGCCCCGCAGGCAGCTCAGTTCGGACCAACACTCAGAGGAGCACTGGCCCGGGGGGGGGGGGGTTAAAATAAAGATGAGCCTTGAGTCCGCGAAACCCAAGGGAAAAAGAGGCTAGGTGGCGAATGGTAAAACCAATGTTGGGCATTGCTGGAGGAGTTTTATTCAAGGCGAACTGTCAAGGGGTTCCCATTATAACCCAACCGCGTAAGGAACGCAAAATCTGGGAACATAACACCGATATGACGGAAACTAGGGCGGCAAGAGTGGAACAAAACACCAGGCATAAGGCTGATCCTTCCACCCTTTACCAAGTATATAGATGCATTAATTAAATAAGATATATTGTGATATCCCAACAAAATATCCATGTTCCAACAAGGAAGAAACTCTAATCTTCACCTGCAACTAACAACGCTATAAGAGGGGCTGAGCAAAGCGGTAACATAGCCAAACAACGGTTTGCTAGGACAAGGTGGGTTAGAGGCTTGGCTTAACAATACGGGAGGCATGATAAAGCAAGTGGTAGGTATCGCAACATAGGCATAGCAAAAGAGTGAGCAACTAGCAAGCAAAGATAGAAGTGATTTCGAGGGTATGGTCATCTTGCCTGAGATCCCGCAAGGAAGAAGAGCGAGTCCATGAAGAATACAAACGGACGTAGTCGAACGGATCCTCACAAACGTGACGTTATCGGAACTAACCCGAAGAAGCAACACCGGAAACAAAGCAAACAACAAAGTAAACAACCATCACATAAGCATGGCACGATGCGCAAACAAGTATGATGCATGTCCGGTTTAATGAGGCATGGCATGGCAAAGTGCAACAAATAACACTACAAATTAAGTGGAGCTCAATATGCAACGAGTTGCATATTGACGGAACACCACATCAATTATTTAGTTCACTCTCGGTTAGGTACTCAACAATATTAAATGTTGGTTAACATGGCAAGAGGTGAAGCATAACAAAACTATACCATTTAAACAATTTAAATGGGGCCGGATATAACAAACAACAAATCTGGTAAATCCCCATATGCATTAGCAATTTGATGAAACAACAATTTAAACATTTTAAATGTTGTTAACATGATGCAGATGGCATGTGCAAGTTTATGCAATTTTTATTAAAAGTTGACAAGAGCATTATGAAACATTTGTCACCGTGGTGGAAAGGAAAAAGGGTGCCACTGCAACGATAACAAAAACGGTGCCACGGCAACGTTCCGGTTCCGGTAACTCGATTGAGATACCGATGCAAAGGAGAAGTGTGCGTATGCGTGCAAAAGATGGTGGGGCGCTCCCGGATCCCGGGTGTCCCACGAGTCGATGGCATGGAAGCGAGAGACACTCCGGACACGGTGCAGACAAAGGGTGCATCTCATACGACACAAGCATTCGTTCTCGGACGATCGTCTCGGGGTTATACCTTTGAAGCATGCGTTTTCGAAGTGTATCGAGTCGGCGTAGAGGAAGTAGTGGAAGTAGATGTTCTCGGACGTCGAGGGAAGTAGTGGTTCACGCGACGGTAGCCGAAGTAGTCGTCCTATCGTTCATTGGCGATCATCGGAGCGGTAGTGGAAGTGCAGGCTCACGACGTCTTGTCGAAAAATCACGGCGGCGGTAGTCATACACATGTTGTAGTCGAACTTGACGGAACCAATGTCCTCGAGGGTAGTCGTGGTACTCGGGGTCTTCAGACTTTCTGGTCCCGTTCTTGCGACGGTAATCGTTCACGTTCCATGGAAGTTCGAGTCACCGGTAAAGGATCTCGCGGTCCAGAGGGGGTACTTGTCGGATCCACAACACTATGACCGTTCATGGCAGAGGAGCTTGATGTTCACGGGTCTCCCAAAGGCGTCGTGGTACTTGGCGACATCCGATACGTAGAGGTACTTGGCAGTTTTGTGTAGACGGACTTGCGGTGGTCTTGGACCGGGCGAACTTGGCGTATCCGACAGCGGAAAGCACACATCCCGCAGTCGGTGGAGTTTGCGGGCACGCAGAGGAAGGTCGGCGAGGACTTGGCGGCAGAGCGCTACAACGAAGCCAGCAGGGTCCTCGGGCCACGCGAGGAAGAGGAGCGGTGCAAGGCGGCGCTGGGTGACTGCGGGCATGCCCCAGCGGCCTCGGTCGCCGGCAGCAGAGGGGCGAGGCGAGCGGCGGCCTCCTGCGGACGCGGACGGCGACGCTGCAGAAGGACAGCGGCAGCAGGGCGCGAAGGAGCTTGGGGAGGTCGATCTGGTCGCCTGCGAGGCTTGGGCGCGCCACATCTTCGAGCTGTAGGCGGTGGACGACATCCATGGCTGCTCCCGGAGCTTCGCCAGAGGCACGCAAACAAGGCAGGGCACGGGAGCTCGAGGTCAATGGCGTCGGGCGCTGGCCAACGCGCTCGTCAGGGACGCGTGCGGCAGGGAACTCCTGCCGGTTCAGTCGGCCAGCGACGAGGCTGACGAAGGAGGAGGGAGAGGGGAACATGACGAGGGCACGGTGCTGCTCGGGGGCTTGGACTCCGCCGGCCGGAGCGACAGCAGGGAGCTCCTGCTCCAGCCAAAGACGGTGACGGGAGGAAGGGGAGAGAGGCGACACGAGGATGGAGGCAGCGGGGGCGATAGAAGAGAGGGGCGCGCGGGATCGGGGGAGCTCCTCTTCCTGGCGATGCGGTGCAGGGTGTGTGAGGCGGCGGGAGTAGGAACGAGGGGGAGGGGATCGAGAGGAGAGGGATGGGGGTCGGGTATCTCCCTGGCGGTGTGAGGAGGAGGGGATCAAGGGAGAGAGAGGGTGTAGCCACTATGCCTTGGGCCGGCTAGGTCAGGCCGCAGGTGGGCCTTAAGCAGGCTGGCTCGACCTAGATGGGCCACGGGGATGGTTGGGCCAGCTTGGCAGGGGCTATCTCTCTCTCCTCTTCCTATTTTCTTTAGCAGAAAACAATTAAGGGGAAGAAAAAGAAAGAGGGAGGTTAGGGAAAGAATTTGCGCCGGAGGTTAATTTCCCCGGACTCAAAAAAATGAGCTTGTTCCCAGAAAATAGGAAAGAGCACACGTGTGAAGTTTGAATTCAAACTCATTTGAATTTAAATCAAATGAGTGTGAGAAGGAAGTCGGTATTCGATAGGTCCAAAAATGTTGGGAATTTTGGAGGAGCCCCGGTAAAAGGAAAAAGAATTATTGGGCAAGGTTTGGGGATCAACTCGAAGCAGAAAAGGCATGGGGTTATTTTTGCAAGTGTGTTGTGATAAATTCCAAATTAACGAATATTTAAAATATAGCTCCCTAATAATAGTAGGAGACTTTTATATGTTATAAAGAGAATTGCACCACGCGAACTCCCTCGATTTAAATGGATCGAAGATCCATACGGTTTATTTGGTTGAGTTTTAAAACGGGTTGCATGATGACATGATGCAGTGCACATGATGCAATGATGAAAGCAACGAACCAAACAAAACACCAACGAAACTCGGAACCCATGGAAGGCATCTGAAACTCCGGTCTTGGGGCGTTACAACTGTTCATCCACCCCCCAACAACGCTCACTCTTCATCAAGAGGCAGCGGATTTGATCAGCTTATGTTAGCAGCTGTAGCACAGCAATCACCCGATCGGGTTCGGTTAATAGCCAGGGATCGACCGCTCGGGTTCAGTAATGCGTATCATGTAGTGCAATCTCTCGGGTTCAGTAGGCGAACGCCTCACACGGGTTCAGTTAGAGCACAACGCCTCGTACACACGCGCGTACATGTATGAGAGAAACGCGCAAACCTCCATGCATCACTCGGTCCCGACCACCAACCGTAACCGGGAACTCCCCGGTATTTTCCTCGCCGTCACTTCTACCACGGTTTTTTCCGTCATGGACGGCCCAAAGAATGTCATGCAGCTGTGTCTCCGTCCCGCCCAGGACGAAAAGCCCATTTTCTGTCATGATTTTTTGTCATAGAAGTAGGAACCCACCACATCTATGATGATATCGGGTTTTGTCACAATTATCGTCATAGAAGTGTCATAAGCATGACAGGAAAAAAATTCGTTCAGCCCAAAACGTCATAGATGTGTCTTTTTTTTGTAGTGTAAGTGGGTGTGCATCCAACTTTCTTGCTCATGAAGATCTTGGGCATTTGAGGTAGCCCATCAATGCAATATATAAGCCAAGTTCTATAATGAAAAATTCCCACTAGTTATATGAAAGTGAAAGAATAGGAGACTCTCTATATGAAAAACATTGTGCTACTTTGAAGCACAAGTGTGTAAAGGATAGTAACATTGCCCCTTCTCTATTTTTCTTTTTTTTCTTTTCTCTTTTTTTGTTGGGATCTTTTTGGCCTCTTTTTTATGGGCTATTTTTAGCAATATATATTTTTTGTCTGGAGTCTCCATCATCCTTTCCTCACTTGGGACAATACTCTAATAATGAATATGATGATCATCACACTTATATTTACTTACAACTCAAAAATTACAATTCGATACTAGAAAAAATATGACTCTATATGAATTCCTCTAGCAATGCACCAGGATGTGCAATGATCTAGCGTAACATGTATAAAAAATGATGAAGGTAGCTGAGCCAGAGATACTATGTTAGCTATATGATCAAGCAAATCAATATGACAATGATGATGTGTGTCATAAGACTCATAATAAAATGGAATGATGGAAGTTGCATGGCAATATATTTGGAATGGCTATGGAAATGCCATGCTAGGTAGGTATGGTGGTTGTTTTGAGGAAGATATAAGGAGACTTATGTGTGAAAGAGCGTATCATATCACAGGGTATGGATGCACCGGCGAAATTTGCACCACAACTCAAAGTGAGAAAGGGTGATGCACGGTACCGAAGAGGCTAGCAAATTGCGGAAAGGTTAGAGTGCGTATAATCCATGGAATCACATTAGTCATGAAGAACTCATATACTTATTGCAAAGTTTATTAGCCCTAGAAGCAAAGTACTACTACGCATGCCCCTAGGGAGATACTTTGGTAGGAGAAGACCATCGCTCATCCCGGCCGCCACTCATAAGGAAGATAATCAATAATAAATCATGCTCCAACTTCATAGCATAACGGGAGACTATACGTGTTGAATCATAGACCTTAACACCAAAATTACTAATAAACCACAACTACTCACTAGCACAACCCACATATCACTACCTTTATATCGCAAAACTATTGCAAGGAATCAAACTTATCATATTCAGTGATCTACATGAAAGTTTTTATTATATCCCTCTTGAATACCTATCATATTAGGATCAAATTCATATTTGTACTAATTGTCATTACTATTATCAACTCTCAAAAAGATATAAGTGAAGCATGATAGTGCAACTATTTCATTGAAATATGACCACCGCCGTGCTCTAAAGGATATAAGTGAAGCACTAGAGCAACTGCCTAGCTCAAAAGATATAAGTGAAGCACATAGAGTACTCTATAAAATCACAAATAATGCGTGTCCCTCTAAAAAGGTATGTTTAGCAAAGATATGATTGTGACAAACTAAAAAGCAAACAAAGCAAAGGCTCATATAATTCATGACGCTCGAAGCAAAACACATAACATGTGATGAATAAAAATATATCTCCAAGTAATATTACCGATACTTGGTAGAAGAAAGAGGGGATGCCTTCCGGGGCATCCCCAAGCTTAGATGCTTTCGAGTCCTTGAATATTACCTTGTGGTGCCTCGGGCATCCCCAAGCTTAGGCTCTTGCCACTCCTTATTCCTTCATCCATCGTGATCTCACTCAAAACATGAAAACTTCAACACACAAAACTCAACAAAAACCTTCGTGAGATCCGTTAGTATAACAAAGCAAATCACTACTTTAGGTACTGTTGTAAACCCATTCATATTTTATTACTGCATTATACCTATTGTATTCTAACTTCATCATGGATTATACCCCTGATAAAATCCATACATTCATCAAAACAAGCAAACAACACAAGGAAAACAGAATCTGTCAAAACAAAAGAACAATCATACTTCTATAACCCCAATAATTCTGAAAAATAGCACAACATGGAAATTTGTATCTCAATCATGTATAAAAAATTCAGAATTTTTTCACGCTCCAGCAAATTTTAACAATTCTTCTAGTGGACGCAAAAGTTTCTCTTTTTGCATACAATCAAAGTAACTATCATCCAAATCATCCCGAAGGCTTTACTTGGCACAAACACTAACTTAAACTCAAAAACACAAGCATAACAGTATCATAATTGTGTGCACACAAAAAACAGAAAAAGAAACAAGAAACTTAAGATAACTATTTGGTTGCCTCCCAACTAGCGTTATTGTAATGCTACATGTACATAAAACACAAACATAAAAATAAACGTGGTGAGCTGGGATTGGAGAGAGGGGAGGAAGGGCCCCACCCCCATGTGAAATCAGGGGAGAGGATTTACTTTAGGCAGGTTACTTAAGCTTTCGTAACTTTTATGTAGATGTAGCATTATTGTGTTTTACGCCCCTAGCTAGGCGTAATGCATTGTTTCAAGTGTTGTCACCTTTCATCTTCTCTTCTAAAGATGTGTTCTTATGGGAGGCTTTTCAACACTAGTGCAGAACTGGGCAATAGCACCGGTTCGTAAGGCCCTTTAGTGCCGGTTTGGTAACCGGTGCTAAAGTGTAGGCACTAAAGGCCCCCCTTTAGTACCGGTTCAGCACGAACCGGTGCTAAAGGGCAACCACGTGGCACGAGCCAGCTTCGGGGGCAGGGAGCCCTTTAGTACGGGTTGGTGTCACCAACTGGTATTAAAAGGTTGGGGGGGTTTTGGGTTTATGATTTGTTTTTCATTTAATTTTGTGTTTTCCATTTAATTATTTTTCGTTTGCTGGTATTTTACGATACTACATATTGTACACGTTATGCATATATATAAATAGAATTTCTAGTAAAACCGATCATAATATATATATATATATATATATATCATCGAATGTCTCACAACCACCATTAATTAATTCACACATATATACACACATGTGTATATATATATACAATTTTTCCTAATTGGTGCCTTCGGAGCCAGTGGCATTAGCCTAGCTAATTGGTGCCTTCGGAGCACGATAACAATTGGAAGTGGTTCATGGGGGCGGTAGCGGGTAATAGTATTCTCCTTTGGGATCTATGACCTGGTCGAGCAAAAATCCCGCTATTTCCTCTTGAATTGCTTCTATGTGGTCCTGTGCTAGGAGCTTGTCCCGCACCTCTTTGAAATGTTAAGAAGGAGATCAAAATGCATGTGTATTAGTTGTGTGACTAGATATCGATAATGGTGTAAAAATTGTGAATAGTGTTCTGACAATCGATATCGTACCCACTCCTGTCTTTGAGATTTGCTCCTTTCGGACGCCATCATGCGAATGTTCTCGCAAATGTAGTATGCACATAGATCATTCCCCGGCGCCTGCTTCAGGGCCTTTACAAGAATGGAATTTGATCAGATAATAATTAATCAAGCATGATAATTAAAGAGATGGCAGCTAGCTAGTACTACTGAATTACTTACCTTGGGTCGATACCATTTCAGATTTTGTTTCCATGGGCCTGGAGTGGCCCTGATGAACTTTGCCCAAGCCCTGCCCGCTGACAAAGAAAATGAATAAATGGGTTATTAAATAGTTGTTATCAAGAAATGACGAACTAATTAAATAGGCCGAGATATAGTTAATAATGATTGAAATTACCTGTTGACTATCCCCTTCACGGTGGTGTAGTCACTTGCTTTCTTAAGTAGTGAGTCTAGTACTTCAACTGTTCCTTCATCAACTTTAATGATTAACAAGATCCAGTGAAATCTGCATGCACACACACGTTTGCATGTCTTAATTAAGCGGGCATATGTAAGCAAAAACATGTAGCTAGCTAGTAGGGAAAAACAGAATTTGTAGTACAAGACAGTGTGACTCACTGGAAGTTGTAAGGAAGTAGTATATCTTCATTGTATTTGAGGTCCTTGAAGAACTCTAGCATGCTTTCCTCTACACTTTTTTCATGATATGGATCTATTTTCCATGTGTATTCATTAATGGTATTTGGGTCAACGAACCCAATGCCATAGCGTCCACCTTTTTTCATTTCATAAATCTTCATCCTGCATAATACCACAGAAAAAGAATATAGTGAGGATAATTACAGGTAATGATTGATCAAAATGATCACTACAGCTAGCTTGAGACTTAAATTACAGAAAGAAATCACTTACAGACAATAGCAACTGACAATAGATTTGTCGAGTGCGTCTTGATTGTATAGCTGAAATAGTTCTGAATACTCAACGGTCATAGCTTTGTCATGGTAGTAATGATCCTTGTTGACATTCACCATGAGGGACTCTCGATTGGAAATCTTGGTAATGTCCATGTACCATTGATGCACTTCATACATTCTTGTTGGGAGCTTATTGAACTCCTCTGGCTCGACCAAAGGTTGGCCCCGGGCATATTTCCGTTTTATTTCCTCCTCTCTAGTCGGAGACATGGGCTCGATATCGAGGAGTTGTCCAACAGTGATCCCGATCGATTCAGCCTGCGCAATATGCTCCTCGGTTATTACCACATCGCCCACCCCAGGAACGTTAACGGTTTTCCCACAATAATATTGGGCGTGCCTACTCTCATGTGTTGTTGGCACAACAAGTGGGGGGGATTGATTGCGCCGCCTGTTCTCCCAGCTGGGGAACGGTTTTACCGCTCCTTTTGCCAGCTGATTTGCTCGAGCTCGAGCTCGCCTCTTTCTGTAGACGTGCTCGATTTAACTTCTTGATGTGCCGCTCATAGTCTGTGTCAACAGGCTTGGGAGCTGGTGCTCTAGCCATACGAATGAAGTGGTCAATCTTTTCCACAGGCACTTTCTCCCTTGGCGGCAGTGGCGGTTTCGGTGCAAAATGGGCTTCCACCTCGGCCTTCGATATGGCTACGTTTTCCTCCTCGGACTTGTCATAAGGCCTCTGCGGAAGAGGAGCGAGGCTTGGACCATATTGAAATCGCTTGCCTCCGCCTGTACTCTCAACTTTCCGTCTTTCTTACGGTCTTCTCTGTGCCATCGCATCGCCTTGGCATGCTCTTTGTTTTGGAACAAACGTTTCAACCGTGGTATTATAGGAGCATACCACATCACCTTGGCAGGAATCTTCTTCCTGGGGCGCTCGCCCTCGACATCACCAGGGTCATCGTGGCTGATCTTATACCGCAATGCACCGCATACTGGGCAAGTGTTCAAATACTCGTACTCACCGCGGTAGAGGATGCAATTATTAGGGCATGCATGTATCTTCTGTACCTCTAACCCTAGAGGGCAGACAACATTCTTTGCTTCGTACGTACTCTCGGGCAATTCGTTGTCCTTTGGAAGCATATTCTTTATCATTACCAGAAACTTTCCAAATCCCTTGTCAGATACACCATTCTCTGCCTTCGATTGTAGCAATTCCAGTGTGGTGCCCAGCTTTTTCTTGTCACCTACGCAATTCAGGTACAACAATTTTTTGTGATCCTCTAACATGCGCTGCAACTTCTTCTTCTCCAAATCACTTGTGCAGTTTCTCTTTGCATCGGCAATGGCCCGACCTAGATCATCAACGGGCTCATCCGATGCCTCTTATTCAGCTTCTTCCCGCATTGCCAGCTCAACTTCTTCCCGCATTACCGGCTCAGCTTCTTCCCTCATTGTTGTATCATCGTATTCAGGGAACCCATGGCCAGGATAGCTGTCGTCGTCCTCTTCTTCTTCATTGTCTTCCATCATAACCCCTCTTTCTCCATGCTTGATCCAAACATTATAGTGGGGCATGAAACCGGACTCAAACAGGTGGACGTGAATGGTTCTTGACGTAGAGTAATTGTGACCATTCTTACAGCCAGCACATGGACAAGGCATAAAACCATCCACCCGCTTGTTTGCCTCAGCCGCAAGCAGAAAAGTACGCACGCCATTAATGAACTCGGGACATCATCGGTCATTGTACATCCATTGCCGGCTCATCTTCAATACACAGCACCAAAAACACCAAATTAATACAATACATAAAGTTCATACATAAAGATCATACAACACTTAAATGCAACAAACAAATAACTCTCTAGCTAAAGAATTTAAATGCAACAACAAATGCGATCAAGATCGCAACTAAGGTAACAATTGATCCAACAGCATAATGATACCAAGCTTCACTATGAATGGCATATTTTCTAATCTTTCTAATCTTCAAGCGCATTTTCAACATCTTAATCTTGTGATTGTCGACGACATCGGCAACATGCAACTCCAATTCCATCTTCTCCCCCTCAATTCTTTCAATTTTTCCTTCAAATCCTTGTTTTCTCTTTCAACTAAATTTAACCTCTCGACAATAGGGTCGGTTGGAATTTCCGGTTCAACTACCTCCTACATACAAATATCTATGTCAACTTGATGGGCATAATTTGTCATAAACACGAAATGCAATGAATAGTTTTAAAAGAGAATATACCACATCCGAATCATAACCCGGACGAGGGCCGACGGGGATGGATATCAAAACCATGGCACTATGTATAACAAACAACGTATGGGTAAGATAATTATACGAGTAACTATATATCCAAATCACACAAACATCAATTTTTTATATAAAACTTCATGAACAAGAGGCTCACCACAAGGTGGTGCCGGCAACAGGACGTTGCGAGCGATCGATGGTGGTTACGACGGAGATTTAGAAGGTACTAAGTAAACCACACCTACATATGCAAACTAAGTGTTATTTTTACCTCAAATTGCATATAAGTCCAATACTAGAACATATATATATATATATAATTCCTCCCAAATTACTAAACTCAAAAATCAATCACTATATAAATCATTGCACAAGCTAATCTAGCAATGAGAGATGAAAGGACAAAGTTGCTAACCTTTGTGATCATTTGAATGGACGAGGGCCTTCAAATCTTGACAAATTTTGGGCAAAATGTGTGATGAGCTTGAGAGGAAGAGGAAAAAGAACAGAGAGGAGAGGGGAAAGGGGAAGAACAGAGCGAGCTTGGGTGGACGAAGGGTCTATGTAGGACGACCTTTAGTACCGGTTCGTGATAGGACCCGGTACTAAAGGTGCTGGAGGGGCCCCGGACTGACAACATCCTGCCACCACTCACTTCAGTACCGGTTCGTGGCACGAACCGGTGCTAAAGGTTCGCCACGAACCGGTACTAATGAGAGCGGCCGGCTAGCCGTTGGAACCGACACTAATGCACATATTAGTGCCGGCTCAAATTCAAACCGGCACTAGTGTGCTTCACATTTGACCCTTTTTCTACTAGTGCAAAGACAATATGGAACACATCATCCATAGAAATTTTAGCACTACTAAGTTGACCATCCTCGAATCCCTCTTGATTCCCTTTACAATCCAAGAATATTGTTTATTAATGCCATTGAAAACTTGTTGGCCTATATTTAAGGGAGGTGCTTCCTTTTTAGTATTCTCGTCAAATGTGTGATCGTCATGAAATAAATATCTCAACAAGTAATCTTGTAGGATCAAAAGTATGTCTAGAGGGGGGTGATTAGACTACTTGACCAAATAAAAGCTAACCTTTTCCCAATTTTATTTATAGGTAGATTTTAACGATTATGACAAGTCAAGCAACACCTTACACATGAAGTCTAAGAGTATAGCAGTTGAATGTAAGACATTGCACATGTATGTAAAGGAGGGGTTTGGAGAAAGCAAACGCATTGGGGACATGAAGATTTTGGCATGGTTCCGATAGGTGGTGCTATCGTACATCCACATTGGTGGAGACTTCAACCCACGAAGGTTAATGGCTTCACGAGTCCATAGAGGGCTCCACCCACGAAGGATCCATGAAGAAGAAACCTTGTCTATCCCACCATGGCTATCATCCACGAAGGAATTGTCTCGCTCAGGTAGATCTTCACGAAGTAGGCGATCTCCTTGCCCTTACAAACTTCTTAGTTCAACTCCACATCATGTCGAAGGATCCCAAGAGACACCTAACAAATCTAGGAGATGTTGGGATCTATGGTAGGGTGCATCGAGTACAAATTAAAATTTTCCTATGCGCAGAACAACCAAGATCATGCTACGGGAGACGGATCATGGATAATTACCACTAGACGCGCAGTGCCGTGCAGTGGAAGAAGAGTTGGGGGCAACGCGGCCCCATGGATCGTCTCCTCGTCTCATCTTCCTAGAATAGCCGACCGTTAGATCCCACGTATAGGTTCGCCGGAGCGGCGCAAGTGCACCGCCCTAAACGGTATCCACGCATGCAGGAGGAACACCGTGTGGAAGACTTGTAGTTCTGATCACACAATCGGCACCGTGTGGAGGTGGCTATTCGCAACACATTCAAAACCTGGTGACAGCGACGAAGTGATCAATAAAATGAGTGTGCTGTACCTCCACTATATATAGACATCCATCGCGGGCTCAACACTTGGGCCTTGCACGAACCCTAGAGCCCAAAATTTGTTTGGCCTAGTTCCGAGTCCGAGCAAGATAACATCTAACTCGTGGAGTCCGATCCATCCTCAGAGGTTCCTTCCCTTAAGCGTGCGACCCCTTAGATTCAAGTCGGCTTGATCATAGGTAGGATCACCTCCGACCTGCTCGGTTAGTAGTGGCCTCTATCAAGGCGTGCCAATCACCAAGTAGACAATGAAGCCGGTTGGCGAACATGTACAACATGTCACACTTTTGTTCCCTTTGCCACACAATATATGTTGTCGGGCTCAAGGCGAGTGTGTCATCCTTGTGCTAGCCTGACCTATTTCTCATTCCAGTGATGCTGACCACAAACCGGATTATCTCATAATCCTTGTCGCATGGCCATGCTTATCTTGGTCGGATCACACGAGGGGCCCAGAGTATATCTCTCCTGATTGGAGGGGCAAATCCCATCTTGCTCGACCATGTCTCGCAGCATGGGTCTAGACAAGCCCGAAACCTACCTTTGTAACTACCCAGTCATGGAGTAGCATTTGGTGGTCCGAAGCAGGTCTGTCACCATCCCGAGTACATGCGCCAGCTTAGTTCTTCGGACATAGAACGTATGTTGTACTAGAGACTCACAGATGAGATACTGCTGCATCTCATAGTTTGGTCTATCCAACTCGGACCTTATCTCGACTTGGATCTAACTATGTCGGATCCGACCAGATTGTTCCAAGTCCATATTATCTGGCTAGCATCCAATGCTCCATGGCTAGTGAGACAAAGCCATCCACTGTGTCATATGCTAGTCTAGTCAGTTGTGCATCCACACAACACTTTCGACTAGGGACCTTTTAGGACAGTTATCATACAATGCATTGTCCCATAAACAAGTCACGTACTTGTTGATACACATCGTTGATAATGTCCAAGGACTATATTTTTCATAAACACATAGGAAATACCATCATACATGATTGCCTCTATGGCATATCTCCAACAATCTCCCACCACTCTCCAAAAGGTAATAGACGATGTGATGATGATGAAATCCTTGCTCTTGTACTTAAAATAATAGTCTCCCCAACACTCAACTCTCTCACACAGATTTGGATATGGTGGAAGAAGGATTTGAGTGAAAAGCAACTTGGGGGAGGCTAGAAATCAAGGTTCAAATGGTAGGGATGGAATCTCCCGATCTCAACACACGAGTAGGTGGCTCTCTCTCGGAAAATGAATTGTGGAAGTGTAGGCACGTTCCAATGGCTCTCTTACTAAGTAGGAGGGGGTGGAGGGGTATATATAGCCTACACACAAAATCCAACCATTATAACTCTTGACCCAACGCAGTGGCACCGAACCAAAATCTCGGCGGCACCGGCCTGTGTATAAGATATCGACGTTAGGAATCTCGGTAGGACCGACTGGAACAACTCGAAGGGATAGATCTGCAATGGCTAGGGCAAACCTCGTTTTGGTGGCACTGACCGTATCAACTTGATAGGACCGAAGTGAAGAAATAAGGCAACAGAAAGTTGGCAAGCCATCTCGGTGGTGCAGATTGCAAAACTCGATGGAACCAAAATAATTGCAACTAGTAACAGAGAGTTGGCAAGGACATCTCGGCGGGACCGAGATCCATATCGGTGGATCCGATTTGTTAGTGTTTGGCAGTGGCTATGTCTAGAAGAACTCGGTGGCTCTAGATAAGAAATTTCGATGGGGCCGAGTTGGAATGTAGGGTTTGGACATATTTGGATGGAGAAAGTGGTTGAGGGTTTTGAAGCAATATCACTAAGGACTTGAGAAAATACATCATGATCAAAACCTCGTCCCCTTTTAATAGTATTGGCTTTCCTATGGACTCAGTGTTATCTTGGATCACTTAACGAATATTGCAGAGTCTTGAGCTTTTCCAAATCCATGTCCTTAGCATTTTGAGGGGTCCACAATCACTAGTCCTTGCCAAGCCAATCATTGAACATCCTTAAATCTTTAACTTGAATGGACATTAGTTCAATGAGATATATGTTGTTATGAATTACCAAAACCACCCGAGGATTTGTTGCACTTTCAATCTCCCCCTTTTTGGTAATTGATGACAACTTATAGATCAAAGCTTCAACAAATGATTAAGTGAATGAGATACATCGTCTCTTTGAGAAGTACGTGATAAGTGTCGTTGTCAAAACAAGTAGACCTCGGGGTAGGCGGTCCTGAGCTGTGGATCTCGGGTCGAGTGTAATAGGAACGAAGGAGACGATGTTTATCTAGGTTCGGTCCCTCTTGATGGAGGTGAAACCCTACGTCCTGCTCTTGTTTATATTGATGAAGATGTATCAAGTACAGAGTTGATCTACCTCAAGATTGTAATGTGTGGTCTAACTCTAGGGCTAGGCAAATGATTTTGTGTTGATCTCCCCTCTATGGGCTAAACCCTATGGCTTATATATATCTAGGGTTACAAGGTCGGTAACTAGGAGCTAGGTGGCGGTAGAGATCTTGGAGTATACGTCAAGTGTTCGGTGAGGCATTCTTGATCACGCCTCCTGCTTATAGCTTCTGGAGTCCATCTTGATCACGAATGAAGGCTTGCTGACCCAACCCATGGAGAATGGGCCAACTGGGTTAGTACCCCCATATCCAGGACATCGTCAGTAGCCCCTGAACTGTTCTTCTATGCCAAGGACGATCTTGATTGCTTGTATCTGCATTGGTAATTCCCTGAAGAGGAGAGGATGATGCAACAGAGCAACGGCAAGTATTTCCCTCAGTTATGAAACCAAGGTTATCAATCCAGTAGGAGAACCAAGTAACACTATGTAAGAGATACCTGCACACAAAGAACAAATACTTGCAACTCAATGCGTAAGAGGGGTTGTTAATCCCTCCTCAGTATTGAGATAGGTAAAATTGTATCAGATTGGATAAACAGATCTAGCAAAAACACAAAATAACATAAATATATAAAAAGTGAAGGAAGTTTTTTTCGGTTTTTGGAATAATAGATCTGAAAACAATATGATAGAAAATAGATCCAGGACCGTAGATTTCACTAGTGGCTTCCCGCGAGAAAATAACATATGGTGGGTAAACAAATTACTATTGGGTAATTGATAGAATAGCAAATAATTAAGACGATATCCAAGGCAATGATCATGTATATAGGCATCACGTCCAAGATTAGTAGACCGACTCATGCCTGCATCTACTACTATTACTCCACACATCGACCTATATTCAACATGCATCTAGTGTATTAAGTTCATGGAAAAACAGAGTAATGCAATAAGAACAATGACATGATGTAGACAAGGTCTATTCATGTAGGAATAGACCCCATCTTTTTATCCTTAATAGCAATGACACATGCGTGCCTCACTACCCCTTCTATCACTGTGTGAGGACACCACAAGATCAAACCCATCACAAAGCACCTCTTCCCATTGCAAGAAAAATCAATCTAGTTGGCCAAACCAAATCGAAGTTTCGGAGGAAAAATACAAGGCTATAATAATTATGCATATAAGAGATCAAATAAGACTCAAATAATATTCATAGATAGAACTGATCATAAACTCACAATTCATAGGATCCCAACAAACACACCACAAAAAGTCATTACATCAAATAGATCTCCAAGAACATCGAGGAGAATATTGTATTCACAATCCAAAAGAGAGATGAAGCCATCTATCTACTGCCTACGGACCCGTAGGTCTATGGTAAACTACTCATCCATCATCGGAGGAGCACCAATGAGGATGATGAACCCCTTCATGATCGTGTTCCCCTCCAACGAGGTTCCGGAAAGGGCCTCTAGATTGGATCTCATGGTTCTGGAACTTGCGGCGGCTGGAATTGTGTTTCGTCGACTCCCCTATGGTTTCTGGAATATTTGGGTATTCATAGAGTTGAGATGCAATTGAAAGAACTCCTGTGGGCCTGACTACCTACTTGGGCGCGCCAGGGGCCTTTGGCGTGCCCTTGTGTCTTGTGGGCTCCACGGGCCTCCCCTCTGGCACTTCCTTGGCTCCTAAGTTGTCTTCAAGGTAGAAAAAATCTCTAAAAAGTTTTGCGGCGTTTGGACTTCGTTTGATATGGATATTCTGCAAAGTAAAAAACAAGCAAAAACAACAACTAGCACTGGGCACAATGTCAATAGGTTAGTCCCAAAAAATGATATAAAGTTTCTATAAAATGAATATGAAACATCCAAGAATGATAATATAACAACATGGAACAATCAAAAAATTATAGATACGTTGGAGACATATCAGCATCCCAAAGCTTAATTCATGCTCGTCCTCGAGTAGGTAAATAATAAAAACCGATTATTTGATGTGGAATGATGCCTGACATGTTCATCACATATTCTTTTCTTTTGTAGCATGGACATTTGGACTTTTACATCTATCAAAGCAATAGTCTATATTTGAGATGAAGATTCCAATACTCAACCATATCAACAAGCAACCATGTTTTTCAAAATATCAACACTAAATAAAGTTATCCCTAGCCCATCATGCTCAATCATTGATCCATTCATGAAACACACTCGAATATTAGCTACATCCAATGCACACATATGATCATAGTGATCCCTAGTTGGTGCTTTATAAGAGAAGATGGAGACTCAAATAAAAAATTACAAAAAGTAAATATATAGGCTCTTCGCGGAGGGAAGCACAGATTTGTAGAGGTGCTAGAGCTCAAAGGTAAAATTGATAGATAATTTTTTTTGAGAGGCATACTTTCCCCGTCAACGAAAACGTCCGAGAGTTCCCAATACTTTCCATCCTAGGTACATCATAGGCGGTTCCCAATCATAAAATAAAGTTTATTCCTTTTTCTATCATTCTTTCACAATCCATGGCTAGCCGTATCCACGGGTGCCTTCCATACCAACACTTCCATGGAATTTATTATTATACCGCCACACTCTCGTGCAATGAAAAGTGAATAAACACTCATATTGAGAATAACACATCTAGAATGGAAAAAATATTGGCCACCCCCTCCCGCTTCATGAGCGGTACGAACACACAAAAATGAAATTCATTTTGAAAGTTAGAGATGGCACATAGAAATTTACTTGGAATGGCATGGACATACCGCATATAGCTAGGTATGGTGGACTCATTTGGCACAAGTTGGTTTAAGGGTTTTGGATGCACAAGTACTATTCCCAATTAGTACAAGGAAAGGCTAGTAAATAGATTGAGAAGCAACCAACCAAAAAACAAAAACTCACATAAATGAGCATCAGACGTAACTAACTCCACCGCAAGTAGGATGTAATTTCATTGCATAACTATTGACTTTCGTGCTTGCATAGGGAATCACAAACCTTAACATCAATATTCTTACTAAAGCATAATTACTCACCAAGATAACTCACATATTACTATCATCATATCTCAAAACTATTACAAAGAATCAAGTTTATTTTGTCCATTGACCTTCATGAAAGTTTTTATTATATCCCTCTTAAGTATCTATCACTTTGGGACTAGATTAATATATTACCGTTGCTAATGACAAGCTCCCAAATAAATCTAAGTGAAGAGCATGAGCATACACATTTTCATCTCTGAAAATAATATAAGTGAAGCATGAGGGAATTTATTTAAAGATTTACTAACTCTCAAATTAATCTAAGTGAAACATTAGATTAATTCCATAGCTCAAAAAATTTAAGTGAAGCACATAGAGCAATTATAACAAATCATAGCATCATTATGGCTTTCTCAAATAGGTGTGTCCAGCAAGGATGATTGCGACAAACTAAAAACCAAGAGAAGCAAAGACTCATATAATACAAGATGCTCCAAGCAAAACTCTGATATGTGACCAATAAAAATATAGCTCCAAGTAAAATTAGTGATGGTTGTTAGAAGAGAGAGGGGATGGCTTCCGGGGCATCCCCAAGCTTAGTTGCTTGGTTCTCCTTAAATATTTCCTTGGGATGCCATGGGCATCTCCAAGCTTAGGCTCTTTTCACTCCTTATTCCTTCATCCATCGTGGTCTCACACAAAACTTGAAAACTTCAATCACACAAAACTTAATAAAATCTTTATGAGATCCGTTAGTATAAGAAAACCAATCTTTGCTTTAGGTACTGTTGTAAACCCATTCATATTTTATTATTACATTATACCTACTGTATTCTAACGTTACCATGGCCTATACCCCCCGATACAATCCATAGATTCATCAAAATAAGCACACAATGCAACGAAAATAGAATCTATCAAAAAACAGAACAGTCTGTAAAGACTTGAATTTTACTCATACTTCTGTAACTCCAAAAATTCTAAAAAAAATTAGGACAACGGAGGCAGTTTGTATATCAATCTTGTGTAAAACATATATTATTATTTGTCGCTTATGTGATTTTTAACAATTCAGCTACTGGACATAAAAGTTTATGTTTTCAATAGGATCAAGTAAACTATCACCCAAAGCTATCCTAAAGACTTTACTTGGCACAAACACTAATTAAAACATAAATCACAATCATAAAAGTAGCATAATTGCATGAACACAAGAAAAATAGAAAGAAAAAGAGAGAAAAAATATTCATTGGTTGCCTCGCAAATAGTGATTTTCTTTAAAGCCGTTTTGCTATGCATTGTTAATTTTAATGATGCTAACATGAAAGATAATAATTGAAACACAAAGAGGGCATCATGAAACATGTGAAAAACACATTCAAGTATAACATACTTCCTATGCATAGGAATTTTATAAGCAAACAAATTGTCAAGACAAGAAATTTCTAGCATATGCAAGGTGGAAGAATAAAACATTGACGATCTCAACATAACGAGGGGTAATTTAGTAACATGAAAATTTCTACCACAATATTTTCCTCTCTCATAAAAATTGCATGTAGGATCATAATCAAATTCAACAATATAGCTATCATATACAATTTTCTCTTCATGATATACATGCATAATTTTTTTATAATCTTCCAAGATAGTGGGATTAACATCAACTGAAGTCATGACCTCTCCAAACCCACTTTCATCAAAAAATTCATAAGATTGAACACTCTCCAAATATGTGGGATTATTTTTACCTAAGTTGACGCTATTCACAACCCACTTTCAATATTATTGTAAACATTACTATCAATATCATATTCATCATGAGGCTTAAATAAATTTTCAAGATCGTAAGAAACATTATCACCCCAATCATGATCATTGCAATAAGTAGTGGACATAACAAAATTATCATCCCCAAGCTTGTGGTTTGCATATCATTAACACAATTGACATTAATAGAATTTATAGTAACATCATTGCAATCATGCTTTTCTTTCAAGGAGCTATCGTGAATCACTTTATAAATTTCTTCCTCTAACACTTCATCACAATTTTCTGATTCAGAATTTTCAAGTAAAACTTCATAAAGATAATCTAGTGCACTCAAATCACTAGCAATTGCTTCATCATAATTGGATCTTTTACAAAGATTAGAAAGAGGATGAGGATCCATATCAATAGGTTTTTAGCAAACAAAGATGCAAGCAAATAGGAGGCACATGGCAACACAAGCAAACAAAAGATCGAATGAGAAAAAGGCAAAAAATTGAATTTTTGTAAAAACATTTTAGAAGTGGTAAGTATTTTCCTCGAAGAGGAGAGGATGATGCATCACAACAATGGTAAGTATTTTCCTCAGTTTTGAAACCATGGTTATCAATCCAGTAGGAGAACCAAGCAATACTATGTAAGCGGTACCTGCACACGAAGAACAAATACTTGCAACCCAATGCGAAGAGGGGTTATCAATAACTCCTCAGTATCTAGATAGATAAAATTGTATGAGATTGGATAAATAGATGTAGCATAAACAAAAAATAAAATAAATAAAGAAAAAGTGCATCAAGGTATTTTTGGGGTTTTGGAATAATAGATCTGAAAACAATATGATCGAAAATAGATCCGGGGGCCGTAGATTTCACTAGTGGGTTGTCTCGAGAAAATAGCATACGGTGGGTGAACAAATTAATGTTGGCCAATTGATAAAACAACAAATAATTATGATGATATCCAAGGCAATGATAATCTATATAGGCATCACATCCAAGATTAGTAGATCGACTCCTGCCTGCATCTACTACTATTACTCCTCACATGGACCGCTATCCAGCATGCATGTAGTGTATCAAGTTCATGGAAAAACTAAGTAATGCAATAAGAAAGATGACATGATGTAAACAAGATCTATTCATGTAGGTATAGACCCCATCTTTTTATTCTTAATAGCAATGATACATGTGTGCCTCGCTACCCCTTCTGTCACTGGGTGAGGACACTTCAAGATCAAACCCATCACAAAGCACCTCTTCCCATTGCAAGAAAAATCAATCTAGTAGGACAAACCAAACCAAAGTTTTGGAAAAGAAATACGAGGCTATAACAATCATGCATATAAGAGATCAAAGAATACTTAGATAATATTCATAGATAGAACTCATCATAGACTGTCAATTCATCGGATCCCAACAAACACACCGTAGAAAGTCATTACATCGAATAGATATCCAAGATCATCGAGGAGAACATTGTATTGAGAATCAAAAAGAGAGAAGAAGCCATCTAGCTACTGCATATGGACCCGTAGGTTTGAGGTAAACTACTCACGCATCATCGGAGGAGCTCCAATGAGGATGATGAACCCCTCCGTGATCGTGTTCCCCTCCGGTGAGGTGCCGGCAATAGTCTCTAGATTGGATCTCATGGTTCTGGAACTTGCGACAGCTGGAATTGTGTTTCCTAGGGTTTCTAGAATATTTGGGTATTTATAGAGCTTAGAGCCGGTGGAAAGGATTCCCGTGGCCCCACTACCCACCTAAGCGCGCCAGGGGCCTCTGGCGCCTAGGTGTTTTGTGGGCCCCACTGGCCTCCCCTCTAGCACTTTCTTGGCTCCCAAGTTGTCTTCTAGGCAGAAAAAAATCTCCAAAAAGTTTCACTGCATTTGGACTCCGTTATATGGATATTCTGCGAAGTAAAAAAAGCAAAAAAATAGCAACTAGCACTAGGCACTATGTCAATAGGTTAGTCCCAAAAAATAATATAAAGTTTCTATAAAATGAATATAAAACATCCAAGAATGATAATATAACAACATGGAACAATAAAAAATTATAGATACGTTCGAGACGTATCAGATCTTCCTGGCTCGATAGACGAATTCCTCCTTGTAATTTTTGAGCCACTCCTTCGAGTGGGTGATGCCAGCCGAAGCCCGACCGAACATGTTCCCTTTTCCCGAAGAGATTCGATAACTTAGCCTCGAAGACCAAGCACCTTGGCATGAGCTGTTCCACTCAACCTGACAACTTTATTGAAACGGCTCACCGCACGATCGGTTGAGCAGTTACTGCTCTCCTCAAATCGCGGCCTGAGGAAAAAAATATTGGCATGTCCCTTCGAGGCTGAGATCATGCCTATTTTCTCAGGGATATCACCAAGATTTTGTTTCCCCCATATGCTCAACGACATCTTTGATGGGAGTGGCGAGTTTATCGGTGCGGCGAGGGAGACTCTTGGCCTTTCACAAGCCTATAAGAGCAAAAGGGATGATAGCTCAACTGACCATGCTCCCATTCTTCCCATCTACTGCTTCATCTAGCTCTAGCGCCTAGGTCCGATCCCGCATCCCTTTCCTCCGGCGAGTCCATCCTCTTTTGCCAGCTATGGCCGAGACCCTCCAGGGGCACTGGAGGTGGTTCCATCGTGACTGATGCACCATCCTGGAGCTATGCAACATGGTGTACCTGACCGCCGACATTCCCACATGTGCTCCCGCCACTGGCCAGGAAGTGCCCGCTCCCAACGCTGGGGAGCAGGTAGTTTTTGTCCCCCACCTCATCTGAGAGTTGGGGTTCCTGCTGCACCCTTTTGTGCACGGGGTGATATTTTACTACGTGATGGATTTTTATCATCTATCCCCAAACTCCGCCATCCACCTCACCTCCTTTATCACGGTCTACGAGGGCTTTCTCCGCTACGAGCCACACTTCGGCTTGTGGCTGAAGATATTCGGAATCAAGCCGAAATCCAGTGGCTTCGACCTTGCAGAGTGTGGAGGGGCCATGATTAGTAAGAACCAGGAAGCCTAATGGCCCAAGGGCACCTTCATCGAGACAATGAAGGAGTGGCAGTGGGAATGGTTCTACATCATGGAACCGTTTGCACCTAGCCAAGCCATGATCCTAGCCTTCTCGGTCGGACCCCTCGAGAAGCTCAAGTCTTTGAAAGAGAAAGGTGTCGCCTGGGGAAACCAAAGGAGGTGGAGGACCTGGTCAAAAGGGTCAAATGGTGGTCCACCATGGGGAAGATCGAGCTCGCCGACGTCATCAACGTCAAGCTCAACTGCCGCATGCTCACTCTCCAACTTCGGGCTGCCCTGATGTGGGCACAAAAGCCTGAGGACATGGGCCCGTGATACGTCTCCAACGTATCTATCATTTTTTATTATTCCATGATATTAAGGTTCATTCTTAGATGCTTTATACTCATTTACTAGCAACTTTATATCATTTTTGGGGACTAACCTATTGACATAGTGCCCAATGCCAGTAGCTACTTTTGCTTATTTTTTTACTTCATAGAAAATCAATACCAAACGGAGTCCAAATGCCATGAAACTTTTTGGAGAATTTTTTCTGCCTAGAAGACCCCCAAGTGGCCAAGGAAGTGCACCAGAGAAGGCTCATGGGGCCCACGAGGCACTAGGGCGCGCCACAGGCCCCAGGCGCGCCCTGGTGGGTAGTGGAACCCATGGGAGGCTTCTCCACTGACAATCAGCTCTATAAATACTCTAAAATCCCAAAAATCCCAAGGAAATTCGAGGAAATACAGTTTCCGCCGCCCCAAGTTCTAGAACCACGAGATTCAATCTAGAGGCCTTTTCTCACACTCTGCCAGAGTGGTAAACGATCACGAAGGGGTTCTTCATCATCCTTATTGCCCCTCCGATGATGTGTGAGTAGTTTAGGACAGACCTACGGGTCCGTAGGTAGTAGCAATATGGCTTCTTCTCTCTTTTTGATCTTCAATACAATGTTTTCCTCGATGTTCTTGGAGATCTATTCAATGTAACGACTTTTTGCGGTGTGTTTGTTGGGATTCGATGAATTATGAGTTTATGATCAGATCTATCCATGAATATTATTTGAGTCTTTGCTGGACTCTTTTATGAATGATATTTGTAGAATATTATTTGAGTCTTTGTTGGACTCTTTTATGAATGATATTTGTAGCCTCGTATTTCTTCTCTGAACTTTGGGTTGGTTTGACCAACTAGATTGATTTTGTCTTGCAATGGGAAGAGGTGCTTTGTGATGGGTTCGATCTTGTGGTGCTCAATCTCAGTGACAGAAAGAGACATGACACGTATGTATCATTGCTATTAAGGATAATAAGATGGGGTCTATTCCTACATGAATAGATCTTGTCTACATCATGTCATCATTCTTATTGCATTACTCCGTTTTTTCATGAACTTAATAGACTAGATGCATGCTGGAGAGCGGTCGATGTCTGGAGTAATAGTAGTAGATGCAGGCAGGAGTCGGTCTACTAATCTTGGACGTGATGCCTATATACATGATCATTTCCCTGGATATCTTCATAATTATTTGCTTTTCTATCAATTTCCCAACAATAATTTGTTTACCTACCGTATGCTATTTTCTCGAGAGAAGCATCTAGTGAAATCTACAGCCCCCATGTCTATTTCCTATCAGTTTATTTTCAGATCTATTTATCCAAAAACCCAAAAATACCTTGCTGCACCTTTTCTTTATTTATGTTATTTTGTGGTTTTGCTAGACATATTTGTCAAATCTCATACAATTTAATATATCTTAATATCGAGGAGGGATTGACAACCCCTCCTGCGCATTGGGTTGCAAGTTTTGTTGTTTGTGTGCAGGTGCTGTTGACATAGTGTTGCTTGGTTCTCCTACTGGATTGATAAGATGGGTTTCATAACCGAGGGAAATAATTACGGTTCTTGTGCTGCATCATCCTCTCCTCTTCGGGGAATTACCAACGCAGATTCAAGCGATCAGCCCCCTCACCGCCTTCTTCTGCTCCACCTTGGCCGCCATGTGGACAAAGGTCATGAACCTAGCAAAGAACAAGATCCCCAAGGAAGGGGTGGACCGCAGCCTCGAGGATGGCTATGAAGTGCCCCGGGTAAGTGATCTTACACACTGGTCAATGCTTCTATCCTTCATATCAAGGAGCTAAATTTAATGAATTATTATGCTTGACGCCTTGCAGAAGTGGCTGGCCTGGGTAGAAGGGGTGCGATGCCTGACTCCACTGCCAGACGAGCCCATGACCCCTTGGTTGTGGTGCTGCTGATGAAGGAGCCACATGTGGTGGCCCCCAAAGGGGCGAAGTCCCAGATGGGCAAGCCGGGTGGTCCAAAGGGATGAACCTCCTCAATGTCACCCTCCTCCAAGTCGGGGGGAGGAACCCGAAACACCCATAATGGCGACGTGGAGGAGGGTAACATTGAGGTGGTTCCTCCACCGAAAGGGAAGAGGACAACGTCGGAGGACGCTGTCCTCGGCATACAGCCCAAGGGCTCAAAGAGGCCAAAGATAACCTCAGCCAGTGCCAGCGGCAAGTTGCCGAAGAGAGTCGAGCTATCTGGTGACTTGGAAGAAGACCTCCTCGCGATGGGGAGGAATAAACCAGCGCCTGGAGGGTAAGCCGTTGTCTTTATACTTTGTCGTTTTATCTTGACAAGTTCTTTCAGCAAGGGAAAACATCATTGAGTGTCTTTTCTTACGCAGTCCACCAAGGGTAATTCAAAGCGGTTCGTCAAGCGGATTGCTACCCGCTGATCCTCCTCCCACACAAGAGGGGTTAGGGGAGGCAACATCCACCCCGGCCCTGGAAGTTAATACGACAAGGGCCGAAGAGGTGGCCATCATGGTCGAGGTCGACACCTCGGCCCAACAAGACCCGGGGGAGAAACACCCCGAGGTCATTGAAGAGGGGCTGGGCCAGTCATTGGTCCAACCAATATCTGCTTCAACTCCACCACCACAGGAGGAGACCACTCGGGCCGGCACATTGGTGCCTGAGTCCAAGTTCATGCCACTACCCCCGCCAGCTGCCCAAGGACGGGCTGGCATGGGGTGGACCGAGGAGGTGGAGGAGATCTTGAAGAGCTCCTCCCTAAAGGAGGAGCACTGTGCCATGATATGTGCGGCGCTACAGGGCTTCTGGTCTATGGGGGGCGGCCTGCATGAGATTTTTAAGAACCTTGTAACGGCCTTCGAGGTATGCTTCTACCCTTGACCCGAATTTAATTTGTCTGAGGACATAATTCCACATTGTTCTACATGGCTTAGTGGGTGAGTAGTCCCCAAGCCCAAAGTTAGTTTCAAGAAACCGACATTAGGGTTGTGAAATTTGATAGGAGCCTGTCATAGAGCCCCTAGGGTGCTGCTTGAATGTAGTCGCCCTGAAACTTCAATTGTTGCCTTTGTAATAAGGATTTTTCCTTCCAGGTCTCGACGTCGACTCCGTACTCCATCTTTGAAGAGATTGCGGAGATGAACCAGAAGCTCAAGAGGTCCCAGAAGGACCTCGACCTGGTGAAACAGAGATTCGAGCAATCTTGAGGTAAGCAAGTTAAGTTTGCATTTATACTTTGCACAAAAAGAGTGATGATAAGTCTTGCTAAAAAAACTAAAGTCGAACTGTTTTAATGATAGTAGCATTTGCTAAGCTTAAGAAGCTCAAGGCCGAGCTCAAAACACCTTGGCAGGAGGTGAAGCAGCACGAGGCTGTGGCCGCGGATGTGGAGAAGGCCCGAGTCACCAAATAGGCGGCAGGAGACAAGGACCAGGTGCAGGTTGTTGAGGTCGAGGAGACCCTGAAGGGTGTGTTTCATGCACGCGAAAACCTTGAGGCGGAGGGGTAGCAAACGAAGGAGGAGCTCGAGAAGCTCCGGCTTGCCCTTGCCAACCTCAAAACCACGGCCCGGAAGGACCGTAAGGTGCTCTAGGAGTTGGAGAAAATTACCTCGGTGAAAGCACAAGTGCTCCTTGGGTGATTTTGGTAATTAATGTCGACATATCTCTTGTTAGACTAATGCTTTTATCTAGTGCATTCCAGACAAGTTCAACAATGGTGTGGAAAGGACTAGAGATGTGGAGCCCTCAAAATGCTAAGGACACATATTGACAAAAGCTCAAGACTCTTCATTTTTTAGTGATCCAAGATCACATTGAGTCCATAGTAAAGCCAATACTATTAAAATGGGATGAGGTGTTGCTTAATGGTCTACTTGCTCAAGTGCTTAGTGATATTGCTCCAATGCCCTAAACCACTTTATCATTCCAAATATGTCAAAATACCAAACTCCACCTCTGCCCCAACGATTCTTTCTATCTAGCACCACCGAGTTCATATGACATCGCCACTGCTCAAAACCCTAACAATTCGGTCACATCGATACAGATCTCGGTCTCACCAAGATGGCTTTGCCAGTGCTCTGTGATTTTTTAATTTATTTCGGTCTCACCGAGTTATGCGATCGGTCTCACCGAGTTGGCTTGACATTCACTCTATTGCCTTATTGCTTCACTTCGGTCTCACCGAGTTGATGCAATCGGTTCCACCAAGTTGATGTTAGCCCTAAGTCCTAGCACATCAGTCCCACCGAGTTGTTCTAGTCGGTCCCACCGAGATTCCTAACGTTCACATTTTGAACTAAATCGGTCTCACCGAGTTCTTCTATTCGGTCTGACCGAGTTGGGTGAAATGTTTGTAACAGCTGGATTTTATGTGGTGGCTATATATACCCCTCCATCCCCTTCTCCATATGAGAGAGAGTCATCAGAACGTTCCTACACTTCTATCATACATTTTCTGAGAGAGAACAACCTACTCATGTGTTGAGATCAAGATATACCAATCCTACCACAAGAATCTTGATTTCTAGCCTTCCCCAAGTTGATTTCCACTCAAATCATCTTTCCACCATATCCAAATCTGTGATAGAGAGTTGAGTGTTGGGTAGCATTTGAAGCACAAGAGCAAGGAGTTCATCATCAACACACCATCTATTACCTTTTGGAGAGTGGTGTCTCCTAGATTGGTTAGGTGTCACTTGGGAGCCTCCGATAAGATTGTCGAGTTGAACCAATAAGTTTGCAAGGGCAAGGAGATCGCCTAATTCGTGAAGATCTACTCGAGTGAGGCCAGTCCTTCGTGGGCGATGGCCATGGTGGGATAGACAAACTTTCTTCTCCATGGACCCTTCGTGGGTGGAGCCCTCCACGGACTCGCATAAACATTACCCTTCGTCGGTTCAAGTCTCCATTAACGTGGATGTACGATAGCACCACCTATCGGAACCACGCCAAAAATCTCTATGTCTTCATTGTGTTTGCACACTCCAAACCCATCCCTTTACTTTCTTGCAACTAGCATGCTTTACTCTTTCTGCTACATATACTCTTGTCATGCTTGCTTGAGATGTATTGTGAATGTTTAAACTTTTGCTAAAACTCCACCTCAACTTGAAGAACCTAAAAACTACCACTTTTACTTGTTGAGGGTCTAATCAGCCCCCCTCTAGACTCCTCTTCTCAATCCTTTCAATTGGTATCAGAGCTTTGGTCCCCATTGCTTTGGTTTAATCGCCATTGGAGAAAGATGGATGAGTCTACGATCGGGAGTATTAGACGTAGAGTGCCTATGCTTGACGGAGAGTTCTATAGTTCTTGGAAGAATGAGATGCTAGAGATTTTCAATGAATATAATTTGAACGAGTATATTACTAGCCCTTAAGTGCCCCCATCGATCCTTTGCATCCTACCCCCGATGAGTATGTTTGCATGACCCGCAAACCTAAAATTATTGATCTTATCAGGAGGGGATTGCCTGCCGAGTAATTTGCGTGTATGCTTGCCTACATTTGACTGTGCTTACACTATATGGAAATATCTTGAGGAGCGCTTTCCAAACTATTCCTTGAAAAATCTAGATGAGATTCTTCAAAAGTCCATTGCTGTTCAAAATATGGATCCTAGTGATCCTAAATTTGATGATTGTCTATTTGAGCTCCATGACCTTATGCGTGCCAAAGGAGATGTTGGAGTTATTAGTGGCATCATCTCGTGAATTATTAGAATTCATAAACATGCACATTATCATGGTCATAAATCTAATGAATCACTCTCTCTAGGTGATGAGCATTCACATGATGACGTTGAACATGGATATTATGATGAGGATGATGATAGTGACTTTGATCTTGATGAGACAATCAGATACTTTGGTCCTATGGCTAACCTTCGTGGTTACATGGCCGGAGGAAAGGAATGGGTTCTTGATAGTGGATGTACTGATCATATGACCGGAGATATGGACATGTTTCGTGAGCTTGCTGAGAACAACGGTCCCCACAAGTATGTCACTTTTGGTGACAACTCCAAGGGTAAGGTTGTTGGCCTTAGTAAGGTGGCCATCTCCCATGATGGCTCGATCCAAAATGTTATGCTCGTTGAATCTCTTGGTTATAATCTACTTTCCGTATCTGGACCAGCTGACTTCGGTTTTAATGTTCTATTTACTAAAGTAGATTGCCAAGTGTTTCAAAGAGATAATCATAATATGGTCTTTACTGGTAAAAGTTTTTCTTTATCACTTTCAGTTTATCAACTGAATTGCTTGAGGACAAGCAAAGGTTTAAGCTTGGGGGAGTTGATATGTCTCCATCGTATCTACTTTTCCAAACACTTTTGCCCTTGTTTTGGACTCTAACTTGCATGATTTGAATGGAACTAACCCGGACTGATGTTTTCAGCAGAATTGCCATGGTGTTATTTTCGTGCAGAAATAAAAGTTGGAATATATAAAAAATACTGGAAGAAAGATCCACGTCAGGGGGCCCACACCCTGTCCACGAGGGTGGGGGCGCGCCCTACCCCCTGGGCGCGCCCCCCTGCCTCGTGGCCCCCCTAACGCTCCACCGACCTCAAGTCCAACTCCCTATATTCGTGTTCGGGGAGAAAAAAATCAGAGAGAAGGATTCATCGCATTTTACGATATGAAGCCGCCACCATCATCATGCAAGTCCGTTCGGGGCTGATCTGGAGTCCGTTCGGGGCTCCGGAGAGGGGAATCCGTCGCCATCGTCATCATCAACCTTCCTCCATCACCAATTTCATGATGCTCACCGCCGTGCTTGAGTAATTCCATCGTAGGCTTGCTAGATGGTGATTGGTTGGATGAGATTTATCATGTAATCGAGTTAGTTTTGTTAGGGTTTGATCCCTAGTATCCACTATGTTCTGAGATTGATGTTGCTATGACTTTGCTATGCTTAATGCTTGTCACTAAGGCCCGAGTGCCATGATTTCAGATCTGACCCTGTTATGTTTTCATCAATATATGAGAGTTCTTGATCCTATCTGGCAAGTCTATAGTCACCTATTATGTGTTATGATCCGTTAACCCTGAAGTGACAATAATCGGGACCACTACCGGTGATGACCGTACTTTGAGGAGTTCATCTATTCACTATGTGCTAATGCTGTGGTCCAGTACTCTATTAGAAGGAGGCCTTAATATCCCTTAGTTTCCAATAGGACCCCGCTGCCATGGGAGGGTAGGACAAAAGATGTCATGCAAGTTCTTTTCCTATAAGCACGTATGACTATATTCGGAATACATGCCTACATTACATTGATGAACTGGAGCTAGTTCTGTGTCACCCTATGTTATGACTGTTACATGATCGATCGCATCCGGCATAATTCTCCATCACCGATCCATTGCCTATGAGCTTTTCATATATTGTTCTTCGCTTATTTACTTTTCCGCTGCTACTGTTACAATCACTACAAAACCCAAAAATATTACTTTTGCTACTATTACCTTTTGCTATCGTTACCACTACTATCATATTACTTTGCTACTAAATACCTTGCTGCAGATATTAAGTTTCCAGGTGTGGTTGAATTGACAACTCAGCTGCTAATACTTGAGAATATTCTTTGGCTCCCGTTGTGTCGAATCAATAAATTTTGGTTGAATACTCTACCCTCGAAAACTGTTGTGATCCCCTGTACTTGTGGGTTATGAAGAACATTTTCTGGCGCCGTTGCCATTGAGCATAGCTCTATTCTTTGAGTCACATGGGATTTACATCTGCTTATCATTATGAAGAACTTGAAAGATCAAAGAACCAAGATTTTTCCCTCAACTACGAGGGGAGGTAAGGAACTGCCATCTAGCTCTGCACTTGATTCACCTTCTGTTTTGAGTAAGCTTGCGACACCTAAACCTGCTTCTGCTATTAATTCTGATATGTCGCATGTTATTGATGATGCCACTTCTACTATGCATGATACTTATGATGACACTACTTCTATGCTCGATACTACTATGCCACTTGGTGAATTTCTTGATGAACAACTTGCTAGGGCTAGAGAGAATGAAATTATTGAAACTGATAATATTGATAAAAGTGATGATGAAGATTCTCCCCCTAGATATGAATTGCCTGTTGTTCCTGAGGGTTATGTTATGGATGAAGAAACTGCTAGAGACTTTCTTGCCTGCAATGATAGAAGTGATCTTAAGAAATTATTAGCTAAGCTTAAAGAATAGTCTTTGAATTCTAGAATGAAATATGATGCTGCTTATGCTACTTCACCTATCTTTAATATTGATAAGGATTATGATTTCTCAGTTGATCCTGATATAATTACTTTGGTTGAATCTAATCCTTTTTATGGCTATGAATCTGAAACTGTTGTGGCACATCTTACTAAATTAAATGATATAGATACCCTGTTCACTAATGATGAGAAAACTTGCTACTTTTATATCCTCAAATTATTTCCATTCTCATTAAAGGGTGATGCTAAGATATGGTTTATTTTCTTGATCCTGGTTGTGTGCGTAGTCCCGAGGATATGGTTTACTACTTCTCTGCTAAATATTTCCCCGCTCATAAGAAACAAGCTGCTTTAAGGGAAATAGATAATTTCGTGAAAATTGAAGAAGAGAGTCTCCCACAAGATTGGGGGACGCTTCTCCAATTACTTAATGCTTTGCCTGATCATCCTCTCAAGAAAAATGAAATACTTGATATCTCTTATAATGGACTAACCGATGCTTCCAGAGATTACCTGGATAGTTGTGCTGGTTGTGTTTTCTGGGAAAGAACAGTTGATCAAGCTAAAATTCTATTGAATAATATGTTGACCAATGAAAATAATTGGACACTTCCTGAACCAACTCCTAAGCCAACTCCGAAGAAAAGGGGTATTCTATTTCTCAGTCGTGAAGATATGCAACATGCAAAGAAATCTATGAAAGAAAAAGGTATTAAAGCTGAAGATGTTAAGAATTTACCTCCTGTTGAAGAAATACATGGTCTTAATTCATCACCTATTGAAGAAACACACGGTCTCGATAACCCGAGGTAGTAAAGGTAAATTCTCTCTATAGAAATGATAAAGCTGAAATCCCTCCTGCTGAGTTTGCTAGCCAATGTTTGGATGAATTTGATAACTTTATGGTTAAGCAAGAAGATTTTAATGCTTATTTTGGTAGACAACTGAAATGCAATGCTTATGTGATTGAACACTTGAGTGATTATATGGCTAGTGTTAATGGTGAACTTAAACTTATTAGTAAACATGCTTCTATGGTTACCACTCAAGTAGAACAAGTACTTAAAGCTCAGAATGATTTGCTCAATAAATTGAATAGTAAGAATAATGACTTTGCTGTTAGAGTTGCAACTAGAGGAGGTAAAGTGACTCGGGAACCTTTGTATCCTTAGGGTCACCCTAAGAGAATTGAGTAGGACTCTCATACAAATAACGTTGATGCACCTAGTCCTTCTAAGAGGAAGAAAAAGAAAAATGATAGGACTTTGCATGCTTCTAGTGAACCTGTTGTAGACACACCTGAGAATCCCAATGATATTTCTATTTCTGAGGCTGAAACACAATCTGGTAATGAACATAAACCTAGTGATAATGTTAATAATGAGGTTCATGTTGATGCTCAACTTAGCAATAATAATGATGTAGAAATTGAACCTGTTGTTGATCTTGATAACCCACAATCAAAGAATCAACGTTATGATAAGAGAGACTTTGTTGCTAGGAAGCACGGTAAAGAAAGATAACCATGGGTTCAGAAGCCCGTGCCTTTTCCTCCTAAACCATCCAAGAAAAAGGATGATGAGGATTTTGAGCGCTTTGCTGAAATGATTAGACCTATCTTTTTGCGTATGCGTTTGATTGATATGCTTAAAATGAATCCTTATGATAAGTATATGAAGGAAATTGTTACAAATAAGAGAAAGATACCGGAAGGTGAAATTTCCACCATGCTTGCTAATTATACTTTTAAGGGTGGAATACCAAAGAAACTTGGAGATCCAGGAGTACCAACTATACCATGCTCCATTAAAAGAAACTATGCTAAAACTACTTTGTGTGATCTTGGAGCCGGTGTTAGTGTTATGCCTCTCTCTTTATATCATAGACTTGATATGAATAAGTTGACACCTACTGAAATATCTTTGCAAACGGCTGATAAATCAACTGCTATACCTGTCGGTATTTGTGAGGACGTGCCTGTTGTGGTTGCAAACGTTACTATTTTAACTGACTTTGTTATTCTTGATATTCCCGAGGACGATAGTATGTCTATTATTCTTGGAAGAACCTTTTTGAATACTGCAGGGGCTGTTATTGATTGCACCAAAGGCAATTTCACTTTTCATGTCAATGGTAATGAGCATACGGTACACTTTCCGAGGAAACAACCTCAAGTCCATAGTATCAATTCTATTGGAAAAATTTCAACAATTACTATTGGAGGCTTTGAATTTCCTCTTCCTACTGTCAAGAAGAAATATGATATTCTTATTATTGGGGACATGCATATCCCTGTTGAGGTAACCTAGTGTTATTCGAAAATTCTCCGGTTTCATGTTATTCGAAATGAGTTTGTTAACAAGACCTGACCAACCTTGTTAGTGGATTCCTTTTGATGAGCATGAGATTGATGAATTTAGAAAACTCAACTCTATGTACCCTATTTTTACTTTTTGTTATGTATATTAAATAACACAAAATAGTATTTTTCTGTCTTTTTTCTGAATTATCCATGCAATAAAAAATACCCCGAAAATAAAAGTTCTCCCAATGCATTAATGGTAAGGATGAAGCATGTCACATGTGTGTGCCAGATCTTAGTGTTCTCAAGAGTGTTGTATTAGGAGATAGTCAATATAACTTGGGGGCCATTATTGCATGTAGGTTGCATAATAATAGAATTAATGGAGATTTCTTTGGTGGAATTTATGCAACCCGTCTAGCTAATTTTCTTGAGATACCTATACGTGGATATGATATTGAGTTGCCTCCTATTTATTTAGATTATGAGGCTATGGTTCGTCATCAGTATGTTGAGAGGAACGATCAGTTCCTCCTGTACCGAATAATCTTTGACAGACGACGCACCTATCACGTCGCTCTCCCTGCTCCTACTTTCTTTAACTTTTAGGCAAAGGGGAGATATTTTATAACCAGGGAGGAGGCGACCGAGTACGAAAGAAGGGCGGAGACAGCTCGCCTCCAAGCTGTAGCTCATCAGGCAATTGTCGCTGCATCTCAGTACGACCCCAACTATAACTTTGGATATCCACCAGGCTAGCCGTGGCCATAGACCAACTTAGGCCAAAATCCTAAGCTTGGGGGAGTACGTATCTCTCACCGACATTACATTCCTGTTCACACACTCATGCTAGTTGTCGTTGCTCATACTTTTTCATTGTAATATCCATGCTAGTTTATTTCCCTTTTTATGATTTCTTCTTGTGTGTTTGATAAACCTTAAGAAAAACAAAAATAATAGTTGTAGCTTTTAGCTAATTTCCTTCTCATGCTGTAGTAGTAATAATTAAAAGAAAACCCAAAAAGATTTCTCGTTCTTCTTTTGCTTGTTGGGAGCTTTCCCGTGTAAATAGTTTTATTTCTTTTCTTGTTCTTTAGGGGTCGAGAGGAGAAGACCATGATGAAAATGTTGATCGGCTCTCATATGCATTATTGTTGATCTAACAAAGAGCCCATATTACCTTGTCTTCTCTCTTGAATTGAATGCTTGCAGATTCCAGCTTAGTCCAATGCATGTGCACTATTATTATTATCCACACTATTCGGTCGTGCAAGTGAAAGGCAATAATGATGATTATATGATGAACTGATTGAGATGAGAAAAGCTGGTATGAACTCAACCTCTGTTGTTTTTGTAAATATGATTAGTTCATCGTTCCTGATTCAGCCTATTATGAAAGAAACATATTCGCAATGACAATTAGAGATTGTAGTTGCTTATGCCATGCTTAATTAGCTCGGAGTTTATAATGGTTTACCTTGTGTGCCAACATGTTATTAAAATGATTGTGATGTGATATGATAGGGTGGTATCCTCTTTTGAACGATTCGAGTGGCTTGACTTGGCACATGTTCATGCATGTAGTTGAAACAAAATCGTCATAGCCTCTATGATATTTATGTTCATGGTGCATTATATCTTACTTATGCTTGCATTCGGTGTTGATTAATTTTAATGCATGTTCATGACTGTTGTCGCTCTCTAGCTAGTCGCTTCCCGGTATTTTTGTAGCCTTCACTCGTACTAAGCGGGAATACTGCTTGTGCATCCAATTACAAAAACCCTAAAGTTATTCCATATGAGTCCACCATACCTACCTATCTATGGTATCTACGTGCCGTTCCAAGTAAATTTATACGTGCCAAACTCTAAACCTTCAAATAAACGTTTTGTTTTGTATGCTCGAATAGCTCATGTATCAACTAGGGTTGTCTGTATCTTCCATGCTAGGCGGGTTATTCTCAAGAGGAGTGGACTCCACTCCTCAGTCACGAGAAAATGGCTAGTGTCGGTGTCAAAACCGGCGGATCTCGGGTAGGGGGTCCCGAACTGTGCGTCTAAGGTGGATGGTAACAGGAGGCAGGGGACACGATGTTTTACCCAGGTTTGGGCCCTCTTGATGGAGGTAAAACCCTACGACCTACTTGATTAATATTGATGATATGGGTAGTACAAGAGTAGATCTACCACGAGATCAGAGAGGCTAAACCCTAGAAGCTAGCCTATGGTATGATTGTATGTTATTATGTCCTACGGACTAAAACCATCCGGTTTATATTGACACCGGAGAGGGTTAGGGTTACACAAGGTCGGTTACAAAGGAGGAGATATCCATATCCATACTGCCTAGCTTGCTTTCCACGCCAAGTAGAGTCCCATCCGGACACGAGATGAAGTCTTCAATCTTGTATCTTCATAGTCCAACAGTCCAGCCAAAGGATATAGTCCGGAGACCCCTAATCCCGGACTCCCTCAGTAGCCCCTGAACCAGGCTTCAATGATGATGAGTCCGGTGCACAGTGTTTTCTTCGGCATTGCAAGGTGGGTTCCTTCTCCGAACTTACCATAGAAGAGTTTGAATACTAGGATAGTGTCCGACCCTGCGAAATAAATTCCACATACCACCGTAGAGAGAATAATATTTCCACAAATCTAATCTGCTGACACGTTTCGGCAACATGACATCATGCCATGGCCCGGTGATTATTCGAACCGTTTCCTTTAACTAGCCCCGCACATAACGCGAGGCAGTTTTTTGACACGTCTTGTCAAAGCAGAGATCGTGTCCCTTGATTACGGGATTCTCATCAATACGGGCGTGGGTAACCCAACCATGCCATTGATTACAGTGCTTGGGGGATAAGCGAGTTTTACCAAGCTAGTGGTGGCGCATAGTTTCGGCTGCCCGTATAAAGGGACAAGGATTCACCTTTTCATCCACGCCTTCTTCCTCCTTTGCTCATCCATTTTCGCACACTCGAGCTCCAGTGCCCAAGTCCGCATTTCCCACCTCAACCTTCTCCAACCATGTCCGGAGCGGGAGGCAAGTGGATGGTCTCCTCCGTCATGGAGGGACACATCAAGAAGCTGAGGAGAGCCGGATACCTGCCCGACGACATCGCGCACCGGCTCCCAGATGAGGGGCAGCTCATCCCCACCCCCAGGCCCCACGAGAGGGTAGTGTTCCTTACCCATTTCCTCCGCGGACTGGGATTCCCTCTCCACCCATTCGTCCGGGGGCTCATGTTCTACTATGGCCTGGATTTCCACGATCTAGCCCCGAACTTCATCCTCAACATCTCGGCGTTTATCATCGTGTGCGAGGCCTTCCTCCGCATCAAGCCCCACTTCGGCTTATGGCTGAAGACCTTCAATGTCAAGCCGAAGGTTGTGAGCGGCCGCTAGGCGGAGTGCGGAGGTGCCATGGTGGGCAAGATGCCCAACGTCACATGGATCGAGGGCTCCTTCGTGGAGACCATAAAGGGGTGGCAATCGGGGTGGTTCTACATCACCGAGCCGCGTGACCCTGCGTGGGCTGTGGCCCCCGAGTTCCGATCTGGCATCCCCACGCGGCTCACCTCCTGGCAAGAGAAGGGCCTATCCTGGGGTAGTTCGGGGGAGCTGACCGGACTCCAAAAATGTATCCAAAACATGGTGAGCAAGAAGCTCAAACTCGTCAACATAGTCCAGGTCATGCTCATCCGCCGGATCCTCCCGTGTCAACAACGGGCTTTCAACTTGTGGGAGTTCGACCCGGCCCAGCACCAAACTCTGAACAGGCTCTTCGACACAACACACGAGGATGCCTGGAAGGTGCTATTCAAGAGCGCTGAGGTTCCCCCTCCCACTACCGAGGATCACGGATTCTACGCGAAGCGCCAAGCCAGCGCGGTAAGCTGTTTTACCTCTTACAGGATACTTGTTTTTCATAGTTTGACTCTATGCAGAATCTAAGCTCCCGTACCTTTGACAGGACTGGCAGGAAATGGCCGGACAGATCGACTGTCCGGCTCCTTTGCCCGAAGGCCCAGCAGACGCTCTCCTGACGGAGATGCTGACTCCGGCTCCTTACAAGGTGCCCGAGAAGACCAAGAGGACCAAGGGAACCCGAAAGAGTTCACGACGCCAGGTGTTATCGGACTCCTCGTCCGATAACTCTGTGGCACACTCCTCCCCCGAAGAAGAGGAGGAAGAAGAAGATGCTCCCCCTCCAGTTGGGGGAGACAAGAAAAGGAAGGCCGCCCCAACCAGGGGGGCCGAAGGGTCCAAGAAGGGAAGGACTCGCCTTCCGGACTACTCTACCACTGCCGCCGAAGGCGAAGATGAGTGGCTGCTCAGGGCCAAGCCCCTCGCAAAGTCGTAAGTATTCGGACGCCAGAGTAACTCATAGCATTCATTTGTCACACTGTTTCCTCTAACGCCGAATTATGATTATGCAGACTGCCACGAGCCCGTATCGATGTATTGTCGGACGGCTCCCTGGGCTCGTCGGATATGGATAGCGATCCACTTCCGACCGCCACCTCCCCCTGCCCTACGGACAATGCCGAGGTATTGTCTCAAGAGGCACTTGGTCGAGGGGAGAGAATCCCGGAAGCGCCTCAAGGCGACCTTCCAAACTCCGGGAGCAGAGGGAGCAAGGCTCCCGAGGGCTCCGAGTTCGGCCCTCAGCCGAACACCGCGCCGGAACCCCCAGTGGTTCCGGACTCGAGTAGGCAGCCTCCTTCTAAAAGGGGGAAGGTGCCTGTGCCGGTGACCTCTATCCATCCAGAGGCACCGGACAATCTGCTGGGAGCGCTTCGCAGCGCTTCCATCGACGAGGAGCACCGCACTATTATGAGTGCGGTGGTCCAGAAGGTTCAGTCTGCCAAGAGCGGATTGACTGAAGCCTGTGGCAGCCTTCTAACAGGCTTTGAGGTAAGTGTTTGAAATATAGGAAAAATATTACCGCATAGACAGTAGCCCCTGATGCTCTGTTCGGTGTTCAAAAAGAAAAGCCGAATAGAGGATCAAATAATACCGCAGGAGTCTAACATAAGTATGTCTATATGCGTATGCAGGCTTCGCTGCTGGCCTCAGCCGCACTGACTGCGGAGGTCGCCACACTGAAGCAGGTCCTCAAGGGGTCCAAGAAAGAGCTCGGCCTTGCCAAGAGGCAGCTCGAGGAGAACAAGGGTAAGTAATACCCTGTCTATAAATATGTATATATAAAAGAAGACGTGATTGCAGAATGACAGGATCATCGTATATTTGCCAGGGGCCACGACCGAGGTGGCGACCCTGAAGCAAGCGCTATCCGAGGCCGAAGACAAAGCGGCCAAGGAGCGCACCGAGCAGGAAAGGCAAGAGGCACGGGTGGGCGAGGTGCAGCAAGAGCTCCAAGCTCTCGTGTCGAAGCATGAGGCGTTGGAGCGTGACTCGAAGACGCGAGAGTCCGAGCTTGCCGCCACCCGTGAAAGTGCAAAGAGTGCCAAGGCCGAAACATAGAAGGCCCTCCAGGAGATTGATGCAATGAAGAAGATAGCGGCGGGTAAGGCATTCTATATGCAAAGCAAGGATGTGAAAGTAAATTACCTGTTACTTACCCAAATCCGGAGCTCTCCAGGAGCATTCACAGATTTGCCCCGCAGCGTATCGAATGCCGCAACTTTTTACCAGGCCGAGGAGGGAAGCTCAATGGAGAAGTTGTTCTGGGCCCAATATACTGGGACCGAACACCCTGTGCCTATGAGCGACCAGCTAAAGCAGATGGTCGAGCTACACAAGGCGGCCGAGCAGGCCATGAAGGGCTTGATAGTCCGGCTGTGGCCTGGCGACGCCCTTCCGAACAGCTACTTCGGCCTGGTGAGGCGGCTTGTGGATGCCTGCCCACGGCTGGAAGTCGTCAAGCGGTCCGTCTGCATTGAAGGTGCACGCGGGGCTTTCGCCCGTGTGAAGGTGCAATGGGCCAAGCTAGACGCCGTGAAGCTGATCAAGGAAGGGTCGCCGGCGGGCAAGGAGCATCGCCACCCCGAGATGTACTATGAGGGTGTCCTGAAGGGTGCCCGTCTCGTAGCGGACGAGTGTATGAAAGATGTAATATTTGAATGAATTTGCTCGTGTGATCCTGTATGCTGAAAACCTGTTTCATATGCGCTATGCAACGCTTGTTTGAATTTAAATATTACCTTCTGTTCGGCCGTTTATCAAATCTGAGAGATGGCTAGTCGTCGGCTTCTGCCCCCATGCCACGAGTGCTGGGGTGTTCGGGATAAACCTGAGCACTCTTGTTCCCATTTTTGGGTCCTTCGAGGGAGGTGCTTGGCGCAACGAACAAGGCAATCAGACTAATAATGCTTTATCACTTTCACTTAGCCATAGAATTCTATAATTTTAAATTTCGGCGAAGCCCCTGGTATTCAGAAGGCCGAATTCGCGGCGCGATACATGCGTTAAGCCGGACAGGGCTGACTCCTCGCTCCAAGTGGCATAAGTCTTTAGGGACTCGAAAACCTCTCGAACAGCGACCAGTCTCTCGCCTTATCATGACAGTCAGTTTTAGCTTTCTCTACTGAGGTGCTTAGCCCAGCTGAACCGGGGCACAATCGCAGTAGTTCTGCCAGTGCTACCTTAGCCGATATAGCGGAACGTAAGGTACCAAAACATGGGAGCCGGGCAAACCCAACTATTGACTAAAGACATGATTCGGAGCTGATGCATATAATGATATAAGTTCGGGGTGCCGCACTTGTGAAAGTGTTCGGACTTCTCACACCATATTGTGGGGTACTTAAGCCCCTGGTGTATTGGCCGTACCAAAGTGTACGGTTGCAAGGTGTTATTAATGAACACATATATATAAAAAAGGAAGAATGCAATAATAGTCTTAATGCTATGTATTGTTTATTCAAAAAGGTGCGTTAAAGCGGAATGATACATGCAGTGCAATAAGCAAAAAGTAGGACTATATCCCCTCCAAGGGCAAGCTGAGGAATAATGTTAAGGCAAGTATTTCACTCGTTATCGTAATCCACCTGGGAGTTCCGTTTTGTGATGTAGCTTTTTGCCTCCTTGGTTGCTGCATCATGTGTTCGACAATCATGCTGCCGGACAGGGTTTCCAGAGATTAATGTCTTGAAAGAAAAATAACAAAGCAGGAAGCCCCTAGTGCGGTTTAAGCCGCGTCTTGGGGTGTGTCGTAGTTGTGCCCCCCTCCCCACCTGTGCCCATGGTATTTTTAATGTGTAATTATGTATGCGTGGCACGAATTTTGCCGTTTGGCTGGGGCCGGGGTGGGGGCCGCATTGTTATGCAATCTCAGGACATGCCAGGCGGTCCAGTTGCCGATTATTCCGGGCGCGCTTGAAGGTTTTCGGGTCCTTGAACGCCGAACTAGTGGATTGCCTTAAGATGCTGCTTTGCGCTTCCGATGCGAGGGCCGCAGTGTGCTCCTCCGTTCGGAGAGAGCGCTCTGTGTTTCCATTGACTGTAATGACCCCCTGAGGTCCTGGCATCTTGAGCTTGAGGTATGCATAATGCGGTACCACATTGAATCTCGCAAATGCGGTTCGCCCGAGCAGTGCATGATAACCACTGCGGAACGGGACTATATCAAAGATTAACTCTTCGCTTTGGAAGTTATCCGGGGATCCGAAGACCACTTCTAGTGTGATTGAGCCTGTGCAATGGGCCTCTACACCTGGTATGACGCCTTTAAAGGACGTTTTGTGGGTTTGATCCTTGAGGGGTCTATACCCATTTTGCGCACTATGTCCTGGTAAAGCAGGTTCAGGCTGCTGTCGCCATCCATAAGGACTCGAGTGAGGTGAAATCCGTCAATAATTGGGTCTAAGACCAGTGTGGCGAATCCACCATGACGGATACTAGTGGGGTGGTCCCTGCGATCGAAGGTGATCGGACAGGAGGACCATGGGTTGAACTTTGGTGCGACTGGCTCCAACGCATATACATCCCTGAGCGCACGCTTCCGCTCCCTCTTGGGGATGTGGGTTGTGTATATCATGTTCACCGTCCGCACTTGTGGGGGAACCTCTTCTGTCCTCCGGTATTCGGCTGCCGAGGCTCCTCCTCGTCATCGCTATGTGGCCCCTTATCTTTGTTTTCGGCAATTAACTTGCCGGCCTGCTTGAACACCCAACAATCCCTGTTGGTGTGGTTGGCTGGCTTGTCGGGGGTGCCGTGTATTTGACACGAGCGATCAAGTATACGATCCAAATTGGACGGGCCCGGAGTGCTTCTTTTGAATGGCTTTTTCCGCTGACCGGGTTCAGAGTCTTTGAATCCGGCATTGACTGCCGTATCCTCGGTATTGTCGCTGTTAATGCGGCGCTTATGTTTGTTGCGACGTGACCTACCATTGCCGTCCTTGGTATCCGAAGTACCACGGTTCTTTGGTATGTTATTACTCCGAGCCAGCCAGCTGTCTTCTCCCGCACAAAAGCGGGTCATGAGTGTCGTGAGGGCTGCCATATATTTCGACTTTTCCTGACCAAGGTACCGAGCTAGCCACTCCTCGCAGATGTTGTGTTTAAAAGCTGCTAGGGCCTCTACATCCGGACAATCGATGATTTGATTTTTATTTGTTAGGAACCGTGTCCAGAATTTCCTGGCCGATTCCTCTGGCTGCTGAATTATGTGGCTCAAGTCATCGGCATCTGGTGGTCGCACATAAGTGCCCTGAAAGTTGTCGAGGAATGCGGCTTCCAGATCCTCCCAACAGCCAATGGACTCTGCTGGCAAGCTATTGAGCAAATGCCGAGCTGGTCCTTTGAGTTTGAGTGGGAGATATTTAATGGTGTGTAGATCATCACCGCGTGCCATGTGGATATGCAGGCGGAAATCCTCGATCCATACCGCAGGATCTATTGTGCCGTCGTATGATTCTATATTTACGGGTTTGAAACCCTCTGGGATTTGATGATCAGTTACTTCGTCTGTGAAGCATAAGGGGTGTGCGGTGCCTCTGTACTGGGCTATATCGCGACGCAGCTCCAATGAGTCTTGCCCGCTGTGTTCGGCCCAGCCGGATTTACTTTTGCTGTATCCCGCGTGACGTTTATCGTCTCACGTAGTGGCGCACCCTCATGATCCGTAGATCGATCTTGCATGTTTTGCTTTGTCCTCCAATACGTCTCGCAGGTCTGGCGTATTTCCCCATGCTTTTTTATTTGAATGGCGTCGGGGTGCAGGTTGAGCTTTTGGCTGGAATGCCTCTCTGTCGCGGCCACGGGGTGGTCGATCAGCCGGATCATACGCTTCTTCCTCCAGTTGGGGTAGCAACCTGCATTTTGGGTAACTCTTGGAGGGGCGTTCGAGTTTAAATTCCTCGGCCGCCAAGACTTCAGTCCATCTGTCAGCTAGCAGATCTTGATCAGCTTGAAGCGGCTGCTTTTTTTTTGTTAAGGCTATTTGCCGTGGCTATAAGCCGGCGCTTGAAGCGCTCTTGTTCGACGGGATCCTCTGGCATGACGAATTCGTCATCGTCGAGGCTTGCCTCATCTTTGGAGGGAGGTATGTAATTATTATCCTCTTCCTCTCTATCTGCCAATCTCTCATGAGGTCTGGCTTCTCCATCCTCCTGTGCTGGATCTTGCTGGAGGCGGTTGTCTTCGGCACTGTCCGGGGTGTTGTTATCTCCTGTGCCGGAATCACCGTTTTTGCTTTGGCGGGACTTAGAGCGGCGCCGCTGATGCCGGCACTTAGGTTGCTTCCTAGAGGGGTCATCCTCCGCTGTCTTGTCGCCATTGCCTTATTTGGGTGTGTCCACCATGTATATATATCGTATGATGAGGTGGCTGTCCAGTGCCCTGTGGGCAGTGGTTCCTCTTCTTCTCCCGGATCGTCGTCCATACCGTCGATGTCTTCGGAGTCGAAGTCGAGCATGTCGGTTAAGTTGTCGACAGTGGCTACTAAGTGGGTGGTGGGTGGGCAGCAAATTTCTTCGTCATCCGCATCCCAATCCTGTCGGACATAGTTTGGACAGGAGCCTCCTGACAAGGAGAGAGACCTTAATGAGTTCAGTATGTCGCCAAAGGGCGAGTGCTGAAAAATATCCGCGGAGGTGAACTCCATGATCGGCGCCCAATTGGATTCGCAAGGAATGGGCGCAGGCAGTTCGGAGTCCGTGGCCGAAGAAGGATCCGACAGTTTGACAACACAGCTCTCATGAAGGGTGTCGGTGTCAAAACCGGCGGATCTCGGGTAGGGGGTCCCAAACTGTGCGTCTAGGCCAAATGGTAACAGGAGGCAGGGAACACGATGTTTTACCTAGGTTCGGGCCCTCTTGATGGAGGTAAAACCCTACGTCCTGCTTGATTAATATTGATGATATGGGTAGTACAAGAGTAGATCTACCACGAGATCAAGGAGGCTAAACCCTAGAAGCTAGCCTATTGTTTGATTGTTGTATATGGAGTTGATTGCCTACGGACTACAACCCTCCGGTTTATATAGACACCGGATAGGGTTAGGGTTACATAGAGTCGGTTACAATGGTAGGAGATCTTGAATATCCGCATCGCCAAGCTTGCCTTCCACGCCAAGGAAAGTCCCATCCGGACACGGGACGAAGTCTTCAATCTTGTATCTTCATAGTCTAGGAGTCCGGCTGAAGGTATAGTCCGGCTACCCAAACACCCCCTAATCCAGGACTCCCTCAGTAGCCCCTGAATCAGGCTTCAATGACGACGAGTCCGGCACGCAAATTGTCTTCGGCATTGCAAGGCGGGTACCTCCTCCAAGTCCTTCATAGAAGATTGTAAACACCAAGAGTAATGTCCGGCTCTGCAAAATAGGCTTCCACATATCGCCATAGAGAGAATAATATTAACACAAATCAAAACTGCTGACGTATTCCGCAATGTGTCATCACACTACGGCCAAGTCCTTTACTCGAATCGTTTTTACTTTTCTACCTCAGCATGTTTTGCGAGGCGGTTTCCTTGGCACGTCTTGTCAAAGCAGAGATCGTGTACCCCCTTTACGGGATTCTCATCAATACGGACGTGGGTAACCCAACCGCGCCATTTGTCACGGCGCATGGGAGGCAAGCGAGTTTTACTAGGCTGGTGGGGACGCACAACCGCATCCGCCCATATAAGGGGATAAGGATCCACCTTTTTACCTACGCCTTCTTCCTCCTTTGCCTATCCATCTCCTGCGCACTCGAGCTCCAGCGCCCAAGCCCGCACTTCCCACCTCAACCTTCTCCAGCAATGTCCGGAGCGGGAGGCAAGTGGATGGTCTCCTCCGCTACAGAGGGCCAAGTCAAGAAGCTAAGGAAGGCCGGATACCTGTCCAAGGACATCGCGCGCCGGCTTCCCGAAAAGGGGCAGCTTCTCCCCACCCCAAGGCCCCATGAGAGGGTAGTATTTCTCCCCCACTTCCTCCGCGGACTGGGTTTTCCACTCCACCCATTTGTCTGGGGGCTCATGTTCTATTACGGCCTGGATTTCCACGATCTGGCCCTGAACTTCATCCTCAACATCTCGGGGATTATCGTCGTGTGCGAGGCTTTCCTCTGCGTCCGCCCTCATTTCGGCCTCTGGCTCAAGACCTTCAACCTCAAGCCCAAGGTGGTGCGCGGCAGCCAGGCGGAGTGCGGAGGCGCCATGGCGGGCAAGATGGCCAACGTCCTATGGTTCGAGGGTTCTTTTGTGGAGACCCTAAAGGGGTGGCAATCCGGGTGGTTTTACATCACCGAGCCACGCGATCCGAAATGGACCGCAGCCCCCGGGTTCCGATCCGGACCCCCCACGCGGCTTATGTCCTGGAAAGAGACGGGCCTGTCGTGGGGTGACGAAAAAGAGGTGACCGGATTGCAGACATGCATCCAGTCCCTGGTGAGCAAGCCGATCCGGCTTGTTAATGTAGTCCAGGTTATGCTCGTCCGCCGGATCCTCCCGTGTCAATAACGGGGTTTTAATCTGTGGGAGTTCGACCCGGCGCAGCACCAAACCCTTAGCAGGCTCTTCGACACGATGTATGAAGATGTCTGGAAGGTGCTATTCAAGGGCGCTGAGGCTCCCGCATCCGCTTCCGAGGACCGCGGATACAGCTCGCAGCGTCACGCTAGCGAGGTAAGCTATCTTCACCTTTTACAGGATGTTAAGCTTTCTTCATAGTTTGACTCTATGCGGGATCTAAACTCCCTTACCTTTGACAGGCTTGGCGGGCGATATCCGGACCGATTAACTGTCCGGCTCCGCTGCCCAAAGACCCAGCCCCAGCTCTACTAGTGAAGCTGCTGGTTCCGGCGCCTTATGTGGTGCTGGAGAAGAAGGCCAAGAAGAAGAAGACCACGGGGACTCGAAAGAGTTCCCGCAACGTGGTGGTGTTGGACTCGTCGTCTGACGAGTTCGAGACGCACTCCCCCCGTGAAGACGAGGAGGAGGAAGAAGAAACCTCTCCCCCCCCGGCGGGGGGAGGAGAGAAGAGGAAGGCCGCCCCAACGGGGGAGGCCGAGGGGTCTAGGAAAAGGAAGACCCCTCCGCCGACTACGCCCCCAACGCCGAAGAGGGCAAAGAGGAGTGGCCAAACAGGGCCAAGCGTCCGGCGAAATCGTAAGTTCGGATATCAGAATAACTCATGATGTTCCTTTGTTGCACAGCTTTCCCTAATGTCGAACATAATTATGCAGCCCGCCCCGGGCCGAACTCAACGAGTCGTCGAGCGGCTCCCTGGATTCATCGGACGTGAACTCAGTTCCGCCCGCTGTCTCCCCCCGCACTGCGGACGACGCCGAAGTGGCGTCGCAACGAGCTCCAGGGCAGGAGGAGGTTGTCCTGGAGGAGCCGCAAGGCAACCTCCCGGACTCCAGGAGTGAAGGGGATAAGGCCCCCTAGGGCTCCAAGTCCGGCTTTGTGCCGGACACCGCACCGGAATCTTCAACAGTTTCGGACTGCGGTAGGCGAACTCCTTCCAAGAGGAGCAAGCCTTCTGAGCCGGCGGCCTCCGTCCAACCAGAGGTGCCGGACAATCTGCTCGAGGTGCTTGACGGCGCCTCCATCGACGAGGGGCATCGTACTATTATGAGTACGGTGATCCAGAAGGTTCAGTCCGCCAAGAGCGGACTGACTGAAGCTTGCGCTAGCCTTCTAACAGGCTTCGAGGTAAGTAAAAATATGTAAAAATATTACCGCATAGACAGTAGCCCCTGATGCTCTATTTGGCGTTCGGAAAGAAAAGCCGAATAGAGGATCTATTAAATATCACAGGAGTCTAACAAAAAAGCGTCAATATGCGTATGCAGGCTTCGCTGCTATCCACCGCCGCACTGACTGCGGAGGTGGGTGTGCTGAAGCAGGACCTCAAGCGGACCGAGCAAGGGCTCGGCCTTGCCAAGCGGCAGCTCGAGGAAAAAGAAGGTAGGAAATACCTTACAGAAAAAGTGCCTATAGAGTGGCGTGATTGCAAAAAAGATAACAGGATTGTACTGCTTATTGTAGGGGCCACGACTGAAGTGGCGACCCTTAAGCAGGCGTTGTCTGAGGCCGAAAAGAAAACGGCCGCGGAGCGTACCGAGCGAGACAGACTTGGGGCTCAGGTCGGCGAGGTGCAGCAAGAGCTTCAGGCTCTCATGAAAAAACATGAGAGTTTGGAGCTTGAGTCAAAGGCGCAAGCATCCAAGCTCGCGACGGCCCTTGAGACTGCCATGTCTGCCAAGGCCTAAGCCCAAAAGGCCCTCCAAGAGTTGGAGGAGATGAGGAAGATAGCAGTGGGTAAGGCATTCTTCATGCAAAGAAGAAATATAAAAGTAAACTACTTGTTACTTACCCGAATCCGGAGCTCTCCAGGGGCATTCGCAGATCTTCCCCGTAGCGTATCCGATGCCGCCGCATTCTACCGAGCTGAAGAGGGCAGCTCGACGGAGAAGGTGTTCTGGTCTCAGTATTCTGAGGCCGGACACCCTGTGCCTTTGAGCGACTAGCTGAAACAGCTGGTCGAGCTCCACAAGGCGGCTGAACAGGCCATGAAGGGCTTCATAGTTCGGCTATGGCCCGGAGAGGCCCTGCCTGGGAGCTATTTTGGGCTGGTGCGGCGGCTGGTGGAGGCCTGTCCGAGGCTCGAGGTCATCAAGCGCTCCGTCTGCATCGAAGGTGCCCGTCGGGCCCTTCCCCGTGCAAAGGTGCACTGGGGTAAGCTGGACGGTGAGAAGCTTGTGAAGGACGGGCCGCCACCGGGGAAGGAGCATCGCAAGCCCGAGAACTACTACAAGGATCTTCTTGCAGGTGCCCGCCTTGTGGCGGATGAATGTACCAAGGATGTGATTTTTGAATGAACTCGCTCGTGTTTATCCTGTGCGCTGAAAACTTGTTCATATGCGCTAAGCAATGCTTATTGAATTTAAAATATTACTTTCTGTGCAGCCGTTTATCAAAAAATTGAGAGATGGCCAGTCGCCGGCTTCTTCCCCCATGCCACTAGTGCTGGGGTGTTCGGGATAAACCTGAGCGCTCTTTTTCCCATAGTTGGGTCCTTCGAGGGAGGCGCTCAGCACAACGAACCAGGCAATTGGACTATAATGCTTGAACACTCTCACTTAGCCATAGAACTTTATAATTTTAAATTTCGGCGAAGCCCCTAGTTTGGAAGACCGAGTTCGGGGCGCTATCCACGCCTTGGCCGGACAAAGCCAGCTCCTCGCTTGAAGCGGCATAAGTCTTTAGGGACTCGAAAAACCTCTCGAACAGCGACCGGTCTCTCGCCTCATCATGACAGTCAGTTTTAGCTTTCTCCACTGAGGTGCTTAACCCAGCTGAACTGGGGCACAATCGCAATGGTTCTCCTAGTGCTACCTTAGCCGATAGAGCGGAACGTAAGGCACCAAAACATAGGAGCCGGGCAAACCCAACTATTGACCCAAATCATGATTCGGAGCCGATGCATATAGTGCTATAAGTTCAGGGTGCCGCACTTGTGAAAGTGTACGGACTTCTCACACCATTATGAGGGGTACTGAAGCCCCTGGCGTGTTTGCCGTACCATGGTGTACGGGTGCAATCATGTCATTTAATAAACATATATGTGAAAAGAGGATAATGCAAAAAATAGACAAAAAGCTAAGCATTGTTTATAGAGAGGCTATTTATCAAAGCCAAACGATACAAATAGTGCGGTAAGCAAAAGATATTGGACTATTCAGTATGTCCTAACCAGGGGCAGGCCGCGGAATTGTATTTAAAACAGGTATACCGCTCGTAACAGAGACCACCTGGGAGTTCCATAATGCGGCATGGCTTGTCTGCCTCCCTGGATCTTGCATCGTTTGTGCGGCAGTCGAATTGCCGAACAGGTCGTCCGAAGTACGGAGTCCTGAAAGTAAGAAAAAATTAAAAAGAATCCGGCAGCCCCTAGTACGTTTTAAGCCGTATTTTGGGCGTGCCGTTATTGTGCCCCTTCCCCTGTGCCCATGGTATTTCAAGGGCGTAGTTATGTACGCGAGGTACTGGTTTCGCTATGTCGCGAAAGCTGGTGTTGGGGCCGCATTGCTACGCTTGCTTAGAGTGTGCCAGGCGGTCCTGGTGTGGGTTACTCCGGGCGCGCTTGGCAGTGTCTGGCTTTTTAATGGCCGGACTGGAGAATTGCCTGAGAAGGCTACTTTGTACCTCCGCTGTGAGAGCCGCCGTATGCTCCTTCGTACGGAGGGAGCGTTTGGTGTTTCCGTTGACTGTAATTACTCGTCGAGGGCCTGGCATCTTGAGCTTGAGATATGCGTAGTGCGGCACCGCATTGAACTTTGCGAATGCGGTTCGTCTGAGCAGGGCGTGATAGCCACTGCGAAACGGGACTATATCAAAGATTAACTCTTCGCTTCGGAAATTGTCCGGGGATCCGAAGACCACGTCAAGTGTTACTGAGCCTGTACAGTTGGCTTCTACACCTGGTATAACGCCTTTAAAGGTCGTTCTTGTGGGCTTAATCCTTGAGGGATCTATGCCCATTTTCCGCACTGTATCCTGATAAAGCAGGTTCAGGCTACTGCCGCTGTCCATGAAGACTCTTGTGAGATGAAATCTGTCAATGATTGGGTCGAGAACCAATGCGGCGAAGCCGCCATGACGGATGCTAGTGGGATGGTCCCTTCGATCAAAAGTGATCGGGCAGGAGGACCATGGGTTGAACTTTGGGGCGACTGGCTCTATCGCGTATACGTCCCGTAGCGCACGCTTCCGCTCTCGCTTGGGAATGTGGGTTGCGTACATCATGTTCACTGTCCGCACTTGTGGGGGAAAGCCCTTCTGTCCATTGTTGTTCGGCGGCTTGGGCTCCTCGTCGTCGCTGTGCAGCCCCTTGTCTCCGTTTTTGGCCCTTAACTTGCCTGCCTGCTTGAACACCCAACAATCCCTGTTAGTGTGATTGGCTGGCCTTTCGGGGGTGCCATGTATCTGGCACAAGCGATCGAGTATTCAGTCCAAACTGGACGGGCCCTGAGTATTCTTTTTGAATGGCTTTTTCCGCTGACTGGATTTATAGCCTTTGAATCCGGCATTGACTGCCGTGTCTTCATTGCTGTCGCTGTTAACGCGGCGTTTTTGCTTATTCCGACGTGTCCTGCCACTTTTGTCCTTGGTGTCCGAATTACCAGGGTTCTTTGGTAAGTTGTTACTGCGAGCTAGCCAGCTGTCTTCTCCCGCGCCAAAGCGGGTCATGAGTGTCGTGAGGGCTGCCATGGATTTCGGCTTTTCCTGTCCCAGGTGCCAGGCAAGCCACTCGTCGCGGATGTTATGCTTGAAGGCTGCTAGGGCCTCTGCGTCCGGACAGTCGACTATCTAGTTTTTCTTTGTTAGGAACCGTGTCCAGAATTGTCTGGCCGATTCCTCTGGCTGCTGAATTATGTGGCTTAATTCGTCGGCATCCGGCGGTCGCACGTAAGTGCCCTGGAAGTTGTCGAGGAATGCGGCTTCCAGGTCCTCCCAAGAACCGATTGAGTCTACTGGCAAGCTTTTAAGCCAATGCCGGGCCGGTCCTTTAAGTTTGAGAGGGAGGTATTTTATGGCGTTTAGATCATCGCCGCGTGCCATGTGGATGTGAAGGAGATAATCCTCGATCCATACCGCCGGATCTGTTGTGCCATCGGATGATTCGATGTTTACGGGTTTGAAACCATCTGGGATTTTATGATCCATTACTTCATTCGTGAAGCATAGCGGGTGTGCGGCGCCTCTATACTGGGCTATATCACGACACAGCTCGAAAGAGCTATGTCTGTTGTGTTCGGCCCGGCCGGATTTGTTGTATCCGGCGTGAAGATCATTGTCGCATGCAGTAGGGCGCCTGTGCGATCCATAGATCGATCTTGTTTGTCTTGCCTTATCCTCCAGTATGTCTCGCAGGTCGGGCGCATTTTCCCGTGCCTTAGTTGAGCGGCCTCGGGGCATGGCTTGGGTGGAGGGCCGAGAGGCCTCTCTGTCGCGGCCGCGAGGTGGCCGGTCTACCATGTCATGCGTTGGTGATGTAGGTGTTTCCTCCTCTTATCGGGATAGCGGCCTGCGCTTCGGGTAACTCTTGGAGGGGCGTCGAGTTCATACTCTTCGGCTGCAAGGACTTCAGTCCATCTGTCAGCTAGCAAATCTTGGGCAGCTCTAAGCTGTTGCTGCGTCAACTTGAGGCTGCTTGCCGTGGCTAAAAGCCTGCGTTTAAAACGCTCTTGTTCGGCGTGGTCTGATGGTATGACGAATTCGTCGTCATCGAGGCATGCCTCGTCTTCGGAGGGAGGCGTATAGTTATCATCCTCGACCTCTCAGTCTGCCGCTCTCTCATGAGGGCTGGCTTCTCCATCTTCCCGTGCCGAATCTTGCTGAGGTGGGTGTTCTTTGGCGCTACCCGGGGTAGTATTATCTCCCGTGCCGGAATCACCGTTTTTGCTTTGGCGGGATTTAGAGCGGCGACGCTGACACCGGCGCTTTGGCTGTTTCTTGGGGGCGTCATCCCCCACTGTTCCATCGCCATCTCCATCTTTTGGAGTATCCACCATATATATGTCATATGACGAGGTGGCCTTCCAGCGCCCTACAGGTGTTGGTTCCTGTTCGTCTCCTACATCGTCGTCCATGCCGTCGATATCTTCGGAGCTGAAGTCAAGCATGTCAGTTAGATCGTCGACAGTGGCTACAAAGTGGGTGGTGGGTGGGCTTTGAATTTCCTCATCGTCCGTATCCCACCTTCGCTGACTGTAGTCCGGCCAGGGCTCTCCTGATAAAGAGAGAGACTTAAGAGAATTCAGGATGTCGCCAAAAGGCGAGTGCTGAAAGATGTCTGCGGCGGTGAACTCCATTATCGGCGCCCAATCGGATTCGATTGACAGGGGCGCGGGGGGTTCGAAGTCCGGGGAGGAGTCCGGATCCTCGGAGTCACGGGTCGTGCAGAGTGCGGGGCTAGCGTTTGGCTCGATCGCTTTCGGGATCGCAGCCCCCGAGGTGACGTCCAACCGCTCATCCTCGATTGGCGCGATAGGCTCCGAGTTAGGGGTCGGAACAGATGCGTGTGCGGCCTCCAGGACACTGTCCGGGGGCAGAGCTAGATCATGCCCCTCGAGATAGTGCGGCGCGCTTGGCCGTGGCTCGAGTCCGTCGAAGATCAAGTCTCCGCGGATGTCAGCCGTGTAGTTTAAGCTTCCAAACCTGACTTGATGGCTAGGGGCGTAGCGTTCGATCTGCTCCAGGTGGCCGAGCGAATTGGCCCGCAGAGCGAAGCCGCCGAAGATGAAGATCTGTCCGGGGAGAAAAGTCTCACCCTGGACCGTATCGTTGTTGATGATCAAAGGAGCCATCGGGCCTAAAGGCGACGACACAGAGGAACTCTCAATGAAAGCACCAATGTCGGTGTCAAAACCGGCGGATCTCGGGTAGGGGGTCCCGAACTGTGCGTCTAGGCCGAATGGTAACAGGAGGCAGGGAACACGATGTTTTACCCAGGTTCGGGCCCTCTTGATGGAGGTAAAACCCTACGTCCTGCTTGATTAATATTGATGATATGGGTAGTACAAGAGTAGATCTACCACGAGATCAAGGAGGCTAAACCCTAGAAGCTAGCCTATGGTTTGATTGTTGTATATGGAGTTGATTGCCTACGGACTACAACCCTCCGGTTTATATAGACACCAGATAGGGTTAGGGTTACATAGAGTCGGTTACAATGGTAGGAGATCTTGAATATCCGCATTGCCAAGCTTGCCTTCCATGCCAAGGAATGTCCCATCCGGACACGGGACGAAGTCTTCAATCTTGTATCTTCATAGTCCAGGAGTCCGGCTGAAGGTATAGTCCGGCTACCCGAACACCCCCTAATCTAGGACTCCCTCAAAGGGTAAGGTCGATATCCGGCTCGATCGCCACTGAGGATACGGCTTCTGTGACGGGGTCTATCCACCCGTCTATGGATGGCGCTACTGGCTCCGAATTGAGGCTCGGAGCGGCTGCCGGTGCGATCTCCTGAATGCGGTCCGAAGGTAGAGCTAAATCGTACTCATCGTGACCGCGTGGCGCACAAGGCAGGGGCTCGAATCTGTCGAAGATCAAGTCTCCGCGGATATCAGCCGTGTAATTTAAGTTTCCAAATCTGATCTGATGGCCAGGGGCGTAGCTTTCGATCTGCTCCAGATGGCCAAGTGAGTTGGCCCGCAGTGCGAAGCCGCCGAACACAAAGATCTGTCCAGGGAGAAAAGTCTCACCCTGGAATACATCGCTATCGATGGTAGAAGGAGCCATCAAGCCTAACGGTGACGACACAGAGGAACTCTCAATGAAAGCACCAATGTCGGTGTCAAAACCGGCGGATCTTGGGTAGGGGGTCCCGAACTATGCGTCTAAGGCAGATGGTAACAGGAGGCAGGGGACACGATGTTTTACCCAGGTTCGGGCCCTCTTGATGGAGGTAAAACCTACGTCCTGCTTGATTAATATTGATGATATGGGTAGTACAAGAGTAGATCTACCACGAGATCAGAGAGGCTAAACCCTAGAAGCTAGACTATGGTATGATTGTATGTTATTGTGTCCTACGGACAAAAAACCCTCCGGTTTATATAGACATCGGAGAGGGTTAGGGTTACACAAGGTCAGTTACAAAGGAGGAGATATCCATATCCGTACTACCTAGCTTGCCTTCCACGCCAAGTAGAGTCCCATCCGGACACAAGATGAAGTCTTCAATCTTGTATCTTCATAGTCCAACAGTCCGGCCAAAGGATATAGTCTGGCTGTCCGGAGACCCCTAATACTGGACTCCCTCAGCTGGTCACCGGGACGCCCAGTCCCATCCTTTATGCAAATCAAATCAAAATAACTACAAACAAAACTCCCCCTGGACTCTTGTTAGTTGGAGTCACTCGTTGTTTCGAGCAAGCCATGGATTGATGCTTGTTGGTAGAGGGGGAGTATAAACTTTACCATTCTGTTTGGGAATCGCCTATAACGTGTGTAGCATGGAAGATATCAAGATCTCTCAGTTGTTATGTTGATAACGAAAGTATACCGCTAAAAATATTATTCATATCTATTTCAAAACCGAGCTCTGGCACCTGTACAAATCCCTATCTATTTACTTTTATGTTGAGTCATCATCTTCTTATTAAAAAGCACCAGTTGGAGAGCACCGCTGTCATTTGCATCCATTACTGTTAGTTCACATTGAGTATGGCTTGACTGGATCTCTTTTACCATGAATTACAATGTCTAGTCAGTCCTTGATCTTTAAAGGTGCTTTGCATTTATGTTTTGCGGTCTTAGAAAGGGCTAGCGAGATACCATCTTGTCATATCATATCATGATAATTTTGAGAAAGGTTGTCATCCGAGATTTATTATTGTTTCTCGCTATTTGATTATGCCATTGATATGAGTAAACTTGAGACCTAAGTGTTATTGTGAATATGGTTAGTTCATAATCTTTGCTGAAAACCTGAATGCTGGCTTTACATATTTACAACAAGAGCAAACAGAGTTTGTAAAAGTTTTTCTTTTTCACTTTCAGTTTATCAACTGAATTGCTTGAGGACAAGCAAAGGTTTAAGCTTGGGGGAGTTGATACGTCTCCGTCATATCTACTTTTCCAAACACTTTTTCCCTTGTTTTGGACTCTAACTTGCATGATTTGAATGGAACTAACCCGGACTGACGCTGTTTTCAGCAGAATTGCCATGGTGTTATTTTTGTGCAGAAATAAAAATTCTCGGAATGACTTGAAAATCAGCGGAGATTATTTTTGGAATATATATAAAATACTGGAAGAAAGATCCACGTCAGGGGGCCCTACCCCCTAGGCGCGCCCCTGCCTCGTGGGACCCCTGACGCTCCACCGACCTCAAATCCAACTCCATATATTCGTGTTTGGGGAGAAAAAAAATCAGAGGGAAGGATTCATCGCGTTTTACGATACGGAGCCGCTGCCAAGCCCTAAACTCTCTCGGGAGGGCTAATCTGGAGTCCATTCGGGGCTCTGGAGAGGGGAATCCATCGCCATCATCATCATCAACCTTCCTCCATCACAAATTTCATGATGCTCACCGCCGTGCGTGAGTAATTCCATCATAGGCTTGCTGGACGGTGATGGGTTGGATGAGATTTATCATGTAATCAAGTTAGTTTTGTCAGGGTTTGATCCCTAGTATCCACTATGTTCTGATATTGATGTTGCTATGACTTTGCTATGCTTAATTCTTGTCACTAGGGCCCAAGTGCCATGATTTCAGATCTGAACCTATTTTGTTTTCATCAATATATGAGAGTCCTTGATCCTATCTTTCAAGTCTATAGTCACCTATTATGTGTTATGATCCATTAACCCCGAAGTGACAATAATCGGGACCACTACCGGTGTTGACCCTAGTTTGAGGAGTTCATGTATTCACTATGTGTTAATGCTTTGGTCCGGTACTCTATTAAAAGGAGGCCTTAATATACCTTAGTTTCCGCTAGGACCCCGCTGCCACGGGAGGGTAGGACAAAAGATGTCATTCAAGTTCTTTTCCATAAGCACGTATGACTATATTCGGAACACATGCCTACATTACATTGATGAATTGGAGCTAGTTCTGTGTCACCCTATGTTATGACTGTTACATGATCGATCGCATCCAGCATAATTCTCCATCACCGATCCATTGCCTATGAGCTTTTCATATATTGTTCTTCGTTTATTTACTTTTCCGCTGCTACTGTTAGAATCACTACAAAACCCAAAAATATTACTTTTGCTACTGTTACCTTTTGCTACCGTTGCCACTACTATCATATTACTTTGATACTAAATACCTTGCTGCAGATATTAAGTTTCCAGGTGTGGTTGAATTGACAACTCAGCTGCTAATACTTGAGAATATTCTTTGGCTCGCCTTGTGTCGAATCAATAAATTTGGGTTGAATACTTTACCCTCAAAAACTGTTGCGATCCCCTATACTTCTGGGTTATCAAGAACATTTTCTGGCGCCGTTGCCGGGGAGCATAGCTCTATTCTTTGAGTCACTTGGGATTTATACCTTCTTATCATTATGAAGAACTTGAAAGATCAAAGAACCATGATTTTTCCCTCAACTACGAGGGGAGGTAAGGAACTGCCATCTAGCTCTGCACTTGATTCACCTTCTGTTTTGAGTAAGCTTGTGACATCTAAACCTGCTTCTGCAATTAATTCTGATATGTCGCATGTTATTGATGATGCCTCTTCTGCTATGCATGATACTTATGATGAAACTACTTCTATGCTCAATACTACTGTGCCACTCGGTGAATTTCTTGATGAACAACTTGCTAGGGATAGAGAGAATGAAATTATTGAAACTGATAATATTGATGAAAGTGATGCTGAATATTCTCCCCCTAGATATGAATTGCCTGTTGTTCCTAAGGGTTATGTTAAGGATGAAGAAACTGCTAGAGACTTTCTTGCCTGCAATGATAGAAGTGATCTTAAGAAATTATTAGCTAAGCTTACAGAAAAGTCTTTGAATGCTAGAATGAAATATGATCCTCCTTATGCTACTTCACCTATCTTTATTATTGATAAGGATTATGATTTCTCAGTTGATCCTGATATAATTACTTTGGTTGAATATGATCCTTTTTATGGCTATGAATATGAAACTGTTGTTGCACATCTTACTAAATTAAATGATATAGCTACCCTGTTCTCTAATGATGAGAAAACTCCCTACTATTATATCCTCAAATTATTTCCATTCTCATTAAAGGGTGATGCTAAGATATGGTTTAATTCTCTTGATCCTGGTCGTGTGCGTAGTCCCCAGGATATGATTTGCTACTTCTCTGCTAAATATTTCCCCGCTCATAAGAAACAAGCTGCTTTAAGGGAAATATATAATTTCGTGCAAATTGAAGAAGAGAGTCTCCCAAAATCTTGGGGGAGGCTTCTCCAATTACTTAATGCTTTGCCTGATTATCCTCTCAAGAAAAATGAAATACTTGATATCTTTTATAATGAACTAACCGATGCTTCCAGAGATTACCTGGATAGTTGTGCTGGTTGTGTTTTTAGGGAAAGAACAATTGATCAAGCTAAAATTCTATTGAATAATATGTTGACCAATGAAATTCTATTGATGTTGCTATGACTTTGCTATGCTTAATGCTTGTCACTAGGGCCCGAGTGCCATGATTTCAGATCTGAACCTATTATGTTTTCATCAATATATGAGAGTTCTTGATCCTATCTTGCAAGTCCATAGTCACCTATTATGTGTTATGATCCGTTAACCCCAAAGTGACAATAATTGGGACCATTATCGGTGATGACCGTAGTTTGAGGAATTCATGTATTCACTATGTGTTAATGCTTTGATCCAGTACTCTATTAAAAGGAGGCCTTAATATCCCCAAGTTTCCAATAGGACCCCGCTTCCACGAGCGGGTAGGACAAAAGGTGTCATGCAAGTTCTTTTCCATAAGCACGTATGACTATATTCGGAATACATGCCTACATTACGTTGATGAACTGGAGCTAGTTCTGTGTCACCCTATGTTACATGATCGATCACATCCGGCATAATTCTCCATCACCGATCCATTGCGTACGTACTTTTCATATATTGTTCTTCGCTTATTTACTTTTCTGCTGCGACTGTTACAGTCACTACAAAACCCAAAATATTACTTTTGCTACTGTTACCTTTTGCTACCGTTACCACTACTATCATATTACTTTGCTACTAAATACCTTGTTGCAGATATTAAGTTTCCAGGTGTGGTTGAATTGACAACTCAGCTGCTAATACTTGAGAATATTCTTTGGCTCCCCTTGTGTCGAATCAATAAATTTGGGTTGAATACTCTACCCTTGAAAACTATTGCGATCCCCTATACTTGTGGGTTATCAATCTTCTAAAGGATGGTTATGGCATAGAAGGTTAGGTCATGTGGGCATGCGAAATCTTGATAAGCTTATTAAAGGTGATCACATCCTTGGTGTTAAAGATGTCATATTTGACAAGGATATACTTTGTAGTGCTTGTCAAGCAGGAAAACAGGTTGGAGAAAGTCATCCCGTGAAGAACATCATGACCACAAGAAGACCACTTAAGCTACTTCATATGAATCTTTTTGGTCCCGATGCCTACAAGAGTCTCATTGGTAACTCGTTCGATTTGGTTATTGTTGACGACTTTTCAAGATTTACGTGGGCGTTCTTTTTTGATGATAAATCGCAGGTCCAAAAGATCTTCTAGAACTTCGCTAGGAAAGCCAAAAACTAATTTGAAGTGAAGATCAAGAAGGTTCAAAGCAACAACCAAACGGAATTTAATAACGCTAATGTGGATACCTTTCTTGACAAAGAAGTATTTCACATGAGTTCTCGGCTAAGTACACACCTCAACAAAATGGAGTTGTTGAGAGGAAGAACCGGACACTTATTGATATGTCAAGAATGATGCTTGACGAATACAAGACGCCAAGACATTTTTGGGCAGAAGCAGTTGTGACAGCTTGTCATGCTACAAATCGACTATATCTTCACAAGCTTCTCGGCAAGACGGCATATGAGCTTCTCACCGGTAACAAACCCCAAGTTGGATATTTTAGAGCATTTGGCTCAAAGTGTTACATTCTTGATAAGCATCGTCGCTCAAAATTTGCTCCTAAATCTCATGAAGGTTTCTACTTGGTTATTGCTCAAACTCTCACACTTACCGTGTCTACAACAATTTCACGCGAAAGGTTTAAGAGACGGTAGATGTGAAGTTTGATGAATCTAACGGCTCGCAAGTAGAGCAATTGTCAATTGATGTAGGAGACAAAGATCCTTCGGAAGCAATCCAAGATTTGTCCATTGGCAAGATTCGCCCAAAGGAGATGAAGGAGCGTTCGTTCAAGTGGAAGCCTCAACTTCACATCAAGGTGCACCACAAGTTGATTTGGAGTCATCCACAAGTGGAACACATCAAGACGGAGAAAATGAGGAAGTACAACAAGATGAACCACCTCGACCACCCTCTCCACCTCCACAAGAGAACAACAGCACCAACAACAACGAAGGAAGAGAAGAAGAAGAAGGTAATGAAGAGGATGTTCCACCCCAACCCAAACAAAAGCTCTGACGAGTTAGAGCAAGAGTCACAAGAGACCATCCCATCGAACAAATCTTCGATGATATTCAAACCGGGAGAATTACTCGCTCTAAAACTCATTTGGTTAACTTTTGTGAACACTACTCATTCATCTCTAGTATTGAACCTATGAAGGTTGAACAAGATCTTGAGGATCTGGATTGTGTGAATGCTATGCATGAAGAGATACATAATTTTGAGAGGAATCAAGTGTGGACATTGGTTAAAAAGCCGGACGACAACCACAATGTCATTGGAACGAAATGGGTGTTTCGGAATAAGCAAGATCAAACGTACAAGTTGTATGCAACAAGGCCTGTCTCGTTGCCCAAGGCTACACCCAAGTCGAAGGTATGGACTATGGTGAGACATATGCCCCCGTTGCTAGACTTGAGTCCATACGCATCTAACTTTCTTATGCCAATCACCATGACATCACTTTATACAAAATGGACATTAAATGTGCTTTTCTTAATGGATAAACTGAGGAGGAAGTGTATGTTAAACAACTATCCGGATTTGTAAATCCTAAGAAACCTAATCATGTCTACATAATTCGCAAAGCTCTTTATGGTCTTAAACAAGCTCCTAGAGCATGGTATAAATGCTTGACCAAGTTTCTTATTGAAAAAAGGCTTTGAAATTGGGAAGATTGATTCTACACTTTTTACTAAGAGGGTTAATGGTGAATTATTTGTGTGCCAAATTTATGTGGATGATATCATATTTGGTTCTACTAACCCCCATTTTAGTGAAAAGTTTGGAAGGATAATGTCGGAGAAGTTTTAGATGTCTATGATGAGTGAACTCAAGTTTTCCCTTGATTTGCAAATTAAGCAAACTAGGGAAGGTACCTTTGTTTCTCAAACAAATTATACCAAGGAACTTTTTAAGAAGTTCAACATGCAAGAAAGCAAAGGTATGAAAACACCCATGGCTACTAGTGGACATCTTTACTTGAAAAAGGATGGCAAACCGGTTGACCAAAAGGTTTACCGCCCTAAGATTGGTTCATTGTTATATTTATGTGCCTCCCATCCCGATATTATGCTAAGTGTGTGCATGTGTGCACGATATCAAGAGGCCCCTAAAGAATATCATCTTAAGGCCATGAAAAGGATAGTGAGGTACTTAATTCATACACCAAACTTTGGAATTTGGTATCCTAAGAGGTCATCTTTTGATCTTGTTGGCCAGTCCGATTTGGACTATGCTGGTAGATCTCTTGTGTCTTGGTCCTCCAAGAAACAAAACTTGGTATCCTTATCTACTGCGGAAGCGGAATACATTGTTGTCGGATCATGTTGTGCTAAATTACTTTGGATGACCCAAACCCTTAAGGATTTTGGGATACATGTTCCATTGTTTTGTGATAATGAAAGTGCTATTAAGATTGCTCACAATCCCGTGCAACATTCTCAAACTAAGCATATTGAAGTTCGTCATCATTTCATTTGAGATCATGTTGCTAAAGGAGACATCATCTTAAGCATGTTCGTACCGATAAGCAATTGGTTGATACACTGGTACATCAAGGACCTATACAAATAGTTTTTAACCCCTTTCCGTGACAGCATTTGGAACCATCACCAAGTGAGTGTGGGCGATAAGGGGGTCCTTCCCACACGACCCAGAAACCATCAGGGATAGGCCCTCCTGGCACACAGGCTGGGGCAAAATGAGCTTGTCGGATTTCGGGTTCCGGCAGACCCTTGAGGTTCGAACACTGGGGTCTGCGCGGAGATCTCTCCCCTACCGATCTACGTCCGATCCTCTCATGTGAACTAAGATGAAAATGATGAACAACACAAGAGACACGAGGTTTATACTGGTTCAGGCCACCGTTGTGGTGTAATACCCTACTCCAATGTGGTGTGGTGGATTGCCTCTGGGGCTGATGATGGATAGTACAAGGGAAGAACAGCCTCACGAGGGGTGTTCTTGAGCTGGTGCAGTGTGTTCTACTTAGTCTCTACTGGGTTCTTCTCTCCCCTTCTCTCTTTTCTTTCTCCCCCTCACTTGTGGAGGCTAGCTCTATTTATAGAGGCCCTGGGCCTCTCCCCGAATAATTGAGCGGGAAGGGCACCAACAATTGGCCATTTTGAAGGGTGTCGGTGTCAAAACCGGCGGATCTCGGGTAGGGGGTCCCGAACTGTGCGTCAAGGCCGGATGGTAACAGGAGACAAGGGACACGATGTTTTTTACCCAGGTTCGGGCCCTCTCTATGGAGGTAATACCCTACTCCTTCTTGCTCCTGCTTGATTAATATTGATGATATGGGTAGTACAAGAGTAGATCTACCACGAGATCAAGGAGGCTAAACCCTAGAAGCTAGCCTATGGTATGATTGTTGTGTATGGAGTTGATTGCCTACGGACTACAACCCTCCGGTTTATATAGACACCGATAGGGTTAGGGTTACATAGAGTCGGTTACAATGGTAGGAGATCTTGAATATCCGCATCGCCAAGCTTGCCTTCCACGCCAAGGAAAGTCCCATCCGGACACGGGACGAAGTCTTCAATCTTGTATCTTCATAGTCCAGGAGTCCGGCTGAAGGTATAGTCCGGCTACCCGAACACCCCCTAATCCAGGACTCCCTCAGTAGCCCCTGAACCAGGCTTCAATGACGACGAGTCCGGCGCGCAAATTGTCTTCGGCATTGCAAGGCGGGTTCCTCCTCCAAGTCCTTCGTAGAAGATTGTAAACACCAAGAGTAGTGTCCGGCTCTGCAAAATAAGTTTCCACATATTGCCATAGAGAGAATAATATTGACACAAATCAAATCTGCCGACGTATTCCGCAGTGCGTCATCACACTACGGCCAAGTCCTTTACTCGAATCGTTTTTACTTTTCCACCTCAGCATGTTTTGCGAGGCGGTTTCCTTGGCACGTCTTGTCAAAGCAGAGATCGTGTACCCCCTTTTACGGGATTCTCATCAATACGGACGTGGGTAACCCAACCGCGCCATTTATCACGGCGCTTGGGAGGCAAGCGAGTTTTACTAGGCTGGTGGGGACGCACAACCGCATCCGCCCATATAAGGGGATAAGGATCCACCTTTTTACCTACGCCTTCTTCCTTTTGCCTATCCATCTCCTGCGCACTCGAGCTCCAGCGCCCAAGCCCGCACTTCCCACCTCAACCTTCTCCAGCAATGTCCGGAGCGGGAGGCAAGTGGATGGTCTCCTCCGTCACGGAGGGCCATGTCAAAAAGCTAAGGAAGGCCGGATACTTGTCCAAAGACATCGCGCACCGGCTTCCCGAGGAGGGGCAGCTTCTCCCCACCCCAAGGCCCCATGAGAGGGTAGTATTCCTTCCCCACTTCCTCCGCGGACTGGGTTTTCCACTCCACCCATTTGTCCGGGGGCTCATGTTTTACTATGGCCTGGATTTCCACGATCTGGCCCCGAACTTCGTCCTCAACATCTCGGCGTTTATCGTCGTGTGCGAGGCCTTCCTCCGCATCCGCCCCCATTTCGGCCTCTGGCTCAAGACCTTCAACGTCAAGCCCAAGGTGGTGCGCGGCAGCCAGGCGGAATGCGGAGGCGCCATGGCGGGCAAGATGGCCAACGTCCTATGGCTCGAGGGCTCCTTCGTGGAGACCCTGAAGGGGTGGCAATCGTGGTGGTTTTACATCACCGAGCCGCGCGATCCGAAATGGATCGCAACCCCCGAGTTCCGATCCGGACCCCCCACGCGGCTTATGTCCTGGAAAGAGACGGGCCTGTCGTGGGGCGACGAAAAAGAGGTGACCGGATTGCAGACATGCATCCAGTCCCTGGTGAGCAAGCCGATCAAGCTTGTCAATGTAGTCCAGGTTATGCTCGTCCGCCGGATCCTCCCGTGTCAACAACGGGGCTTTAATCTGTGGGAGTTCGACCCGGCGCAGCACCAAACCCTTAACCGGCTCTTCGACACGACGTATGAAGACGTCTGGAAGGTGCTAACCAAAGGCGCCGAGGCTCCCACATCCGCTTCCGAGGACCGCGGATACAGCTCGCAGCGTCACGCTAGCGAGGTAAGCTATTTTCACCTTTTACAGGATGTTAAGTTTTTTCATAGTTTGACTCTATGCGGGATCTAAGCTCCCTTACCTTTGACAGGCTTGGCGGGCGAAGTCCGGATCGATTAACTGTCCGGCTCCCTTGCCCGAAGACCCAGCCCCCGCTCTACTAGCGAAGCTGCTGGTTCCGGCACCTTATGTGGTGCCGGAGAAGAAGGCCAAGAAGAAGAAGGCCACGGGGACTCGAAAGAGTTCCCGGCATATGGTGGTGTCGGACTCGTCGTCCGACGAGTCCGAGACGCACTCCCCCCGTGAAGACGAGGAGGAGGAAGAAGAAACCTCTCCCCCCCGGGGGGAGGAGAGAAGAGGAAGGCCGCCCCAACGGGGGAGGCCGAGGGGTCTAGGAAAAGGAAGACCCCTCCGCCGGACTACGCCCCCAACGCCGAAGAGGGCAAAGAGGAGTGGCCAAACAGGGCCAAGCGTCCGGCGAAATCGTAAGTTCGGATATCAGAATAACTCATGATGTTCCTTTGTTGCACAGCTTTCCCTAATGTCGAACATAATTATGCAGCCCGCCCCGGGCCGAACTCAACGAGTCGTCGAGCGGCTCCCTGGATTCATCGGACGTGAACTCAGTTCCGCCCGCTGTCTCCCCCCGCACTGCGGACGACGCCGAAGTGGCGTCGCAACGAGCTCCGGGGCAGGAGGAGGTGGTCCTGGAGGAGCCGCAGGGCGACCTCCCGGACCCCAGGAGTAAAGGGGACAAGACCCCCCAGGGCTCCAAGTCCGGCTTTGTGCCGGACACCGCGCCGGAATCTTCAACAGTTCCGGACTGCGGTAGGCGAACTCCTTCCAAGAGGAGCAAGCCTTCTGAGCCGGCGGCCTCCGTCCAACCGGAGGTGCCGGACAATCTGCTCGAGGTGCTTGACGGCGCCTCCATCGACGAGGAGCACCGTACTATTATGAGTACGGTGATCCAGAAGGTTCAGTCCGCCAAGAGCGGACTGAGTGAAGCTTGCGCTAGCCTCCTAACGGGCTTCGAGGTAAGTAAAAATATGTAAAAATATAACCGCATAGACAGTAGCCCCTGATGCTCTGTTTGGCGTTCGGAAAGAAAAGCCGAATAGAGGATCTAGTAAATTTCGCAGGAGTCTAACAATAAAGAGTCAATATGCGTGTGCAGGCTTCGCTGCTATCCACCGCCGCACTGACTGCGGAGGTGGGTGTCCTGAAACAGGACCTCAAGCGGACCGAGCAAGAGCTCGGCCTTGCCAAGCGGCAGCTCGAGGAAAAAGAAGGTAGGAAATACCTTACAGAAAAAGTGCCTATAGAGAGGCGTGATTGCAAAAAATAACAGGATTGCACTGCTTATTATAGGGGCCACGACTGAGGTGGCGACCCTCAAGCAGGCGCTGTCCGAGGCCGAAAAGAAAACGGCCGCGGAGCGCACCGAGCGAGAGAAACTTGGGGCTCAGGTCGGCGAGGTGCAGCAAGAGCTTCAGGCTCTCATGAAAAAACATGAGAGTTTGGAGCTTGAGTCAAAGACCCAAGCGTCCGAGCTCGCGGCGGCCCTTGAGACTGCCAAGTCTGCCAAGGCCGAAGCCCAAAAGGCCCTCCAAGAGTTGGAGGAGATGAAGAAGATAGCAGCGGGTAAGGCATTCTTTATGCAAAGCAGAAATATAAAAGTAAACTACTTGTTACTTACCCGAATCCGGAGTTCTCCAGGGGCATTCGCAGATCTTCCCCGCAGCGTATCCGACGCCGCCGCATTCTACCGAGCTGAAGAGGGCAGCTCGACGGAGAAGGTGTTCTGGTCTCAGTATGCTGAGGCCGGACACCCTGTGCCCTTGAGCGACCAGCTGAAACAGCTGGTCGAGCTCCACAAGGCGGCCGAACAGGCCATGAAGGGCTTCATAGTTCGGCTGTGGCCCGGAGAGGCCCTGCCTGGGAGCTACTTCGGGCTGGTGCGGCGGCTGGTGGAGGCCTGTCCAAGGCTCGAGGTCATCAAGCGCTCCGTCTGCATCGAAGGTGCCCGTAGGGCCCTTGCCCGTGCAAAGGTGCACTGGGGTAAGCTGGACGGTGAGAAGCTTGTGAAGGACGGGCCGCCGCCGGGGAAGGAGCATCGCAAGCCCGAGAACTATTACAAGGATGTTCTTGCGGGTGCCCGCCTTGTGGCGGATGAATGTACCAAGGATGTAATTTTTGAATAAACTCGCTCGTTTTTATCCTGTGCGCTGAAAACTTGTTCATAGGCGCTTAAGCAATGCTTGTTGAATTTAAAATATTATTTTCTGTGCGGCCGTTTATCAAAAAATTGAGAGATGGCCAGTCGTCGGCTTCTGCCCCCATGCCACTAGTGCTGGGGTGTTCGGGATAAACCTGAGCGCTCTTTTTCCCATAGTTGGGTCCTTCGAGGGAGGCGCTCAGCACAACGAACCAGGCAATCGGACTATAATGCTTGAACACTCTCACTTAGCCATAGAACTTTATAATTTTAAATTTCGGCGAAGCCCCTAGTTCGGAAGACCGAGTTCGGGGCGCTATCCACGCCTTGGCCGGACAAATCCGGCTCCTCGCTCGAAGCGGCATAAGTCTTTAGGGACTCGAAAAACCTCTCGAACAGCGACCGGTCTCTCGCCTCATCATGACAGTCAGTTTTAGCTTTCTCCACTGAGGTGCTTAACCCAGCTCAACCGGGGCACAATCGCAGTGGTTCTCCTAGTGCTACCTTAGCCGATATAGCGGAACGTAAGGCACCAAAACATAGGAGCCGGGCAAACCCAACTATTGACCCAAATCATGATTCGGAGCCGATGCATATAGTGCTATAAGTTCGGGGTGCCGCACTTGTGAAAGTGTACGGACTTCTCACACCATATTAAAGGGTACTGAAGCCCCTGGCGTACTTGCCGTACCACAGTGTACGGGTGCAACATGTCATTAATGAACATATATAAAAGAGAGTAATGCAGAAAATAGACAAAAGCTATGCATTGTTTATATAAAGGCTATTTATCAAAGCCGAACGATACAAATAGTGCGGTAAGCAAAAGATATTGGACTATTCAGTATGTCCTGACCAGGGGCAGGCCGCGGAATTGTATTTAAAATAGGTATACCGCTCGTAACAGAGACCACCTGGGAGTTCCATAATGCGGCATGGCTTGTCTGCCTCCCTGGATCTTGCATCGTTTGTGCGGCAGTCGAATTGCCGAACAGGTCGTCCGAAGTATGGAGTCCTGAAAGTAAGAAAAAATTAAAAAAGAATCCGGCAGCCCCTAGTACGTTTTAAGCCGTATTTGGGCGTGCCGTTATTGTGCCCCTTCCCCTGTGCCCATGGTATTTCAAGGGCGTAGTTATGTACGCGAGGTACTGGTTTCGCTATGTCGCGAAAGCTGGGGTTGGGGCCGCATTGCTACGCTTGCTCAGAGTGTGCCAGGCGGTCCTGCTGTGGGTTACTCCGGGCGCGCTTGGCAGTGTCTGGCTTTTTAATGGCCGGACTGGAGAATTGCCTGAGAAGGCTACTTTGTACCTCCGCTGCGAGAGCCGCCGTATGCTCCTCCGTACGGAGGGAGCGTTCGGTGTTTCCGTTGACCGTAATTACTCCTCGAGGGCCTGGCATCTTGAGCTTGAGATATGCGTAGTGCGGCACCGCATTGAACTTTGCGAATGCGGTTCGTCCGAGCAGGGCGTGATAGCCACTGCGAAACGGGACTATATCGAAGATTAACTCTTCGCTTCGGAAATTGTCCGGGGATCCGAAGACCACGTCAAGTGTTACTGAGCCTGTACAGTTGGCTTCTACACCTGGTATAACGCCTTTAAAGGTCGTTCTTGTGGGCTTAATCCTTGAGGGATCTATGCCCATTTTCCGCACTGTATCCTGATAAAGCAGGTTCAGGCTACTGCCGCCGTCCATGAGGACTCTTGTGAGATGAAATCCGTCGATGATTGGGTCGAGAACCAATGCGGCGAAGCCGCCATGACGGATGCTAGTGGGATGGTCCCTTCGATCAAAAGTGATCGGGCAGGAGGACCATGGGTTGAACTTTGGGGCGACTGGCTCTATCGCGTATACGTCCCGTAGCGCACGCTTCCGCTCCCGCTTGGGAATGTGGGTTGCGTATATCATGTTCACCGTCCGCACTTGTGGGGGAAAGCCCTTCTGTCCATTGTTGTTCGGCGGCTTGGGCTCCTCGTCGTCGCTGTGCAGCCCCTTGTCTCTGTTTTCGGCCCTTAACTTGCCTGCCTGCTTGAACACCCAACAATCCCTGTTAGTGTGATTGGCTGGCCTTTCGGGGGTGCCATGTATCTGGCACAAGCGATCGAGTATTCGGTCCAAACTGGACGGGCCCTGAGTATTCTTTTTGAATGGCTTTTTCCGCTGACCGGATTTATAGCCTTTGAATCCGGCATTGACTGCCGTGTCTTCATTGGTCTTCATTGCTGTCGCTGTTAACGCGGCATTTTTTCTTATTCCGACGTGTCCTGCCACTTTTGTCCTTGGTATCCGAATTATCAGGGTTCTTTGATAAGTTGTTACTGCAAGCTAGCCAGCTGTCTTCTCCCGCGCAAAAGTGGGTCATGAGTGTCGTGAGGGCTGCCATGGATTTTGGCTTTTCCTGTCCCAGGTGCCGGGCAAGCCACTCGTCGCGGATGTTATGCTTGAAGGTTGCTAGGGCCTCTGCGTCCGGATAGTCGATTATTTGGTTTTTCTTTGTTAGGAACCGTGTCCAGAATTGTCTAGCCGATTCCTCTGGCTGCTGAATTATGTGGCTTAAGTCGTCGGCATTCGGCGGTCGCACGTAAGTGCCCTGGAAGTTGTCGTGGAATGCGGCTTCCAGGTCCTCCCAAGAACTGATTGAGTCTGCTGGCAAGCTGTTAAGCCAATGCCGGGCTGGTCCTTTAAGTTTGAGCGGGAGGTATTTGATGGCGTGTAGATCATCGCCGTGTGCCATGTGGATGTGAAGGACATAATCCTCGATCCATACCGCCGGGTCTGTTGTGCCATCGTATGATTCGATGTTTACGGGTTTGAAACCCTCTGGGATTTTATGATCCATTACTTCATTCGTGAAGCATAGCGGGTGTGCGGTGCCTCTGTACTGGGCTATATCACGATGTAGCTCGGAAGCACTATGTCTGTTGTGTTCGGCCCGGCCGGATTTGTTGTATCCGGAGTGAAGATCATTGTCACATGCCATAGGGCGCCTGCGCGATCCATAGATCGATCTTGTTTGTCTTGCCTTATCCTCCAGTATGTCTCGCAGGTCGGGCGCATTTTCCCGTGCCTTAGTTGAGCGGCGTCGGGGCATGGCTTGGGTGGAGGGCCGAGGGGCCTCTCTGTCACGGCCGCGAGGTGGCCGGTCTGCCATGTCATGCGCTGGTGATGTAGGTGCTTCCTCCTCTGATCGGGGTAGCGGCCTGCGCTTCGGGTAACTCTTGGAGGGGCGTTCGAGTTCATACTCTTCGGCCGTAAGGACTTCAGTCCATCTGTTAGCTAGCAAATCTTGGGCAGCTTTAAGCTGATGCTGCTTTTTATTGAGGCTGCTTGCCGTGGCTAAAAGCCTGCGTTTAAAACGCTCTTGTTCGGCGGGGTCTGATGGTATGACGAATTCGTCGTCATCGAGGCTTGCCTCGTCTTCGGAGGGAGGCGCATAGTTATCATCCTCGACCTCCCGGTCTGCCGCTCTCTCATGAGGGCTGGCTTCTCCATCTTCCTGTGCCGAATCTTGCTGAGGTGGGTGTTCTTCGGTGTTATCCGGGGTAGTATTATCTCCCGTGCCGGAATCACCGTTTTTGCTTTGGCGGGATTTAGAGCGGCGCCGCTGACGCCGGCGCTTCGGTTGTTTCTTGGGGGCATCATCCCCCACTGTTCCATCGCCATCTCCATCTTTTGGAGTATCCACCATATATATGTCATATGACGAGGTGGCCTTCCAGCGCCCTACAGGTGCTGGTACCTGTTCGTCTCCTACATCGTCGTCCATGCCGTCGATGTCTTCGGAGCTGAAGTCAAGCATGTCGGTTAGATCGTCAACAGTGGCTACAAAGTGGGTGGTGGGTGGGCTTTGAATTTCCTTATCGTCCGTATCCCACCCTCGCTGACCGTAGTCCGGCCAGGGCTATCCTGATAAAGAGAGAGACTTAAGAGAGTTCAGGATGTCGCCAAAAGGCGAATGCTGAAAGATTTCTGCGGCGGTGAACTCCATTATAGGCGCCCGATCGGATTCGATTGGCAGGGGCGCGGGGGGTTCGGAATCCGGGGAGGAGTCCGGATCCTCCGAGTCACGGGCCATGCGGAGTGCGGGGCTGGAGTTCGGCTCGATCGCCTCTGAGATCGCAGCCCCTGAGGCAGCGTCTAACCGCTGATCCTCGATCGGCGCAGTGTGCTCCAAATCAATGGTCGAAACCGATGCGTATGCGGCCTCCAAGGCGCTGTTCGGCGGCAGAGCTATATCATGCCCATCGAGACAGTGCGGCGCGCTTGGCTGTGGCTCGAATCCGTCGAAGATCAAGTCCCCGTGGATGTCAGCCATGTAGTTTAGGCTTCCAAACCTGACCTGATGGCCAGGTGCGTAGCTTTCGATCTGCTCCAGGTGGCCGAGTGAATTGGCCCGCAGAGCGAAGCCGCCGAAGACGAAGATCTGTCCGGGGAGAAAAGTTTCACCCTGGACCGTATCGTTGTTGATGATCAAAGGAGCCATCGGGCCTAAAGGCGACGACACAGAGGAGCTCTCAATGAAAGCACCAATGTCTGTGTCAAAACCGGCGGATCTCGGGTAGGGGGTCCCGAACTGTGCGTCAAGGCCGGATGGTAACAGGAGACAAGGGACACGATGTTTTTTACCCAGGTTCGGGCCCTCTCGATGGAGGTAATACCCTACTCCTGCTTGATTAATATTGATGATATGGGTAGTACAAGAGTAGATCTACCACGAGATCAAGGAGGCTAAACCCTAGAAGCTAGCCAATGGTATGATTGTTGTGTATGGAGTTGATTGCCTACGGACTACAACCCTCCAGTTTATATAGACACCGGATAGGGTTAGGGTTACATATAGTCGGTTACAATGGTAGGAGATCTTGAATATCCGCATCGCCAAGCTTGCCTTCCACGCCAAGGAAAGTCCCATCCGGACACGGGACGAAGTCTTCAATCTTGTATCTTCATAGTCTAGGAGTCCGGCTGAAGGTATAGTCCGGCTACCCGAACACCCCCTAATCCAGGACTCCCTCAGTAGCCCCTGAACCAGTCATCAATGACAACGAGTCCGGCGCGCAAATTGTCTTCGGCATTGCAAGGCGGGCGCAGGCGGTTCGGAGTCCGTGGCCGAAGAAGGATCCGACAGTTTGACAACACAGCTCTCATGAAGGGTGTTGGTGTCAAAACCGGCGGATCTCGGGTAGGGGGTCCCGAACTGTGCATCTAGGCCGAATGGTAACAGGAGGCAGGGAACACGATGTTTTACCTAGGTTCGGGCCCTCTTGATGGAGGTAAAACCCTACGTCCTGCTTGATTAATATTGATGATATGGGTAGTACAAGAGTAGATCTACTACGAGATCAAGGAGGCTAAACCCTAGAAGCTAGCCTATTGTTTGATTGTTGTATATGGAGTTGATTGCCTACGGACTACAACCCTCCGGTTTATATAGACACCGGATAGGGTTAGGGTTACATAAAGTTGGTTACAATGGTAGGATATCTTGAATATCCGCATCGCCAAGCTCGCCTTCCACGCCAAGGAAAGTCCCATCCGGACACGGGGCGAAGTCTTCAATCTTGTATCTTCATAGTCCAGGATTCCGGCTGAAGGTATAGTCCGGCTACCCGAACACCCCCTAATCCAGGACACCCTCAAAGGGGAACATCTAGTACAAGTTATCCTGATCAAAGGTGGTCTTCGGCTGCCAAAAGCACTGTGATGACGCCGTCTTGGGCTCCACGGTGACCTCCGTCCGGCCTTCCGGCTGGTCTTGGTCTCGTTGCACCGGAATGGTAACCTTTGCCTGATGCCTTGGCCTATGCTTGCCCCCTTTGCACCAAAGGGGAAACAAGGACCCTGCGCAGGCCGGCGCCCGCCTGGCGCCCGCCTGGCCTTGATCGTCATGGCTTGCATCACGGGATCCTCGCGAGGTACCCTTGCATTGATCTCTCCGCCTCCTCGCGAGCCTGCCTGATGAGGCCGCTCTTGAGGAAGCTTCCTGTCGTCCGCCCCGCGAGGCTTGGCCCCTCGCGAGGGTCTTGAGCTTGGGCTGATGAAGATGGGCCGCGCTGGGCCCCTGCCTGAGCCACACCGCAGGCAGACACGTCTGTGGACCCCCGTTCCTAGAACGCCGATAGTAGCCCCCGGGCCCAAGGCGCGCCTGGGCTTGGCCTGGCGGGGAAGCAAAGGGGTAAGCACGAAGCGCCGCGGGCCCCAACAACCTGCGGCCTTAGGTGCCGCGTGGCGGTTGATTGGACGTGGGCGTCTGCACTTCCCACGACGCCTCGGCAACTGCACGACTAACAAAAGGGGGTGCCCGGGCCAGGCTTACTTGCCCTGCTCTCGTCCGTCTTACCCTAGATCCCCTTTCTCGCTTTCCTCCCTCTTACTCCCAAAATCCTCCAGATCCGTCTCAATCCTTCGCATCCGGCACGCCATGGCGACTCGCAAGTCCCTGGCTGATGCTTGGTACTCGCCGGCCCTGGATTCCCCGAATTTATCGGAGAAGAACCTCGCCCTCGCGCGCCTGATGACGTTGGCGCAGGGCAGCGAGGGGGCGACTGTGCTCAAGGTCGGCTCTGACCAGCCTGAGGGCAAGGGGAGCACCTTCTACCCGTTCTTCGTGAGCGCCATTGTCGCCGGTCTGGTTCTTCCATGCCGTTCTCCACTAATACAACTTGCAGGCCCTGCATCTCCACCCCAAATCCGTCCTTCTCCTGGTGATTTTCCCCTACTATTGCGAGGCTCATGTTGGTGTGAAGCCCTCGGTGGCCTTGCTACGCCACTTTTTCTCCCTCCGGGTTTCTGGTGCTCAGGTCTCTACATGCTTGAGCTTCATTGCATATTCCAGCTCCAACGCCATCTCGAAGCCTGGGAAGAGGATCGAAGGCTACCAGAGCAAGTGGGTCATGATGGATGTCAGGCGCCTCCACCCTCATCTGGTATTGCCCACGGGGCAACCTAAGTCCGTTGACGCATGGTCCCACGCGGAGCTCGTTGACCCTCGCGCGAAGGCGGTGTTGAGGAGGATGAACGCGGACCTGAGGCCAAGCAACTTGGGGGCGGTGAAGCTGACCGGGGCCACGCTCCTGAGGGAGTTCTTGGAGCACCGGGTGGCTCCTCTCCAGGAGCACTTGCTCCCACTGTGGAGGCTTGGAGGAGCAGATGCCGCCCTACGCCTGAGCTCCGACGCCCTGACCGACGAGGATCTGACTGCGGCCCTCCATTCCTTGGTTGGGGGAGACGTGGAGAGCCCGGTGGGCGCCCCCGTCCCCTGTTCCTTCGTGACGACTGGAAGCAGGTGGTGAACGCCATGCCCACCTTCAACGGTGAGGGGCTGGTGCCCGCAGCAGCTCCCGAAGATCTGGCGGTCCTGGCGACGGTGAACTTGTCCTCCGGCAGCTCCAGCGGGGGAAAGGGGGAAGAAGAGGCGGAGGAGGAAGCGTCCGACTCGGAGGAGACTGGTGAGGATTGGGGGGAGTCCTTCCCTCAGCGCAGGTCCCAGGCCCTCCGCTCCATGCCGGACGACGACGAGGCCAGCGCCAGGCGAGGAAGGGAGGGCTCTTCCTCGGTCCCGAGGAAGGGCAGGTCGAGCCTGGTTCCCCCAGGGTCTGCTCTGGTCCCTGGGGGTCCAAGGCCAGCTACATCCCTCCTGACGCGCCTTCTTCTTCCGGGCCCCCCAAGGCTGACCCCCGCTGCAGGCTCTCGGGCTTCAAGTTTGGCCGGAGGCTGCTTGAGTCCACGGACAATGTCCAGTAAGTGCTCGATTCATGCTCTGCTTGGTTTCTGCCGCTGAGGCTTGACGTTTGCGCTCTTTTACCAGGGCGGCACCTGCGGCCAAGAGGTTGAAAGAGGCTTCTGCGGCCCTGATTGGGGCGAATCCGTCTGCCGGGGCGACGCCTTCGGCTGTTGGGGGAGAGGACGGTGAGGCCCGTGCCTCTTTGACCCAACTGCCCTCGCGAGGCCAACTGGGGCACCCCGACGAGGAGTCAGCCCCCGTGGCCCCGCTGGACCTGGAGTCGTCTATGCCCGACGTTGCGGCCGTGGCGGCCAAGGCTAAGGAGGTCCCTTCCTGCCAAGCCGTGGTCACACTGCCATCTTCTGTGCCCGCTCCACAGGTTCTCGTCTCTTCTGCTCCCTTCGCCACTGTCCTGGACCGGGTTGCTAATGAGCTAAGCCAACCGTGGGAGGATCTCCTGAGCGCGGACCCTCGTCTGGTGGCCGGGCGCCTGGAGTTGGCCTCTGGCTGGGCCCGCTTTGCTGCTTCCGTCCGAGCGGTGTTGAGCCAGGCCATGTCGTCCTCCGACAAGGAGAAGCGGGCCACTAACCAAGCCAAGGCCGCTCGCGACGCTACCCTGGGTGACACTTCAACTGCCCAGGGCCGCTGCAAGACGCTTGAGGCCGAGCTGCAAGGCCTGCGCGACGAGCTCGCCAAGGAGGTGCACAGCCGCCAGGAGAAGGAGAAGGAGATGAAGGCTAGGGAGGCCGCCGCCAAGGACTGGGACGCCAAGCTTGATGACCGCCAAAGCCGACTGGAGACGCTGGAGCGGTCGCTGAAGGCAGAGAGGACCGAGCTGGATGCCAAGGCGAAGGTCCTGACGGAGGACCGGGTGGCCTTCGCGAAGCTGGAGAAGAAGGCTCGTGGCATACTGAAGACGTTGTATTAGAGCAGCCTGGAGGAGCCGTTGGCTTGTGTGGAGGACGGCCCCGCCAAGCTGCTCCACTTCCTGGTTGATGCGCTTGAGGACGTCGCAGACGGCCTTGGCCCCACGGTCGAGGGCGAGGCACGTGCCCTGTCTTCTGCGGCGCTGACGCACGTCCTCAGCCATGTCTACCTGCGCGACCCCAACGTCGACTTCGACAGCCTGCTGGAGCCCGTGAGCGGCTACCGTGCCGCTGCCGCCGCTGAGGCCATGAGAGGCCGAGCCGATGTTTTGCTGGGGAAGTTCCGCTCCCCCAGCGTCCTGCCCGGGCACGGTGCCGCCGGCCTCGCGACCTCGAGAGGCGAAGCCGTCCAGCGTGACTCCACCACAGGTGACGGCGTTACTGGGGAGTGATCCCTCTGCGACTTCCATCCTGTTTTATTCCTGCACATGCACCATGCCCCGCGGAGGCGTTTAAACTTGTGTTTGGCGTTATGGAACAATCTTATGGCTTGTAATATTTGCTTTGAATTTCCTGGAATTTGCATGTTCCTCTCCTACTTGCTTACGCTCTACGTCGGCAGGGCCCGGCCCCGCGCATACCTCACCCAGCGTTAGCCCCGACCGGAAACCATGGACGGGACTAAGGAGTGAGGGGCTATGTGGCAAGTTAGGCTCCTGAGTCGCGATGCTCAGGAGTCCCCCTTGACGCTCAAACGGGTTTCGTACCTTGGCTCCGCTCGGGGAGTGGCACGCGACGACCAGGTCCAAGGGACATGGCTGGGTGGCGTGCGCTCGGGCGAGGCCCGGGCATAGCCCCCGTGTCCAGCCCCCTCATGCGGCACTCCCGAGGGGAGGCATTGCGATGGTGTCGGACACTGAGCTCTGGGCTCCCTGAGGTTGGTACGGCCGTGGGCCGCCCTCAGTTTTTTATCACCAGCACGGAGCATAGCGCTTCCATATGTGTACGGGCATAGCCGCTCCTCGGCAGTGTCGTCAGCCAGCACGGAGCATGGTGCTTCCACTGTTGCGTGGGAGGGGGCTCCCCTCCGGGAGGAGCCCTCGGGGTGTGTACAGCCCCGCCCTAACACTTGGCCGGCACGGTAGGGCTAGGAGAGGTGTATCTGGGCACCCGTGAGCCAGCGCGGGACTCACGAGGCCCTTCCTCGAGGCGGGTTGCGCCTGGCTCTGGGCCTTTATCAATTGGTGTGTTCGTGCAGGGTTGTTAGAATGCAAATGCTCTACGTCCTCAGGTCCCGGCCCTCGAGCGAGCTCAGCCGCCGCTGGTGTGACTGGTTGCGATGCCGTGGGTCAAGGCCAGGGGGTGAGGGCTGGAGAGCCGGTGAGAGCCCATGAGTCGCGATGCTCAGGCGCCCCCTTTTAACGTGCAAGCGCTTTGCATGACGAAAAGCAGTAGGTGATAATTATGGGAATCTGATTAAGCGTGAAAAGAACAACTTCATCCTAAGGTAAATGCTGGAAAAGCAACTGCCACTGGGTCGGGCCCGAGCGGCGTGGGGATGATGCAGCCCGGGGGGCGCCCCCAACAAGGTAAATAAAGAGCATAACCAAAATGGATACATGTCGCGGGGATGGACCCACGCGGCCTGGGAATGGTGCAGCCCTGTGGGCGCTCCCAGCTGAAAGTAGAACTCTGAAAGATGTCACCCAGTGCTGTTGAAGATGAAGTGATGCTGAGGAAGTGAGCGATGCGTGGTGAAGACGTCGGCCCTCATGAGCCCCTAGGCCCAGGGGCCTCGGGAGGCTCCGGTGGCACGTGCAGGTCTTCAGGTACCATCGCCACCTTCGCCAGGACCGCGCGATGCCTGACCTCCTGAGCCTCCAGAATACTCCTCAACAGGCGCTGATGTGCGGCGACCGCGCTCGGCAGGCCGAAGGGCGTGCGAACGTACCTGTGAGGTGGTCCCTCGTAGCGCCCTATGGCCGAAGGCCATAGGCGCTCCTGGGACGCAGCTCGGTTGAGCCCTGGTACGTCGACGCAGACGCACAGTCCTCCATCCTTGCCTGGATCTGGGGCCATGGCAGGTAAGCGGTGGCTGCCGCGCATGACTCTGGACTCTTGTAGCTCATGGGTGTTCCTTGCGATGAACTCCTGAGGGTTTGGTCTCCTTTGACTTGTTCCTTCCTGAGGAAAGCGTGCTTGAAAGCACCCTTCCAAGTGGTGCCCGAGCGCCTGCCCCGCAACCTTGGCAAGGTCGGCGGCTCTCCAAGATCTTGGCAAGGTCGGCGCGCCTTGGCAAGGTCGGCGCGCCTTCCTATGCGTGGGAGGGTGGCACTCCCTGATCGCGCGCGAATCCTGACGCAATACCTCCGGAGGTGCCTGCCTCCTTGTGGCTCGAGCCAGGTGAGGTCTTCTTCTTCTTGAGGGTCGCCTCGGGAGGCCTCCCGCTCCTGTGATCTGGGTCTTCGATTGTTGCGGCTTGGAACGCATGCTCAAGCGAGCACACTGCGTCCCTTTCTTCACAGGGTACAGTGATGACTCCATCGCTCCCTGGCATCTTGAGGACATTGTAACCATGGTGAGTTACTGCCATAAACTTGGCTAGGGCTGGGTACCCGAGGATGGCGTTGTACGGAAGGCGGATGTGAGCGACGTCGAAGTCGATGAGCTCGGTGCGGTAGTTGTTGCGTTGCCCGAAGGTGACTGGAAGGCGAACCTGCCCAATTGGAACAGTGGAACCATCGGTGACTCCTGAGAAAGGCTTGGTCGGCTGAAGCTGGTCATAAGGCACTTGGAGATTGTCGAACGTCTCGATGGACAGGACGTTGAGTCCTGCCCCGCCATCGATGAGGGTCCTGGTGACCTGCACGTTGCTGATGACTAGGGAGCAAAGCATCGGGAGGACTCCGGCCGTTGCCGCACACTTGAGCTGGTCTGCGGAACTGAACGTGATCGCGCACGTAGACCACCTGAGAGGGCGCGTGGACTCAAGATTGGGAAGGACTGCATTCACCTCGTGAGCAAACTGCTTGAAGATGCGCTATGAGGCTGGGGCCTGGGCGCCACCCAAGATGCAAGCAATTGCACGTGGCTCTTTGAAGCCCCCAGACCCATCGTCTTGGTGTTGGTCTTCGTTCCTCCTTGGTGGAGGCAGCAGAGGAGGGAGGCCTGCGTTGCCGTGCGGGTGGCCCTCACGAGACTGGTCCCTCTAGCCTCCCTCGCGAGCCTGGTCCCGCCAGCAGTCCTGGCGAGGGCGGTCACGCCATCCCTGGCGAAGGGCACGGTCTTCCCATCGTCCGCCACCTCTTCCTCCTCCTCGGCCATAGCCCCTGTCATTGCGCTCTGGGCGTCGGCCGATTCTCCCATCTCGCACGGCTCTAAGCTCTTGACATTCGTTGGTGTTGTGGGTGTGGTGGTCGTGGTACACGCAGTACCCTCCGCCCTTGGATGACTTAGGCTGATCCCTGCCTCGCTTGGTCTCCGGCTCCGCTGCTAGCATGGCAGCCCCCTTGTGCTTCACGTCTTAGGCCTTGAGCTTCTTTTCTTCCGGGTCGGCTGCCAGGAGCTCGAGGAGGGAGAGACGCCCTTCCTCAGCCCTGGCGCACTTGGTCGCCAAGTTGAACCGCTCCAGGGATGTGCACAGGTCTTCATGGATTGCTAGTTCTTCCTTCATCTTGACGTCGCGCACGCCGTCGGAGAAGGATGAGATGATAGCTTCTTCAGTTACCTTGGGGATCTTGAGGCAAGCATAGTTGAAGCGCTGGATGTACTTCTGCAGGGTTTCTCCTGGCTGTTTCTTGATGCGGCGCACGTTGCTCATGGCCGGGGGCCGGTCGCGAGTGCCCTGGAAGTTGGCGATGAAGCGGGTGCGCATCTTGCTCTAGGAGGAGATCGTGCCGGGAGCCAGGTTCAGGAGCCAGGTGCGGGCGCCATCCTTGAGTGCCATGGGGAACCAATTCACCATGACCTTTTCGTCTCCGTTGGCGGCTACGATGCCCAGCTCGTAGAGCTGCAGGAACTCCGCGGGGTCCGCTGTGCCATCGTAGCAGGGAGGGAGGTCAGGCTTGAACTTGCCTGGCCATGTGACACCGCGCAGCTCGGGGGTGAAGGCGAGGCAGCCTGCCGTGGCCACCGGCGCCCTTTGCTGGTGCTGGACTTGTTCTTGCGGGTCACCACGCGCCGCCACTGGGAGCAGCGCAGGGTTTCGTCGTGGAGGCGCTGGGGCGCGATCTTGGCGCGCCGACGCTGGGAGCGCGCGAGCACCTTCCCGGGGACGTGGGATCTCTTGGCAGCTCCCTTCTTGCTGCGCAGGCGCCGGACGTGGAGGGTCCCGCCCTGGGGCTGCACGCCTTGGAGCCAAGTCACCTTCTTGGGGAGGAGGCGGCGGAGGCGCCTCCTGATCCTCGCCCCCTGCATGGGACGGAGGGCGAGGCAGCGAGAGGGACCACAAGGGGGAGCCCCCTGCGGCACTGACGAGCTCGGTGATGCGGGTGAGCTAGTCCTCGTAGAGGTCGTCGACGGGGCGATAGTGCAGGAGCTCCCGTGCCAAGAGTAGTGAGGCGTGCGCATCCATGGGTGCGCGACGGGCGTGGGACGACGAGCCAGCGGGAGTCAGCGACGGGGTGGCGGTTCGGCCATCCCGCCGCACCGAAGGATGCTGGGACGAGGCCTGCTGCTCGTTCCCCGCCAGGCCGGTGGCGGCGTTGGAGGAAGGCGATGGGGAACGACGAGGGGGGCCGCCGACAAGCGCCGTCTGGGTGACGCGAGTGGCGCGAGCAGCCTGGCGCTCGGCGCGAGCCCGACGAGTGTCAGCCATGGACACGACGGAATATCACACGCGGACAGCGGAAGAAAGATTCCGGCGCACCCCTACCTGGCACGCCAAATGTCAGATTTCGGGTTCCGGCAGACCCTTGAGGTTCGAACACTGGGGTGCGCGCGGAGATCTCTCCCCTACCGATCTATGTCTGATCCTCTCATGCGAACTAAGATGAAAATGATGAACAACACAAGAGACACGAGGTTTATACTGGTTCGGGCCACCGTTGTGGTGTAATACCCTACTCCAGTGTGGTGTGGTGGATTGCCTCTGGGGCTGATGATGGATAGTACAAGGGAAGAACAGCCTCGTGAGGGGTGTTCTTGAGCTGGTGCGGTGTGTTCTACTTAGTCTCTACTGGGTTCTTCTCTCCCCTTCTCTCTTTTCATTCTCCCCCTCCCTTGTGGAGGCTAGCTCTATTTATAGAGGCCCTGGGCCTCTCCCAGAATAATTAAGCGGGAAGGGCGCCAACAATTGGCCATTTTGAAGGGGAACATCTAGTACAAGTTATCCGGATCAAAGGTGGTCTTCGGCTGCCAAAAGCACTAGTGATGACGCCGTCTTGGGCTCCACGGTGATCTCCGTCCGGCCGTCCGGCTGGTCTTGGTCTCGTTGCACCGGAATGGTAACCTTTGCCTGATGCCTTGGCCTGTGCTTGCCCCCTTTGTACCAAAGGGGAAACAAGGACCTTGCGTAGGCCGGCGCCCGCCTAGCCTTGATCGTCATGGCTTGCCTCAAAGGATCCTCGCGAGGTACCCTTGCATTGATCTTTCCGCCTCCTCTCGAGCCTGCCTGATGAGGCCGCTCTTGAGGAAGCTTCCTGTCATCCGCCCCGCGAGGCTTGGCCCCTCGCGAGGGTCTTGAGCTTGGGCTGATGAAGATGGGCCACGCTGGGCCCCTGCCTGAGCCACGCCGCAGGCAGGCAAGTCTGGGGACCCCCGTTCCCAGAACGCCGACAGAGCTCGTGTGCGATCGGGTGAGGCATCGAAACCCTATCGTTTCCATTCTTATGTACATCCCACACAGTCAATCCCAAACAAACGTTTCCGTTTGTTATGTACATTCCACATAGTCAGTCCAAGGAATACGTTTCCGTTTCTTATGTACATCCCACACAATCAATCCAGGGAAAATGTTTCCGTTCATATGTACATCCCACACAGTCAATCCGGGGAAAATGTTTCCGTTCGTATGTACATCCCACACAGTTTTATGTATAGGCTCATGTGTGATAGGTGTAACTATCACACACGCTCTGCCCTAGTTAACCATTTGCTTTTATTCAACTACATCACACATGATTTGATGAAGAAAACTATGTGGCATTGAGCTATCCATCACAAGCTCTTCTACTGCTAGAACCGTTTGCAAACTTCCATGACCCATTTAGCAGGTTTATTAGTTTACAATTAATGATTCCAGTATTACGCAAATTCACATTTCATATCGAACATCTGTTTGCCAATTTCATATCAGCCACATCAATATATTTTAACATCATAGTACGATAGCTACCTGAAAACAACACAGTATAGCATATAGCTAGTTCAGCTTCTTAAAAAAAATATTAGAACAATATATTCATTTCCCTAATCGAGATCATCCAGTCTCGTCTTATCCACCTCTGCTTTTAGTTCAGTAAGAACCTGTTTTGCACTGGCCAACTGGGAAAGTGCCTCCTCCTTCACCAACACCATCTTAGCAAAGTCTAATTTAAAAAATCTGAGATCATTCTCCACCTTCCTCTTTTTATCCCGCATCTTCAAATATTCTTCAGCGTTGACAACACTTTCTCTAAGCCTACCTCTGTCCTCTTCCTCATACATGCTCCAGAGCTTTGCTAGGCACATCTTCAAATAATATGGCCACTCTTGATCAACACACTCCAAGTAAGAACACTTCCGTTCATCCTATAATATTTAAAACTAGATCAGTAAAAATTGTAGGGGAAATGGGTTTATAGAAACATAGAAAATCACCAATACTTATTTTTCAAAACTAAAGAAACGGGTTAATTATGACATATTTTCTCAAAATGGTCAATGTGCACATGAATTAATTGCTACTAAGACAACAACAAATTTCTGAAACATCAGAAGCAATAATTAACTACAACAACGCTACAAGTTCTTACTCATGTACTATAAATAACTAATTGAACATTTTATGACGAAGGTAAATATAACTGCAACACCATAGCAACAATGTTTGGATGACAACAAATTGATACTAACAGGTGTGTACATGCATGAATTTAGTAACATAGAACTAATAGCACTAAGGCCGTCCACTATGTATGCCAAAACCGGTGTAAAGATAACTGTTGCTACATCTCGCATTGGCGCCCTGCATCGGCGAGCCGGTGCAGCAGAGAAAATAATCAAGGAACCGGACTCTCGAGCACCTAGTTGCTCCGATGCCCAGTTCCTTCGTGCCAGAAAGATTTAGTATTTTACTGCTTGGCTGCTCAGATGTGTGGACCAAAGTTGGCTGCATAAACTGCTGAAGCGGTGCCAAATATTTTTCTAATGGCATCATTGATAAGATGGCAACATTTTTAGATACTAGGTACAAACTGTGACATTGTCTTAGGATGCGTTTGGTTGAAGGTGTGGTATGAATGCGTTGGGACCGTGACATTGTCTGAATCACATCTAACAAATGATTTGTAACAATGAAAGATGGTCTAACCTTCTCTGCACATGCCAGAAACTTCCTCCCACTGTCCACAGATTCAAACGTAACTAGCTTCACACATGGAGAATGATGGTGACAATGAGCAGATAGATCTTCAGCCACCCCGCTTCATTCATTGCAACTGATTGTCCTAGGGAGCTACAAGAGGAAGAAATGACTCAAGTTGACTGTTGGGTTAAAATCCTTCATTCCAAGTCATAACCTGAGAGAGAGAAGGGAGGCATACCCGGGTGGTGAAGGAGTCATCGTCCGAGGAGGAACCGCTGGAGAGGTCACTGAAGAAGACCATGGCGACCCCGGCGGTAGGATGCGAGACGGCGAGAGCGAGGAAGCGGCTATAGCTTAGGAAGGAAGGAGCAAATAGGGGAGAAAAGGGGGTGGGGAAGGGGGTGGGGGTAGATATTTCGGCGGTAGGGCAAAAATTTCGAAATATGGAGGGAAACTTTATTTCGGCGGTAGGGAAAAAATTTCAAAATATGGAGGGAAACTTTGCGCGTGGTGCCACCGGACACCCTTCACTTTGAATGATTGCGTGCATCGCAAATGATTCTTCTGCTTTATGCGCATGGGATGAGTTTGATAATTCAAATTTTGGTGGAAATTTCCCTGGGTACGTCATTTCATAATTTAACATCTCTTGCTAATTTGGGCACACAAAAGAGTATACAGCACACAGACCACACTTGATGAATCGAGCAATTTTAGTAATTAAACAGACCCAGTTGACCTAAACATTGTTCTAACAAAATACCAGCACTAAAAACAAACCTAAGTACTCATAATTTTAACAAATCAGCCGCCACGCTGGCCTATGCATCGCCGGTGTGAGATGAGACGTCGATGACTTGTGCTGGCGACATGCCACTGTTGGTGGACTCCGCACCCCCTACGGAAGTCGACTGTGTCCTTGTCCTTGTCCTCGGCACCGCCCTCAAGGTTGTAGTACTCGTAGTAGTGGCTGCGCCACAGCTCGCGTTGGTACTCCACTGCGGATTCCTCGACGGACAGACTCTTCTCTACCTCGACCTTGGCCATACGCAACTCCTCCTCCCAGCGCTCCTCGATCTTCACCGCCCCCTGCATCTCCAGCCCCCGCTCTACGATCTCATGAGGAAACATGTGCTCCATGGCCACCGCCGCCGTTTCGGACGTGGGTTGCATGCTGGATTCTGAGGTGGCCTAGAATATCTTGGCCTGTGCGTCCTCGATCTTGGCATGGATGGCCTCGACCCGGGCCAGGGCAACATGGGAGGCACGGACAACAGTTCGAGCGCTCTCAGTGTTTGCAGTCGACGTTGCAGCAGCATCTGCAGATGTCTCGGCTGCTGCAGCTTCCCTGTCGGCTGCCGCAGATGCCCTCACGACAGATGTGGCTGCGCTCAATGGGGATGCCGCGGCACTCTCGGCGTAGGCGGCCGCGCTCTCGGCGCAGGCGGCGGCGCTTGGGGAGGACGTGGCCATCGTATGGGCCTTCACGAAGCGTTTCTGTGGCATCATCTTTGCAAGAAGGGGTTGCAGGAATGGGGATCGGGATTCGTGGATTCGGGGGTTGTCGGCACTGGAGCAGACGAGCCGGTAAAGCTTAAGGAAGAAGACTTAAATATACCTAGAAATTTTCATCGCAAACGGTTCCTACAAAAAATTGTGTGTGATGTTGTTGATATTTTTTATTAGTTGTGAAAGACGAATTTGGAGTAAAGTGGCAATGGATGGTGTTTAAAATGTATGAGAAAATTTGTAGTACTAATACAATTGTCATGTCAAATTTTGGAAAATTTCAGGAGTCATTTGACCTTTTAAGACATTTAAGTGATTTTCTAGCCATTTAATGACCGTAATTCAAATTTGAACTACATGTACAGGGAACAGCTAATCATAACGGTTTGAAAATTCATGTTTTGAGTTCTTGTGTGCGATTTAATTCCATGTGCAGTAAATTGGAAGGAATTTTCAAACATATTGATCTAACGGCTATGACACAATTAAGCATGGAGTGCCATGGTGTTTAAATTCCAAAAAATTAAAAAAAGATCAGAAACACATGAAATGTTGCTTGATGTAATTTCATGCCACCAAGATGATGTGGTAAAAAAATTTGGCATGTTTGACGAAAGTTTGGACACACACCCCTCACAAACCAAAGCAACTCACTAGAAGGCTCGTGGTTCTGAGAGGGAACAATGCAGGTTTGATGACGAATGGGAGATAGCATCTCCTTACGGCCTTCAATTTTTTTCTACATTTAATGTGAAAATTTGGAAAATTTCAGGGGTCATTTGACCTTTTAAAGACAATTAAGTGATTTTCTAGGCATTTAATGACTATAATTCAAATTTGTACTACATCTACATGCAACAAATAACCATAACGGTTTGAAAAATCATATTTGTGTACTTGTGTGCAAGTTAATTCCATGTGCAGTAAATTGGAAGAAATTTTCAAACATAATGGTCTCACGGCATGGACACATGGATGGAGTGCCATGGCACTTTGTAAGTGATTCTAGTGCCCCTTAGTGATTTTGGTGTATTGAAGACTTATAGGTTAAGGGACTAATGTGTTTGTTAGTGTATACAGGTTCTATAAGTCTATGAGGAGTTTGATATTTGTGATGAAAGTCGACCCCTAAAAATGAATGTCTTCATTGGAGGACTTTGGTTTTCTTGAAGACTTTAAAAGTGAGGAAAATGGTGTGACCTTGAAGACTTCGATGTTGATGCGAGGATTATGAAGCGTGAAGAGTTTTGTTTTCGTAGTTTCATTTTCTCTTTCTTGAGTCATAGGAAACACCGCAATGTTAAAGGGGGTCGAGGTAAAACTAAGGAAACACTTTCCAAGTGATGCTCATCTCAAATCCTATATCTACCCAATCCTTCGAGTGAAGCCATTGGAAATCTCATACAGTTCAGTCAATTTCTAAAGTGACAGAGACGAAGATCTTTTGTTATCTGAGGAATTTGTTGTGTAACACCCGGATGTAACTTTCCCAATTTGTACTCCAACTCTTGCCGTTTCCAGCGTTAAGTTATTTTATTTTCTCGGGTTCGGGTCTTTGTCTATGTGTGTTGTTATCGTTGTCATGCATCTCATATCATGTCATCATGTGCATTGCATTTGCATATGTGTTCGTCTCATGCATTCAAGCATTTTCCCCGTTGTCCGTTTTGCATTCCGGCGTTTCGTTCTCCTTCGGTGCTCATTTTTCTACCTTTTTTCGTGTGTGGGGATTAAACATTTCCGGATTGGACCGAGACTTGCCAAGCGGCCTTGGTTTACTACCGGTAGACCACCTATCAAGTTTCGTATCATTTGGACTTCGTTTGATACTCCAATGGTTAACCGAGGGACCGAAAATGCCTCGTGTGTGTTGCAGCCCAACACCCCTCCAATTTGGCCCAAAACCCACCTAAGCCTTCTCCATCATCTAGAGCGTTCGATCATGATCGCGTGGCCGAAAACCGCACCTCATTGATCCACCCCTCGCGCGCGCCGGACATTGTCCGTCCGGACCGGACGCGTCCGCACCGCCACCGCCGCCCAATCGCGCACCGCCATGTGGCCTTCATCACCGCCGCCGCCGCTCCGGCCCGGGAGGCCCAGGTCGGGCCCCCGAGGCCCAGTCCTCCACGCCAGCCGGCGCGCGCCGCCGCACCGGGCCGCCGCGGCCACCGCCGCGCTCCGCCACCGCACCATCTCCGCCCCGCCGCCTCGGCTTCCGCAGCCGCCGCCCGTCTCCGCCGGTGTTTTTCAGTTTCAAGTGCTCCTGTTCATCGTGTCGTATCTCCACATCCGTAACTCCGTTTTTGGCATATAGCATATCAAAATGTTCATCTCAGAGAGTACATCATTTCATTCCATTGCATAATTTTCATTTGAGTTCATCTCGATGCCCGAAATGCTGTTAGAAGAGGGCTACTTGAGATAATTGTCAGATCTGCTACTCCATTTAGATATTTGTCTTTTTTGCCATGATTAATGTGTGCATGATATGCCCATGAGTTCTACATATGTTTTGTTAAGGGTTTTGTCATCTTTCCAGAGGTGCAACCCATGTAATTTTGTGATGTGTGTGGTGACTAGCACAAGCTTGCAAAGTGGTGCACTTGGTAATTCTGATTTCAGGGACTTAGCATTTCCACTAAGTCCTTGAGCTGTTTATCTCATATGGTCATATGTTCAAGTTGTTTCCTAGTGATCCGTGCCTGTTTTGAGGATGATCACTAAGGATGTCTTGTTAATCTTGTAATGCTCTATCCATACATGTCTTTGTTTGCAATTATGGAGCACCCTAGCTTGAGTCAATCGAGCTCTACTTTTGCTACTTTGTGAATCTAGGCAGATTGTCAACTTGTTTGCAATTTTGCCGATGATGTTGTAGTTGATCCGTGCATGCTATGATATTGATCTTGCCATGTCTAGCTTATATTTTGTGTTCTTGATAGATGTATGCTTAGCTTTTCATTACTTGCTCCGTAGTGAGTGCATCGAGCTCGTAAACATGCCTACTTGATATCTGTTTCAGCATGTGCCAGTTTTCACTAAGTCTGTGATCTGATTATGTTTTTGCCATGTTCACATGCTTGCAATTGTATTTTCTGATCCCTTTTGGCTCAAGGTCACTAAGGGACTTTTGTTAAGCTCTTTGAGAAGCTCCATGCCATGCTTTACTTTGCCATGTTCAGGTCCTGTAGCATGTAGTTTTGTTGCTCCTAAGAGTGTTACCTGATCTGAAATTCCAGACAAGTGTTGATTTCACTATGTCTGAAATCTGTTTGCCATATGCATTTTTGCCATGCTTGTTTGAACCTGTTAATGGATGAATTGGCTGTAGCTCAGTGCTAGAATTTTGTTAAGCATCTTGAATGCATTCCTGCCATGTATTTTTTTTGTCATGTTTGAGTGCTGTAGCTTGTTCATATCTTTGCATTTAGATGGCTACTTGCTGTAAATCGCAGACCGGTGTCATATTTGTTTTGCTTGCCATTTCCAAACCGTAACTCTGATTCCGGCGTTCTTTATATCGTTTTCAAGCGATTTCATCTCACCTTTCCAGTGGAACACTTGGATTTCCAAGTTGAGGCCAGGTTCATGCATCCCTTGTCACATCTTGCATATGCATCCCGCATCGCATCCCGCATAGCATATCATCTTTGCATCATATTGTTTGATCCTTGCACGTGGTTGATTGTGTCCTTGTTGCTTGTTTGTCTTGTTTGGGTAGAGCCGGGAGACGAGTTCGCTAACGAGGAGCCCGTTGAGTTTGCTTTCGAGGATCCAGTCAACTCTGACAACTTTGCAGGCAAGATGATCATACCCTCGAAATCACTACTATCTTTGCTTTGCTAGATGCTTGCTCTTTTGCTATGCCAATGCTACGATGCCTACCACTTGCTTTAAAGCCTCCCAAATTGCCAAGTCAAACCTCTAACCCACCATGTCCTAGCAAACCATTGATTGGCTATGTTACCGCTTTGCTCAGCCCCTCTTATAGCATTGCTAGTTGCAGGTGAAGATTGGAGGCCGTTCCTTGTTGGAACATTCATTACTTGTTGGGATATCATTATATTGACATGTTATCTTAATGCATCTATATACTTGGTAAAGGGTGGAAGGCTCGGCCTCTCGCCTAGTGTTTTGTTCCACTCTTGCCGCCCTAGTTTCCGTCATATCGGTGTTATGTTCCCGGATTTTGCGTTCCTTACGCGGTTGGGTTATAATGGGAACCCCTTGATAGTTCGCCTTGATTAAAGCTTTTCCAGCAATGCCCAACCTTGGTTTTACCATTTGCCACCTAGCCTCTTTTCCCTTGGGTTTCCGGAGCCCGAGGGTCATCTTGTTTTAAACCCCCCCAGGCCTGTGCTCCTCTGAGTGTTGGTCCAACCTAGAGCCCCTTGCAGCGCCACCTCGGGGAAACTCGAGGGCTAGTTTTAGTTGTAAGGATTTCTTATCCGATTGTGCCCTGAGAACGAGATATGTGCAGCTCCTATCAGGATTTGTCGGCACATTTGGGCGGTGTTGTTGGTCTTGTTTTAACCTGTCGAAGTGTCTTGAAGAACCAAGGTACCGAGTCTGATCAAAACGTCTCGGGAGGAGGTCTATTCCTTCGTTGACCGTGAGAGCTTATCATGGGCTAAGTTGGGACTCCCCTGCAGGGATTTGAACTTTTGAAAGCCGTGCTCGCGGTTATGGGCAGATGGAAATTTGTTAATGTCCGGTTGTAGATAACTTGAACCTTAACTTAACTAAAATGAATCAACTGAGTGTGTTACCTTGATGGCCTCTTCTCGGTGGAGTCCGGGAAGCGAACACGGTGTTGGAGTAATGCTTGCGCAGGATGTTCTCTAGTTTCTCGCTCGCGCTTTGCCTCCTCTTCTCGCTCTCTTTTGCGAATAAGTTAGCCACCATATTTGCTAGTCGCTTGCTGCAGCTCCATATATTTACCTTGCCTTACCTATAAGCTTAAATAGTCTTGATAGCGAGGGTGCGAGATTGCTGAGTCCATGTGGCTCATAGATTACTATTACACTAGATGCAGGGCCTGATGATTCCGCTCCAGGAGACGCGCTTGAGCTCAAGTGGGAGTTCGACGAAGACTCTCAATGTTACTATGTTTCCTTTCCTGATGATCAGTAGTGGTGCCCAGTTGGGGGTGATCGGGACCGTGTCGCATGTTGGGTTATCTTTTATTTTGGCGCCGTAGTCGGGCCATGAGTGTTTGGATGATGTAATGTTATTTATGTACTTGATTGACGTGGCGAGTGTAATCCAACTATGTTATCTCCCCTTTTATTATCTATATAACATGGGATGTTGTGAAGATTGCCTAACTTGCGACATATGCCTTCAATGCGATTATGCCTCTAAGTCGTGCCTCGACACGTGGGAGATATAGTCGCATCGAGGGTGTTACATGTTGTGACTGAGGAGTTAGGAATTCGCCAATGCTGATTGCCTACAAGTGAGGAACATGATAGCCCTGAGGAATTTGAGAGCTCAAATTTTCGACCGTTGTTGTGCTACACGCTAGTTGTCCCAAAATATCTTATCCACCTAACGGTCATATGATTGAACAACATTTATATCTTATCATGTCGGGCTGCTCCCTAGGCTATAAATAGCCACCCCCTACAACCACTAGTTGGTTGGCTGCTCCAAGAGAAACTGACACTTTTCATTGAGAGCATCCCATCATCCGAGGACTTTGAGCGAAAATCATCAGTGAGGAAAAACCCAAACCCAAACACCTACAACCCAAGGTGATTGAGCATAACTCAAGAGATTGTTCCTATGTGGAACCGACGCTTGTTACCTTCGAGGACTGTGCATCCTCCAGACGGTTAGGCGTCATGGTCTAGAGCATCCAAGAGGAATTGTGGATCGTCGAGTGACCGAGTCTGTGAAGGTTTGGAAGTCACCTAAAGACTTACCACAAGTGACTGGACAAGGTCTGTGTGATCTTAGGTCAAGGAAAATACGATGAGGACTGTGTGTCCTCAGGTTTAAATACCCAGCCATTCCAACCAAACATATGACTATCACAATAGTTGGAACTGGTCTACCAAATCATCCTCTTCACCAAGCTACTGGTTCTATTTCATCAACCCTTTCATTTCCTCATTCATGTATTGATGAACTTGATTGTTACTATTTGAAGACTTTGATTGAAGACTTTCTCAATTTCCTCAATACTAATTTGTCAGTCACTTCATCTTCAGCCTGCTTATCATGTTTACACGCTACCTATGCTCTGTGCTTGGTTCATATCACCATGATGACTGTGTTACTGCCAGGCTATGCTTGCACCTGAGTACTTATTCTGCTGCATGTATTTTGTTGCTTAGCAAATTCCTCAAGTTTAATTTCCTCAGTGATGAATTTGTAATAATCGCCTATTCACCCCCTCTAGTCAATATAACGCACTTTCAATTGGTATCGGAGCAAGGAACTCCCTTGTTTTATGTGATTTTGGTTTAACCACCTGGAGTTTTATTTATGTTGACCGCATGTATGAAGAAAGTGTCATGCCCCATCTTTGACGGTCATGATTATCCCAAGTGGAAGGTCATGATGAGGAAGTGCCTCATGGCGATGAACAGTGAGCTGTGGACCATCACTGAGATTGGCCTTACCGATCTATGCAAGATGGCGCATGCTGATGATATTCGCAAGTACACTCGGCTGGACACCATGGCGAAGGATATCATCTGCTCCTACCTATCAATAAATCAATTCAGGCTGATTATGCATCTGTGTAATGTAAATCTCATCTGGGACCAAATCTCTGACGTCTACGAAGGTCATCGAACTTGTCAGGATCCTTGGTTTGATGAGTTCAAGGAATCACTCGAAACGATGAATTTCGAACTTGAACCATCATCTTCAGCACCATGCTTCATGGCAAAAGGTGCAAAGGTAGCTGAATATTCCTCATCTGAATCTGGTGATGATGAGTCTGATGATAATCACAAACCTAGCTGCTCCAAACTTGTTAAGATTGCCGCCAAACAACAAAAGGCTTTTGAAAAAGGTTCAAAATCTGCTAGATAAAAGCGATGACCTGTTCGGTGAGGAAATGGATCGAACTCAAACTGATAATATTCAGCGACTTGAGTGTAAGTTTGATAAGCTTCAGAGTCATCATAACACTCTCTTAGCCAATTAGGAGAAGCTTTCTTATGAAGTTATTCAAAGAAAGCAAGATCTTGAGAAGCTAAGGGTGAGTTACGAAGATCTTCAAAAGGAAAATGATTCATTGCTTGCACAACAGATCAATTCCGCTTAGGATGAATTCATTCCTCCATGTTGGAAATGCATTGACATGACTCTGCTAATTCTTCAGCTGAAAGTTCAATTGCTTATATTGCTATAAATTCTTCAACTATCTCTGTAGTCACAAATTCCTCATCTGAGGATACCACAAGTATCACTCGCAATGCAGGGTTGAAGGAATTGTATGTGACAGGCATGTAAAAAAGCCTCAAAGGGCATCAGGCTCTTTATGATGTGCTTAAAAAGCAGATCCTCGATAGAAATCCTAGGAAAGAGGGTATAGCCTTTGAGAGGAAACTCAATGCTAATGGGACCTACTGGAAACCTGAGCAGTATCCCAAAACCTCATGGGTTGCTGCAAAAGGACCTCCCGTAGATCCATCCACTTTATCTGGCTTTACATGTGAATCTTCATATTCATTTGATGAGTCATTTGACTCCAACTATAAACTATTCAAAAATCATAATGGTGAAGTATTTGCTAGATATATTGGTACTAACTACGGGAACGGCCCCCCTATGAAGGTAATCTGGGTTCCCAAAAGGTGCCTTGAAAGTCTTTAGGTGAATGTCCTCATGACAACACCTGTGAAGAATAGGAACCCCGGATCAAATTCTTCATATCGACCAAAGTCTTCATATGGATCAAATTCCTCATATGGATCAAATTCCTCACGTGGATTCAGATCCTCATATGAACATCATCATGCTAACGCTTCTATTTCGCAGGGAAAATCTAAGAGCTATGAATATGTGCATTATTCTTCAAATCATTATGTTCATAAGTCCCCTAAGAACTTCTCTGCTTATTCATATGCATACTCTTCCCCCTCTTCTGTGAAACGAAGTGCACTGGCTTCAATGACAACATTCTCTTATGGAGCTCGCAGAATGATGAACTCCTTGCCACCCCTCCAGATGTGTGTAGTGAAGAAAAAGAAGTAATCTATTATGCAGGGTCAGGTCGCCAGACGAACTTGAATGTCTGAAGAATTTGCTGGAGACCTGAATATTCTTGAAAGGACGCAAGCTAATCATGAAGAAATGAATATTCATTTCTTACATCCTTATACTGCGATATCTGTTGTACTGCTTGATGAAATTCAATCTGATGAATTTGTTGTCATATTCTTCACTGATGAAGTATATGAGTTCGTAAGATGTACCAATTCATCCGCAGGATGATCAACCCAAAGCTACTGAGTGGGTCCTTAACAGTGGATGTACAAATCACATGACCGGTGACAAGAACTTATTGATGAATACTGCTTTATCTCCATCGCATCTGAAGCATATCACTTGCGCTGACAAAGGAAAAAGCAAGGTATTGGGTCTAGGTAGGGTTGCGATCTCAAAGTATTGACACATGGACAAAGTCATGCTTGTCGAGTCCCTAGGATTCAACCTCATGTATGTCTCAATGCTTTGTGATCTTGATATGGTTGTCGTCTTTGGCAAATATCATTACATTGTGCTCATGGAATCTGACAATTCCAAAGTCATTGAAGGCTTTAGGAGAGGAGACTTGTATATGGTTGATTTCCTTGCAGGACCACAGCCTGCCACATGTCTACTTGCAAACGCTTCAGAAGGCTGGCTATGGCATCGACGACTAGGTCATGCTGGCATGAGGAACTTACATACACTCGCGAAGAAGAAGCACGTCATTGGCATCGAGGGTGTCAAATTCCTCAAAGACCATCTTTGTGGGGTTGTGAGGCTGGAAATATGGCCATGTCCAAGCACCCCTCGAAGAATATCATGACTACTACTCGTCCTTTTAAATTGCTTCACATGGATCACTTTGGCCCTACCATTATGACACACTAACAAATGTGGCATCTCTATATGGTTTCGTTATTGTTGATGACTATTCTCGTTACACCTGGGTGCATATCATCACTTACAAAACTGAAGTGCAGGAAGTATTCAAACGATTTTCCTCAAGGGTCTCGACGAATTTCAGTGTGAAGATCAAGCATATCTAGAGTGACAATGGGACCAAGTTCAAGAAATACTGGTCTTGATGACTATCTTGATGAACTTGGTATTACTCACGAGTTATCTGCCCCATACACTCCTCAGCAGAATGGCGTCACGGAGCACAAGAACAGGACTCTCGTTGAGATGGCTCACACTATGCTTGATGAATACAAAACGCTTCATCACTTCTGGCCCAAGGCTATTGATACTATGTGCCACATCATCAACATGGTATATCTTCACAAATTCTTCAAAAAAACCTCATATGAACTCCCCACTGACAAGAAACCCAATGTGAGTTATTTCAAAGTCTTCGGTGTTAAATGTTGGATTAGAGATGCTCATCACAATTCTTAATTTGCACCGAAAGCACATGAAGGTTTTATGCTTGGTTACGGAAAGGACTCGCACACCTACAGAGTCTTCAACACCTTTCACCACAAGGTTGTTGAAACTGTAGATGTGCGGTTCGATGAGACTAATGGCTCGCAAAGAGAGCACCTACCTCCTGTGCTAGATGAAATGTCACCTGAGGAATCCATCAAGTTCGAGGCTACTAAGGATGTCATACCCACTGAAGAATCTGTTGAAGAAGTCATTCCATAACATGAAGAAAATCATGCTGGTGCATCTGTGGAAAATGGCTTTGAAGAAAATGTTGAGCCCACTCAAATTCGTCTACCTGCTCATCCTCGCATTACAAATTAAGTGCAAATTGAGAGAATCATCGATGACAGCAATGCACCAGGTCCTCTCACACGCTCAAGGGCTTCACATTTGTCTAACTTTTGTAGGCACTTTGCTTTTTTCTCTATCACAAAACACACCAAAGTTGATGAGGCATTTCTGGAGCCTGAGTGGGTTCAAGCGATGCAAGAGGAATTACATCAATTCGAGCTCAACAATGTTTGGGAACTTGCCAAGAGACCAGACCCACGCAAGCACAGTATCATCGATACCAAATGGATCTACCGCAACAAGCAAGATGAATACGGGCTTGTGGTGAGGAATAAGGCTCGTCTTGTAGCTCAAGGCTACACACAGGTTGAAGGAATTGAGTTCGATGAAACTTTTGCACTTGTTGCTAGACTTGAGGCTATTTGCATATTGCTTGCTTATACTAACCATCATAATATCCTCTTATATCAAATGGATGTGAAAAGTGCATTCCTCAATGGTAAGCTTGAGGAAGAAGTATATGTTGCTCAACTACCAGGTTTTGAAGATCCTAAGCATCCAGACAAAGTCTTCAGAATCAATAAGGTCCTCTATGGCCTCAATCAGGCCCCTTGGGCGTGGTATGATACTTTGAAGGAATTCCTCATGAAGAAAGGTTCCAAACCCGATTCACTTGACCCAACTCTTTTCACCAAAGCCTATGATGATGAATTATTCATGTGCCAAATATATGTTGATGATATTTTCTTTGGTTGTACTAACCAACATTACAGTGATTAATTTGCCTATATGATGAGTGAGGAATATCAAATGTCTATGATGGGAGAATTGAAATTCTTCTTAGGTCTTCAAATTCGTCAACAACGCAATGGCATCTTCATATCTCAACAGAAATACCTCAAGGATGTGCTGAGGAAATTCGGCATACAAGATTGCAAAGGCGTCAAAATCCCTATGCCCACAAATGGCCATCTATGCACTAATGTAAATGGTAAAGCCTTCGATCAAAAGGTATACCACTCCACAATTTGCTCTTTATTGTATCTATGTGCATCTAGGACAGATAATATGCTTAGTGTTTGCATGTGTGGCCGTTTTCAAGCTACACCAAAGGAATCACACCATAAGTTTGTGAAACATATTCTTCAATATCTTGCTCACACTCAAACACTTGGATTATGGTATCCCAAGGGCTCGACTTTTGATCTCATGCCATTTCCTCGGATGATCCTTAGTATGTTGGTCCTCGAAGAAACGGAACTGCGTATCACTCTCTACTGCTGAAGCTGAGTACATTGCAGCTGGTTCTTGATGTGCTCAATTGCTATGGATGAAGAAAACCCTCAATGTCTACAACATCAACATGAAGAATGTGCCACTCTACTCCGACAACGAGAGTGCCATCAAGATTGCTCATAACCCAGTTCAACACTCGAAGACTAAGCACATCCAGATTCATCATCATTTTCTTTGTGATCATGTGTTAAAGGGTGATATCTCCATCGAACATGTGAAGACTGGAGAAAAGCTAGCGGATATCTTCACAAAGCCCTTGTATTAGAAGAGATTTAGCAAGTTGCGGTGTGAGCTAAATATCTTAGAACCATCGAATGTTCTTTGAAAGGACACACATCCTAACACTTATGCAAAATTGATGACTTAGATGTGCAATACATGAAGTAACACTTTTCTTCAATAAATGAAGACTAACCCTCCAAGTGTGAAGAAATTAATGAAGAATTTGATTCTCAGAGCCCTACGAAAATTGTACGCGGCGTCTGAAACCATCATTCTTATACGGTGGGTCACGCCACCAACAAAAGTTGAAAATCTTCAAATTTGAGGTTTTCTTCATTTTGCAAATTCTTCAATTTTCAAATTCTTCAACTTTGCGAAGTCTTCATCTTTTCGACTGATGTTCTTCATTGATTATATATTTATATATCTATGTTTTTCATGTCCTCAACAACATTCACTTATTGCTAATTCTTCAAATTGATTTTCTTCTAAGTTAATGTGATCGGACCAGTTCCCCCTCTATGCTAAACTCAACCTAGTCTGTTCGCAAATGCTTCATGTGCGTTCTATTTGAAACCCATTCAAAATCTTCACTATGTCCTTGACAGCTGAAGAATTCGCGAACGAAACGTTAAAATTTCCTTATCTGAATTTTCGGCTTTTGCCGCTCAAACCGTTCTGCATCCCACTATAAGATTAAACTACTCACCCACGATCTACCATGATCTCCACCTCTTTGTACGTCGGTGACACATGTTGCTAGGATGGCAAGGGTTAGGGGCCTGTTCGTCCAATTTCCTTGGACGGGAAGTTTTTCACCGTGGCTATAAATACCCCCTCCCTTGCTCATACTTCATTTACTCCGCTCGACCTCTCCTCGCTCTAGCTCTTAGACCTAGTGCCGCCGCTACTCTCCATCATCGCTGGTGCGGAAGAGCTTCACTGCCTCGACCTTGTCACCATCATACTCGCGCCGGCCACGGAAATCTTCAGTCCGCCACCAATTTAGGGCGTGGGAGGTCAGAATGGACAAACTTCTTCAACTGCACTCCCAGTTCATCGTGTTCTTCGTCCAGGGTAAATAAAATATAACTTTACTTCCCTACTTTGATTCTCATGATTTCCACAAAATCTTCAAAAGGTGTTTTTTCTTCAACTTCCCATTCCTTAAACACCCAGTTGCATCAATACCTTGATTTGTTTCTCTAAGCTGTGTTTTTTTCAAGATTCCTCAATTGTGTGGATTTACTAATCTATACAACTCTAGAACCTAAGTCAAGAAGGCTTAGTGAAATTCCACAGGACTTCGATGGTCAAATTCCTCAAACTTGATTCTTTTGAAAAACTTCTGAGAACGCATATGACCTCTCCAAATTCTTCGCACCTATACTATGTTCACAGAATCCTTAGGTGAAGAAAATGGTAGGGAAAAGACCTAAGAAGGGAGGAAAGAGGCCGGATACAAACACTGTTTTTGAGATCCCTGAAGATATCTATGTAGGGTACTATACTCGTAATGAAGCAACTCATGGCAAAGAGACTAAGAATGAGCACAAGGTGCACATATAGAGAATTGAGAGAAGATGGCCTAAGGAATGGAGGGAATATCGTTATGATACTCCAAAGTACATGAAGAAATTCGCTGTAAATCCTCCATGTCCAAGATCTCCATTGGCTCCAGGCCAAGAAGATGATCCCTCAACTATCAGCAGTGGTGAGGAATTTCCCAAAGAATGGGCCAGACTTCAAGCCAAATTGGCTAAAGTAGCAAAAGATGCAGTGAAGAAATTCAGTGAAGATTCTGCTGCTGCTGAGGCCTCTACAAGTAATCCTAAGAAGGCTTTGCCGAAGAAATCAGCTGTCAAGCCGAGTTCCTCAACAGAAATTCCCTCATGGCCGAGTTCAAAGCCCTCACCGCAAATTCCTCAGGCAACCTCTTCAAGGGCAGCTCCAATTCTCTCTGTTGCCATGAAATCCTCAACACTTGTGCATCTGGCCACGTGCCAACGGACTGCGGGGTTTTCAATTGCTTCAGGAGCATCTACAAGTTCCTCATCTCCACCACAATCCTCAATAGGTCCTACTCTGTTGAAGAAAAAGGCCACTGTTGGACGTGGCTCGAGGCCAAGTCCTCACAAGAAGCAAGTTTCTTTTCAAGTTTTGTCTGATGAGGATGAAGCTGATGATGAAGAACTTGCTGAAATCATTAGGGACAAGCAAGAAAGGGCCGCTAGAGCCAAAGGAAGTGTTGCGCCCCTCATGCTGGATCCGAAGAAGATCCTTGATTTCATTGATCTCTGGCACAAGGTTCCTAACACTCCGCTTCCTGACCTAAACCTTACTCCTGGTCAAAATCACATGTTGACATCCTTCATAAATGAATAAAAATGGAAATTTGAGAAGGGAAGACAAGTCAAGAAAGCTCAGTGCAAAAAGGAGCGATTTCTAAAGAAAAATGTTTTGAACATGTCTCCTGAAGAACTTGTGGCTCTGCAAAAGGAGATCAAAGATCTCAGTGATGAATTTGACACCTACTATGCAAACTGGCCAGGTGCCAAAGTCAGATTCATCAAACTCTCCAACTCCCTCAAGCTCAATGCTGCAACTTCATCGCAACAAGAAATTCCTCAGGCTGAAGCATCTGCTCAGCCCACTGAAGAAAATGCTAGCACAACTGATGAAAATCAGGGTGCTGCTGACACTGAGAATACTAGGGCTGCTGAAGAAATTCTAGCTCCTGAAGAAATTACCAGGGCAACCTCCAATGTTGCGCCTGAAGAACAACCCAGGCTAGCTGAAGAATCTGTTGTTGTGCATGAAGAAACTGAAAATATCAGGGCGACTGCATCAGTCATGCCCGAGGACACTGAACCAACCTCATCAGCTCCTACTGCAAAATCTTCAGAGATGAAGAATATGAGCCTTCCTTCTACATCAGAAGCGAAGAAAACCAAGCCTGCTAAGAAGGCAGCTGTGAAGAAAAGTAAAGCATCAACGACTGTAGAGTCTTCAACTCCCAAGAAAGTGAAGACTTTGATTTTGTTCCTATCTCTATTGTGCCATCAAAGGAAATTGTTCCTTTTGGTGCGGAATATATCATTCTAGGTGACATTGATGAAGAGAATCCCTCTGCTGCTTCTTCAGAGCAGTTGGATGAGGAAATTGAAGTGGAAGATATCCCTTCAACACCACTAGTATCATCGCCCATGCCTCAGTTCATAGCTAAAGAGGCAGGCATTGAAGAAATGGAAGAAGAAGAAGATGTGGACATTGGTTCTACAACTCATGTGCCAAATGATGACTATTGGGAAAGACTTCATCACAATTCACCATTGACCACACCTCTACATCAAATTCCTCAGTCCCCTGTGCAAACTAAAGAAATTCAAACGGGATCTGAAGGACGTCAAACATCACTTCTTTCCATTCTTGAAGAAGCTCCAGCTGCGGCAGCTGATCAAATGGAGAAACCAACTACTATTGAAGAACCCGAAGCTTCAATTCCTCAGGCAGCAGCTCTAGTGATTTTGAAGCGAGAGGCTCTGAAGTCTTCAACTGCTAGTCTTCAGCCCAAGCAGCAAAATCCTCATGCTAAAAGGCCAGAGTTCAAGGCTGATGATTTCTTTTCTGAGCACCATTTCTTCATGGATTTCAATCCTTATGACTCAGCAAGACTTCGACACAAGTGGTTCTGGACCGCCAGCCAAATGAACTTCTATTCATCAGTCTTATTTGATAAGAACAAGGTATTTGAACACCGTCAAATTCCTCATGTGGATATGGAGTCTCTCCCATGCTTCCAACCTGTCCTCAATGTTCTTCATGATGCTGGGCTCTTGAACTTCTGTGCTGACATTTGCGACCAGAATTAAGAGCTAATTCTTTAGTTCAACACTACACTGAACCTCACTTAGAATGTGGCTGATGTGGATTCATTGGTGCTTCATTGGATGACTGAGAACACGCACTACAAAGATCCGGCCTCTGAGTTACTTCATGTTGTTCCAATCAGTCCTCCCGCTGAAGGCGCAAGGCTTTTGTATGAAGAACCTGAACTCTCTCACCATCTGATGCAAGTGCTAATGAAGGCTTGGAAGCCAGTCCAAGCTCCAAGAACCACATTCCTCGCCAAGCTCCAAGCTCGAAGGACAATCTACATCATTCTGACCAAAACCCTCAGTCCAATCAAAGGCAACAACTCTGAAGAAGAAGAGGTTGTTGGCATCATGAAGAATCTGATGTTCAACATCATACATGGCATTCCCATCAACTACCATGATTTCTTCATGAGGACTTTGGCTACTGTTTTTTTTCACCTTTTGAGTTGAAGCCTTATGCTCCCTGGATCATGAAATTCATCAGATCAAGGTCTTCAATTCATTACAAGGCAGATTGTTAGAATCATTTTAGCTATTTGCCTCCTTTGGAAGTCCTCAAAAGGACTATCTCCTCAGCTGATGAGAAAGGCAAAGCTGTCATTATTTGTAACATCCCAATTTTCATTTTGGATGTTATTCATTAGGTCATCATATGCATCCATAATTTCTGCATTTTTGAAATTGTTTTATTTGGAATTTTTGATCCTGGAAACCTTAAGCAACTCAAGGACCAAATGATAGAGTTGGAGGTTCTCAGAAAAATCCATTTTTGAATTTTCAAAATTGGCAATTGGATTGAAGTGTTTTATTCGAAATTATTTTCCAGTCATTTCAAAATAAATAAAATAATGAGAGAAGATAATATGACTTCTTCAAAACTACAAGGAAATATTGGAAATTTAATTTTGAATAGAAATATATTTTATTTGGATTTTTATTTGCAAGTTTATTTATTTTATTAGTACTCAAAAAATTTATTTTATATCAGGCATTTAGGTCGAGAAAAATGTTCACATTAGTCCAAATATTAGGAGGGAATTATGTGAATTTTTCTGGAATTTTTTAAAATATTTTTATTAGGATTTTCCTATTTTTTGGTTTTTTCTTTACAGTAAATGTTTAAAAAAAGTTTTCGACCGACCAGACCGGGCCGGCCCAACAACCAGGCCGCGGCCCCGCCGGCCAGCCGTTCCACCCCGGGCTTGGGACGATGTCCCGAGCAGCGCCGCCGCCAGCTGTGTCCGGCTCGGACACCGCCGCCACCTTTGCTGCCCCCTCCCGCAAGCCTCCCTGCCCCTCCCTCTCCTTAAATAGCGCTGCCCCGGCCCCTCCCTCTCCTCCTCAACCGCCGGAGTAGTAGCAAGCTGCAGCCGCCGCAACAGGCCGCCGACGCCGCCGCACCCCGCTGTCGCGTAGCCACGCCGCCACAGCGCCGCGCCCGAGGCCGAAGCCTCCGACGCCGCCGTTCGCCTGCCGCCGCCGAACTCCGACGGCGATGTCAAACCACCGGTAAAAGCCGTCGTCGAACCGCTGGTTTTCTTTCTGTTTTTTGGTTTTCTTTTAAAAACCGATTCGTTTTTTATTTTAGTTATTTAGTAAACGTTTGTTAGTTAGGGTTCTGTAGCGAACGAGATTCGTCGAATTTGGTTTTGTAGCGAACGTTCGTTCGTTAGATTTATTCTTTTTATTTTTATTTTCGGCCAAGGACCTATCCGTAATTATTTTTCTTATAGTTTAGTCCCTAATTTTCAAACTCTCATAACTTTTTTGCTCGTTTATCCAAATGCAACGAAACCAACGCCAAATTCTTCGTTATGATCCCCTTTGTCCAGATAATCAACTTCAACATGTGTTTGAAAGATTAAAATTTGGTTTGAAATAGATTTGAATTTGAACTTCTTTTGATCGTAACTTGAGTTTCGAAATTCCAATTTGATTGATTCTCTTGCAAATCAAAGCTCTTCACTTGAACTTTCTGTTTAGATCTTTTTATTTGGTTTTACCCTTGCATCTTATGCTTGAGTGCTTATGTATGCTATTGTTTTCTATGATAGATTTCCTGGAGTGCGAAGCATGCTACTACGAATCTCTAGGGTTTTCCGATCGATAGCAAGGCAAGTTACACTTTGATCATACCCCTCTTTTACCCAGTTTTTATGCATTAGTTTCAACCATAAAAGATTGCATTAGTAGGATTGGGAACATGTGGTTATTGGTATGTAGTTCTTGAGGTAGGAACCTATTACCTTTGATCACCCCAGGAATATATGTTATGCTCATATTGCTTAACCATGCTCGTAGACGGGGATTGGTATGTGAGATTCATGAAAGTTTCGAGAGTAATCTTAATTAAGGGAAACTTAAGGTGGCTACTTTAATACACATCTAGGTGGATTGGTTGCAGGCACCTGGAGAATCCAGTGTTGTCCTAGGATATCCCGAAGTACCCGTGTGATCATCCGATGGAATGCCACCCAGGCTCAAAGGATTCATAAGATTATTCATGCTAGAAACTTCCGTGTGCAGCCACAAGCCATTACGGGCTCTGGCATAGTTGAGTATGTTGTGTGACCTCTTTCAGTGGTAGGCTAGCAGATGTAGGGGAAAGTAGGTGTAACTGTCTACCCAGAGTAAAGAGTTAATTCTTCAGAAAGACTGTGTCTCGATCTTCCGATCATGGAGGTGGTCGAGTCTTGTGGGGAAAAGTTCACAAACCTTTGCAGAGTGTACAAACTAATCATGATTGGCCATGCCCCCGGTTATGTACAATCTTGAGTATCTAGTTTTTGAAATTATTGTTTGATCTCATCACTTTACTTAATGAATTTGTTGGGTTAACTATATTGTTACATGGTAAATTTAGGGATTGAGTTGGGGAAACCTTCTCAATAATGGCATAAACTTGGTAGTTGAATAAAATATATTCCTTTGTTGTAGGGAAAAACTAGCTTTATGCAAATGATAAACTTAGAGCCTCCACCAGCCAAATATGCATATAGTGATAGCTATTATTTCAACATTCCTCTATAGTGTGATCTTGCCAGCATATTCCATGTGCTGACCTACACGGCTGCAATGTCTCATGTTACAGAATGTTCAGATGAAGAGTAAGGTGCGATAGGTCATTGTCACGCACTCAGTTTTGCCGTGGAGTGGGATGGACTAATTTATCTTCGAAGCTTCCACGGTTATTTTAGATGGCCTTCAGCTATATTATTGTAATAAGTACTCTTTATGAGACCCTCGAAGTAATAAGTGTGTGATTGAACTCTGTTATAAATCCTCGAGTATTGTGTGTGTCAGCAATACCGATCCAGGGATGACACTTAAGCACAGAGACTACGGTCCATTGGGATCAGGTCACTACATTATTGATGAAGGCACTCATCCATTGGGTGGTCAGTTTCGCAAAGCTGCATCCTATTCCGCCAATGATGAATCTGCAATCCAAGACTCTGACGCAAAGGCTTCAAAGCCTATTCCTCAAGCCATTGCTCCATGAGTGATGACTAATCATGAGCTTCTTCTAAGTCTTCATCAGAGGTTGATCGCAATTACAAGTGGGTCAAGCATCAATTTGGCTCAATTCTTCATAATATGACTATCACGCAATACACTATGAAGAAGAATCACTACTACCTGCATGAAGTCTTCAACCGCACTTGGGCTGTTCTGTCTCACCTGCACGGTGATGAAGATCTCAAGCAGACGGGCTTCCAACAGGACTTTGACTGGTCTCAGCCTCCTTCAAAGAAATTCAAGAAGGTCAAAGTTCCTCAGATCGTCACCAGCTCATATTCTTCATCACGTGAGATGGATGAAGCTGAAGACTTGAACGACACCGCGGCAGGCCCTACCTCAACGGATGACCCCAACAATGCTGGCGCTCCTCCATCTACATCATGATGATATTCATCAGGGGCGTTAGTCCTCATTTTTTGTCCCTTTTGGTCATTCGATGACAAAGGGGGAGAAATTTGAGTTAGTCTTCAAGCGGGTCTTATATATGGGCATTTTTTCATTAAGTTACAACTCTTGCTCTTCTAAGGTGTTTGCTATGATGAGTTGTAAACGTAAGTCCTATGGTTGTATAATATTTTTGAACTGCTTTCAACATGCTTATTTGCTCAAGTACCTTAATGCACGCATGCTGAATTTTGTCAGACACCATATTTCATTATGCATTTCAAATTCTTCATATCATATGTTAAATGCGTGTATGAATTACAAGAAATAGGGGGAGATCTCCATGATATTACTCTATAATGTGCATTTGCTATCCAAAGCAAATTCCTCAAATACACACATCATCAGGGGGAGTTCTTCTATATCTTGCAATCAAATTCCTCAATATCAGTATTTACACTTCATATGTTTATCCCCGTTGAAAACATAACCTATTTGTCATCAATCACCAAAAAGGGGGAGACTGTAAGTGCATCTAGTGCCCTTAGTGCTTTTGGTGTATTGAAGACTTATAGGGTAAGGGACTAATGTGTTTGTGAGTGTATACAGGTTCTATAAGCCTATGAGGAGTTTGATATTTACGATGAAAGTCGAACCCTAAAATTGAATGTCTTCATTTGAAGACTTTTGTTTTCTTGAAGACTTTGAAAGTGAGGAAATTAGTGTGACCTTGAAGGCTTCGATATTGATGGAAGGATTATGAAGCGTGAATACTTTTCTTTTCGTAGTTTGATTTTCTCTTTCTTGAGTCATAGGAAACACCATACTATTAAAGGGGGTCGAGGTAAAACTAAGGAAACACTTTCCAAGTGATGCTCATCGCAAATCCTACACCTACCCAATCCATCGAGTGAAGCCATTTGAAATCTCATATAGTTCAGTCAATTTCTTCAGTGACAGAGACGAAGATCTTATGTTCTCTAAGGAATTTGTTTTGACTGGGGAGTTAGGAATTTGCGAGTGTCGATTGCCTACAAGTGAGGGACATGATAGCCCTGAGGAATTTGAGAGCTCAAATTTCCGGCCATGGCTGCGCTACACGCTAGCTGTCCCAAAATATCTTATCCACCTAACGGTCATATCACTGAAGGGCATTTATGTCTTATCATGTCGGGATGCTCTCTAGGCTATAAATGGCCGCCCCATACAACATCTAGTTGGTTGGCTGCTACAAGAGAAACTGACACTTGTCATTGAGAGCATCCCATCCTCCAAGGACTTTGAGTGAAAATCATTAGTGAGGAAAAACCTAAACCCAAACACCTACAACCCAAAGTGATTGAGCATCACTGAAGAGATTCTTCCTGCGTGGAACCGACCTTGTTACCTTTGAGGAATGTGCATCCTCCAGACGGTTAGACGTCATGGTCTAGAGCATCCAAGAGGAATTGTGGATCGCCGAGTGACCGAGTCTGTGAAGGTTTGTAAGTCACCTGAAGACTTACCACGAGTCATTGGGCAAGGTCTGTGTGATCTTAGCTCAAGGAGAGTACGGTGAGGAATGTGTGTCCGGGACTGTGTGTCCTCAGGTTTAAACACCCAGCCGCTTCAACCAGATGTACGGCTGTCACAGCAGTTAGAACTGGTCTACCAAATCATCGTCTTCACCAAGCTACTAGTTCTATTTCTTCAACCCTTTCATTTCCTCATTCATGTGTTGATGAACCTGATCATTTCTTTGAAGACTATGACTGAAGACTTTCTCAATTTCCTCAATCCTAATTCTTTAGTCATTTTATCTTCAGCCTGCTTATCCTGTTTACACGCTACCTGTGCTCTGTGCTTGTTTCATATCATCCTGATGATTGTCTTACTGCCATGCTATGCTTGCACCCGAGTACTTATTCCGCTGCATGTATTCTATTGCTTAGCAAATTCCTCAAGTTGAATTTCCTCAGCAACGAATTTGTAAAAATCGCCTAATCACCCCCCTCTTGTCGATATAACGCAATTTCACATTTTAATTACAAACAAAATGATCAGGAAAAACATGAAACCTTGCTTGATGTAATGTCATACCACCAAGATGACGTGGTAAAAATTTGCCTGTTTGATGAAAGTTCGGAGAAACACCCCTCACAAACCGGAGCAACTCACTAGAAGGCTCGTGGTTCCGAGAGGGAACAATGCATGTTTGATGACGAACGGGAGATAGCTTCCTCTTACGACCATCAATTTTTTTCTATATTTAACGGGCACTAATACAACTGTCATGTGAAAATTTGGAAAATTGCAGGGGTCATTTAACCTTTTAAAGACATTTAAGTGATTTTCTAGCCATTTAATGACCATAATTCAAATTTGAACTACATCTACATGCAATGGCTAACCATAATGGTTTGAAAAATCATATTTGTGTACTTGTGTGCGAGTTAATTCCATGTGTAGTAAATTCGAAGGAATTTTCAAACATAATGGACTCACGGCAATGACACATGCATCGAGTGCCATGGCATTTTAATTCCAAAAAATTAAAAAATGATCTCAAAAACATGAAACCTTGCTTGATGTAATGTCATGCCACCAAGATGATGTGGTAAAAAATTGGCATGTTTGACAAAACTTTTGACACACACCCCTCACAAACTGGAGCAACTCACTAGAAGGCTCGTGGTTCCAAGAGGGAACAATACATGTTTGATGATGAACGGGAGATAGATTCCTCTTATGGCCTTCAAATTTTTTCTATGTTAAACATGCACTAATAAAACTGTCATGTGAAAAATTGAAAATTTTCAGGGGTCATTTGACCTTTTAAAGACATTTTAGTGATTTTCTAGCCATTTAATGACTGTAATTCAAATTTGAACTACATCTACATGCAACGGCTAACCATAATAGTTTGAACAATCATATTTGTGTACTTGTGTGCGAGTTAATTCCATGTGCAATAAATTAGAAGGAATTTTCAAACATATTAGTCTCACGGGATAGACACATGCATGGAGTGCCATGGCATTTTAATTCAAAAAAAACTAAAAAAAGATCAGAAAAACATGAAACCTTGCTTGATGTAATGTCATTCCACCAAGATGATGTTGTAAAAAGATTGAACTGTTTGACGAATGTTTGGACACACACCCCTCACAAACAGGAGCAACTCACTAGAAGCCTCGTGGTTCCGAGAGGGAACAATGCATGTTTGATGATGAACGGGAGATAACTTCCTCTTACAGCCTTCAATTTTTTTTCTATGTTTAACGTGCACTAATACAACTGTAATGTGAATATTTGGAAAAATGTAGGGGTCATTTCACCTTTTAAAGACATTTAAGTGATTTTCTAGCCATTTAATGGCAGTAATTCAAATTTGAACTACATCTACATGCAACGGCTAACCATCACAGTCTGAAAAATCATATTTGTATACTTGTGTGCAAGCTAATTCCATGTGTAGTAAATTGGAAGGAATTTTCAAACATAATGGTCTCACGGCATGGACACGTGCATGGAGTGCCATGGCATTTTAATTCCAAAAAAATTAAAAAATGATCAGAAAAACATGAAAGCTTGCTTGATGTAATTTCATCCCACCAAGATGATGTGGTAAAAAAATTGGCATGTATGACAAAAGTTTGGACACACACCCGTCACAAACCGAAGCAACTCACTAGAAGGCTCGTGGTTCCGAGAGGGAATAATGCATGTTTGATGATGAACGTGAGATAACTTCCTCTTACGACCTTCAATTTGTTTCTACGTTTAACGTGCACTAATACAATAGTTAGGTGAAAATTTGGAAAATTTCAGGGGTCATTAGACCTTTTAAAGACATTTAAGTGATTTCCTAGCCATTTAATGATTGTAATTCAAATTTGAACTACATCTACATGCAACGGCTAACCATAATGGTTTGAAAAATCATATTTGTGTACTTGTGTGCAAGTTAATTCCATGTGCAGTATATTAGAAGGAATTTTCAAACATATTGGTCTAGGGGTACGGACACATGCATGGAGACATGGCATTTTAATTCCAAAAAATTAAAAAATTATCAAAAAAACATGAAACCTTGCTTGATGTAATGTCATGCCACCAAGATGATGTGGTGAAAATATTGGTCTGTTTGACGAAAGTTTGGACACACACCCCTCAAAAACCGGAGCAACTCACTAGAAGGCTCGTGGTTCAGAGAGGGAACAATGCATGTTTGATGACAAACGAGAGATAGCTTCTGACGGCCTTCAAATTTTTTCTACGTTTAACGTGCACTAATACAAGTGTCATGTGAAAATTTGGAAAGTTATAGGGGTCATTTGACCTTTTAAAGACATTTAGGTGAATTTCTAGCCATTTAATGACCGTAATTCAAATTTGAACAACATGTACATGCAATGGATAACCATAACGGTTTGAAAAATCTTATTTTTGTTTACTTGTGTGCTATTTAAAAAATCATCAGACGATGTTAATATCTGGTGTTCAAAAAAGAAAATGTAAAGATCTGGCAAGACAACCGCCCCCCACACGATTTGCACTCTATTTCACGCCTCGAGGTTTGGAAGGTGAGTGTCAGGGGTTATTAATCAGAGATGGTTCGGTATTGGAAACCGCCAGCTATTCAGTTCACACACGGATTTTGCTGTGGGAATTGTGTGTAATTCAAACTACAATACTCGTAAATTCCGGCGACTGGCATGTGTACTGTTCCCATCGATCTAGATTTTGGCTGCCAATAACTACCTTGCTCATGTCGCCCCGCCTGCATTCTCATCTACATGCTCCCCTCTCTCTCTCCCTCTCTCTCTCTCTCAAATCTCTGCAATGGCACCGCCCATCTACCCACGCGCCGACGAGGAGTCACCAGCCCCGAGGACACTCAGTTGAAGAGCAGCGACGAGGAGGACCCCTACGCACCGCCGGACGAGCTTACGCCAGACCCCCCAACTTTGGATTGGTTTTGGGGCCAGTACAATCTTTGTGTGTGGAAGTCGCTGCCGCCGGCTGAGAAAGCCAGGCAAGTGGCGTTCAAGAAGGAGATGGCGGAGGAGGAAGCCAGGTACTAGGCAGCATGTGAAGCCCGTAATGCCACCCAGAAAGAGGAGGTGGTGGAGCTTTGGGGGTGGGCGCGTCGTCATGCGGAGGAAGGTCAAAGGCGCTAGGTGTCTCATCGCTGCGTGGAGGTGGGCCGATAAGATCCAGCGTGCCACCGACGAGGAGATTCATGGGCGCCCAACGAAATGGCAAGATCGTTCGCGTTTGTCTGCCAGCAAGAGGCAGGTCGGTACGTCAAGCGCTACAAGGCGGAGGAGCTGGAGTACTGCCTCCACACTGGGAAGACGCCGCGCACCAGGGAGCTGCTTCCGTGGGGCTGCCGGAATCACTACAAAAAATACACTTCCGTGATGATACGTGTTTGTCACAGTAGGTCACGTTTTCTGTCATGCATGTACATCCATGACGATTTTGTGACCGAATCAAGATAGTCATACTTGTGTTGTCATAGAAGTGTTCCATGACATTACCAAAATTATCATTATGGAAGTGTCCACTTCCATGATGATAAATCGCGCATCATAGAATTGCTTTTGTCAAGGGTAACCGACACATGGCATCCACCGTAATGGGTCGCCGTTAAGCTATCGGGTTCCGGTTTGGATCCGATAACCCGTTAACAGCCTAGACCAATGGGGATTTTCCACGTGTAAAATTCTTATTCGCCAGAGGGTCCACTTGTCGGCTCAGCATTGGGACAGATGTCATCCACTCATAGTACGAGAGGCACCTATGATACATCGGCACATGGCAAGGCCCAACAGTGGCCCATTCCAGTGAAAAGGCTGGCCTAGTAAAAATTAGTAGGTCGGCCCATATAAGGCCTACTTGTGTCAGGTCCATTTAAGCCCACGTCCCATACGAGATGTGCCAATTCGTCCCGGCAATGGCCCATTAACGACTTGACACCATTGCAGCCCATCGTCAGTTCGAGCTCATTAACAGCCTGCTATATATTTGTGCTCAATATCGTCCTGATGTGGTTTCGTCCTATTAACGGCCCATTCAAGGGATGGGCCAATTTTCAGGATGTATATCTTTCGGCCTTTTGGCGACCCATTTAAGTGTTGGGCCAATTTCTGGCCCCGTGTGTCTTTCAGCCTATAGACGGTCCATAAAAGAGTTGGGCCATTTGCAGTCGGACCTGAGTTTTGGCCTTTTAACGGCCCATGCTCTTCGTGGTCCAAGACCAGCCTGGTTTCTCTTTCGGCCTACTAAAGGTACACAACACAGTTGAGCCATGTACAGTACGACCTGACTTTCGGCCTCTTATAGGCCCATGGTCTTCATGGTCCAGTATGAGCCCGTTGTCTCTTTCGGTCTGCTAAAGGCCCATAGCATAGTTGGGCCATATGTAGCCGTCCTTACTACCATCCTATTAATGGCCCATGAAATCATTGGGCCCACCTATTGCCCGCTTCGATGTTGGCCTGTTAACGACCTAGGAGGTAACAGGGCCGCACATTAACTTTCGGCCTCGTAACGGCCCATTAACTTAATGGGCCCAATTAGATAATTTGAGCCCATTACGACCAGCAATTATGCACAGGAGCAAAACTGATCAATCAAAGGCCTATGAGAATTTTGCCCCCTACGAGCCCATTAGGGAAGCCCATTAAGGGTAGTGGGCTGCTTCCTTCATATAGGGCCCATGACCATTCATGCTAACTAATAATTTCACTGGGTTTTCAGCTTCCTAGCGACCATTTAGCTAGAATGCGAGGCACGCTAAGCAAAGGTATGGCATATAGGGAAAAAAGTTGCACATCCAGCATATATTACAGGAAATTACATCCACTGGGCAATCAAAGATTTATGCCAGTGCAAATAAATTAACAGAACCTAACAATATACATTGTCACAATCTGCAACCTCAGCGCGGATGACGCCCATAAGCTTGTGGGCAGGTTCTTCTTGCTATGCTACACTGTCTCTGAAAACATTGATCAATTGTTTTGCGCAAGAATGTGCACCTATGATTCCTCCACCATTTCCATCATTGCTTCAGCCAGTAATTGGTTCACAAACATACATTTTTTCTGTTGCAATCGAGACAGAGGAAACTGAACAGATTCAGATGGTGATTTTGGCAGGCTTGTATTATTGATAGTGGAGAGTGTCTCGACAACAGATACGTCTCCATTGTATCTATAAATTATGAAGTATTCATGCTATTATATCATCATTCTTGGATGTATTACAATCATTTTATAGCAACTTGATATCATTTTTTGGGACTAACCTATTGACCTAGTGCCCAGTGCCAGTTGTTGTTTTTTGCTTGTTTTTTACATCGCACGAAATCAATATCAAACGGAGTCCAAACACCGCGAATCTTTTTGGAGAATTTTTATGGACCAGGACACCTAGGATGGGCCAGAGAAGCACCTAGCGGGTGCCCCGAGGGGGGCACAACCGACCAGGGCGCGCCTGTGCCCCCAGGCACGCCCAGGTGGGTTGTGCCCACCTCGGTGGCCTCCTGCACCCCCTCTTTACCCTATAAATTCACAAATATTCCGAAAACCCTCGGGGTTAACCTAGATCAGATGTTCCGCCGCCTTAAGGCTCTGTAGCCACCAAAAACAAATCTAGACCCCGTTCCGACACCCTTCTAGAGGGGGGAATCATCTACGGTGGCCATCTTCATCATCCCGGCGGCCACCACGATGAGGAGGGAGTAGTCCACCCTCTGGGATGAGGGTTTGTACCAGTAGCTATGTGTTTAATATATCTCTCTCGTGTTCTTCAGATGTCATGATCTTGATGTATCGCATGCTTTGTTAATATAGTCGGATCATATGGTGTTTTCCCCTCTCTATCTTGTTGTGATGAATTGAGTTTTTCCCTTTGAGATTTCGTTGTTATCAGATTGAATACTTATGGATTTGAGAACACTTGATATATGTCTTGCAATTGAATACTCGTGGTGACAATGGGGTATCGCATTGATTCACTTGATATATGTTTTGGTACTCAACTCATGGATTCCCGAGGTGACATTGGGGTAATCTATGCATAGGGGTTGATGCAAGTTCTTGTCTTTATTTCTCTGGTAGAAATCTTGGGGCACTCTTTGAAGTTCTTTGCGTTGGATTGAATATTATGAATCTGAATTAGCTTTGGTGTTATTTTAGTACGAACTCTTGGTTAGATCGATCGGAAAGAATAGCTTCGTGTTATTTTAGTATGAACTCTAGGATAGATTGATCGGAAAGAATAGCTTTGAGGTGGCTTTGTACCCTACAAACAATTTTGTCTTATGTTCTACACTAGATAGGAACTTTGGAGTGGTTCTTCGTTGGACGTTGAGGGACGGTTATATGATCCAACTATATTGGCACTGTTGAGAGATTGCACTAGTAAAAGTACGGACCCTAGGCCTTGTTTTTAGGCATTGCAATACCATTTTTGTGCCCGTTTACTATTTGCTACCTTGCTGTTTTTATTTATTCAGAGTATAAAAATATATCTCTACCATCAATATTACACTTTTATCACCATCTCTTCGCCGAACTAGTGCACCTATACAATTTGCCATTGTATTGGGTGTGTTGTGGACACAAGAGATTTCTTGTGTTTGGTTGCAGGGTCGTTTGAGAGACCATCTTCATCCTACACCTCCCACGAATTGATAAACCTTAGGTCATCCACTTGAGGGAAATTGCTATTTTCCTACAAAACTCTGTGCTTGGAGGCCCAACACGAGTCTACAAGAATAAAGTTGCGTAGTAGACATCAAACACTCCATCATAACATAAATTAGGAGAGGAACCGAACGGATTAATCATGATTTATTGCCATATTACCTATCCTAGATTTATTGGAAAGAAACAATGGGGTTGCCTTGCTGTTTTTAGAGTTTGTCTTCTTATCTTAAGCGGCCTGCACCAAATTAACACACTAGCATTGCTATCATTCGCCAGGTCAGATAATAGGAAAGCAACATTGACACAATGAACGTTTGGGCAACCATACTACACCAGCCTACACCAAAAAACACAATATGGCACACCTATCATTATCTAGGTAAGGTAATACGAAAGCAACATTGACACAACGAACGTTTGGGCAACCAGACCACACCAGCCTACACCAAATTAACACAATATGGCACAGCTATCATCAGCCAGGTAAGGTAATACAAAAGCAACATTGACACAATGAATGAATGGGCAACCAGAGCAGCACTACAATTCAGTAATGTGCATGATATGAGATAGTACACTTATGGAGCTCAGTATGCAAAACTACCACGCAGTTTTCCATACAAAAATCAACATTGTCGCCTTTAATTATACATTTTGTTACAACTAAATTTACATCAGATAAAGGTTGGATTCACGCCGATTAACAAAATACATGCTGATGTAAAAATATAGTGATGTACAACAGGTACTTACATCAGCATTGGAGCACAGAGAATTCCCGCAAGATACTTTCCTCGAATACGATCCCAGTGCAGAAAATCTTTTATCCTTTAAGATTATTTTCTAAAAGCAATATGGGTAAGAAACATGTAGAAAATATGATCAGAATGCTATAAAATTTCATGATGCGAGGATAGCAACACACTTCTTAGAATGGATTTGACATATTTTTGCTGGACTGGAGCAGACTAGTTCTTTAGCCATTGGAATTTGTTAATTATCAGTAGGAGTTGGGTTTCTCTGTGCTGGAGCAGTATCTATGAAAACTGGAGTTGGTTTACTATCTCCTGGCATTTGGATCCTTTGCAAAGACCTTGTTTGTAACCCTTTAGATTTGAACATAGCCATCTTCCCCTTCCATGCCTTATATAGAAGAATGTTGCTTCAATTATAAAACATGCTACAACAGAGAGATGGAATAGGTACTGAAGAGTAGAAAGGCATGACATATTGACATGTATTCCCTCCATTCGGAAATAAATGCATGGGTCTAGGCGTATTTCAGTTCTAGATACATCCATTTTTATCCATTTCTGTGACATGTAATCCGAACGTAGGGAGTATGATATAAGAGCTAGGGATACGACATGACAACAGTGTAAAAAAACACTAGCTGAATGTAAAACTGTATGCTAGCGGAATACATATAGAAAAACACTAGGGCAACATATGCATGTATGATTGGGAAACTAAGATGTCATTGCAACAGACCACTAGAATAACACTTCAACATAAAAAACCATGATATGGTAGATAGATGAAGTACATATCGATGAATAACAATGCATAAGATATTTAGAAGCATGACGTCCAAACTAAGCAGATGGCATTGCGATAGAGTAGAATGACAGTACTTGAATTTGAAAACATGTTATCATGAATGGAATAGGTACTAAAAAACAGGAAGGCATGACATATTTACATGCATGATCAGCAGACTAAGCACATGGCATTGCAACAGAGTAGATGCACTCTAGGACGTTATATGCATGTTGTACCCATTTCACGGGCCAAGTTAGAGCAAGGACCTTGTGGGGTGAATAGGATTCATCATCTTTTTGGAAGTCTTTTAAAGAACTGCCTTTACATGTTCCATCATATTGGGTATCATTGACTTTAAGTTTGTTGGCCGTTACATTGCTCTGTGAGGTTCTTGTGGATAAATCAGTGTGTGCAATTATATCTAACATGCATGTAAGACAACTAGTATTTAGATTTATGTAATGAGTGCCTATAGGAGACGACATAAATAGTAGGACTAGGGTTAACTCGCAGCAACAAGTCTCAAAAACTAAAGGGAGAACACAGATGAAAGCTACAAAATATGTATGGTTTGTACTCGAGATTAACTAGATGGCACACAAAGTATTAAAGAACAACATAGGTAATACTAGAAGTGGTATAATACTATAATCACCAGCCTATGGGATAGCATTGGCTGATGGATGATAACTATGGAACAACGTAACCTAAAGAACAAGTCTCTTCGCTAAACTATGGAACAACGTCAACTCCTGAACAAGACCTGTAAGAGATCAACATGAATATATAGTGAAATCTGATAATCTATTTTCCACGCTTAGATGAATAACAAAGCCATAAATGTTGCACACAAGTAAGATGAGGGTACAACCTATCTGGCCGCCATCCATAGGAGTTAGCATCATGTGCTGACTTGTCGATGGCCCTGCAGTTGTTGGGGCTGTCCATGTCGGGCATGCGCATTCGATGCAGGGGACTGTTGAGTGGGGACTATAGGTCCCTTCTAGTGTATGCTTCCCTTGTTGGAGCAGATGCGGTAAGTCGGAAGACGGTGTGGCTGAAGATGCAGAAAACATATAATATTAAGAACGACACATATCTTTGATATGACGAAATACCCTAAGAGATCAAAAGTAAGGTACGAGAGTGGTCACACGTCTATTGACTGAAGACTAAATTGGGGTCACACGATTTTATTTTTGTATTGTCCGATATACGCCGGATGGCTTGATGGCCGTCCTGTGCCTCCCGGCTGACACTGTGCAGAATCTTCCCTGAAGAGCCAGCGACCACCAGCAGGGCAACCTGCCTCCGCCATTCGTGGCCATGAGAGCTCTGACCAAAACCCCGCTCCCCGCCCCACTACACTACCATGGTTGCGCCGCCCTAGGCCAATCTACAAAGACTCGCCGTCATCCAAATCTGGCGGCGGCAGTACCTTCAACCCACACAACTCAAAGATAGCCATCTAAGCGCTGCTTCTGCGGCAAACTTGCGCCCCCGCACCCTTACGTTAGACACCAGCCAACCGATAGCCTAGGAGCTCTACCACCTCGAGGGGTGTTGCTTCCCATTGGGTATCGATTGGTCCAGAATAAAAAATCAGACAACTGACGCCTAAATAAAGTGATTTGAGATGAGGGTACGACCTATCTTGCGGCTTGGTTAAGTAGGCAGCTCCAGCTACCAAGTCGGTGAGGCCAGCGCGGTTGCAGTGGCTACCGGCGGCAGGAAAGCAGAGATGCCGCGACAGTCGATGCCTATGGGGAAGCAACGCTGGGGCCCTGGATGCATCTGAAGTTGGAGCTGCTTCGGCGTCGTGCACAATGGCGTGGGTGAATCGGCTATAGTACGGTTCACGCGGCTGTCATCGAGGCAGCTCCGGCAGCACGGAGTAAGAGGCACACGGCCCAGTGCACGACGGCGAAGGGACAGCGTCTCCGGCATTGGGGAGGAGGGCGACAGTGAATTTGGTGCAGTGGGGGCGCCATGGAGGTGGGGCTGAGGTTTCGCGGCTGGGGAGAAGTGAGCTTCCGGGGAGAAGGTGATTTGGTGCCCATGAGGTATGAATGCGGAATTGGGAGGGGGAACCATGTCTTATGAATGCATTTGTCTGAAATGTGGGGGGAGTTACAGTTCTACCCCTACTTTTAGGCTTCTGGGCTTGGGTCTGTGTATTGAGGGTCGGGGATACTATAGTAACTTTGCTTCTCCCAAATAGTGGGCACGAGTGATTTCGGGCAAGGAGGGCATGTTTGGAAATAGTGGGCACGAGCGATTTCAGGCGAGGAGGGCGTGTTTTGAAATAGTGGGCGCGAGCAATTTTGGGCAAGGAGGGCATGCTTTGAGATAGCCGGCGCGAGCGATTTCATGCGAGGAGGGCGTGTTTTGAAGTAGTCGGTGCAAGCGTTTTCGGGCGAGGAGAGGGTGTTTTGCCACCCATGGTTTATGAATTATTCGACACATGTCATTTCGGCCGAGGAGAAGGTGCGCTTGGATGAAGTTACGTACCTACCCTCGATGTACAACGGGCCAATTGATGCGTGTCCCACAAAGGCCGATAATTTGGCGTCTCCCATTTATTTGTTAGGGCAAATTCTACAGAGCAGAGGGTGTTTAGCAGTTCGTTCCAATTTTGTGAGAACGAGCATCCACGTCTACCTTACCAAGTCGATTCGAATCAAATTTTGATATATTAGATTGCCACTTCTTTTTTAGATCGAGAGATGATGCTCGGGACTAATGTGTTTTTACATGCTCGTTGCTAACGATTTACTATATGACAAATAGTTGATCCACTCAAAAACAGGATTCAAACCCAAAATGAAATATCTCGATTCAATAAAATAGCTCGTTCACCGGGTCAAAATAGTGAACTTAATCCAAAATTCAACACCTCAATCGAGTAGCATGTTGTACAATATTATAGTATGCCATGAACATGTTGAAAGTCAAATTAATGAACTTGTTTGGATTGCAGACAACATGTTCTCCAATTTAAATATTTGAATGAAAGTTTATATCACATGGTTTATATCAGTCTTTGATGCATAAAACGCGACCTCCCCTCTCTTGGACTCCTGCTCTCTCTCTCTCTCCCTCTCTCTCTCCCCGACAATCTTCAATTCTATCGCACACATCCAAACACAAACCTTGTAATTCCCTATCCCTTTCTCTCTATCTCTCTCTCTTTGTGTGTGTGTGGCGGGGGGGGGGGGGTCTTTCTAGTTCGCATGCACACTCCATGCATAGGTCTAACTCGCACACTATGTATGATTCTCTAGTCCAAGCTAAATATCTTGGGTGCACTCATCGTACGCACACAAATTCCTGGCTCCTTTCCTGTAACTCTCTCACGCACCACTATGCCATCTCGGAGCTCTTCCCTCTCTCTCTCAAACTCTCCATCTCCCTGGGTCACACACACACATGCATATCTCACTCGCACTCGATAGACCCATCTAAAACTCTATCTCTCTCCCTCGTTCTCTCTACATCTCACACGCACACACACACACAATCTCACGCCTAGCCAACTATGATGGTCTCTCACTCAATTGTAGGCACACGCAGTCCCCCCTATATGTATATGACTAGCTAATTCTTAGTCTCCATCACAAACATGTGCATGGTCTATCTCGATTTCTCTCGGGCATCTTTCTATTGCACACGCACCTCCTCCCTCAATCTCCCACCCATATAGTCCCCTCACGATCTCAAGGGGGTCTCTCTATCACAAACACACCCTCTCTCCCTCCCCATGCGTCCATCTTCTCCATGCGTCCCTCTCGACCTTTGTTCCTTGTTGGCGATGCCTCTATTGGACATGTGCTATAGGGATGTCTCTCTCTGTTGCAAACAATCACACACTAGCTATCTTTGTGTATCACCTCACCTCACTTTTCTATCTCGGAGATGCATGCATGATATGTTTGTATAAGAAACAAACACACACACACTCTCTCTAATTTATCATTTGTTGTCCCTTTCTCTTTCACACACATATACTTTTTGCACACTCACTCATTCTCCTTCACACGCACCTGATCTCTCTCGACTTAGGCATTCTCTTCAGTCCATAGCATATAGATTTATTGAATAGTCAAACATCATGAAGTTTGACCATGCACGTGGAGAAAAACATTTACATCTAGAACGGCAAACGTATATCATTAGATTCATCATGAGATGTAGTTTCGTATGATGTGTCTTTGATATTGTAGCATATAGATTCATTATATTTGCATAAACCTGGTCAAAGTTTCCAAAGTTCGACTTCTAAACAATTTGTATGCACTACATTATCGAGCGGATGGAATATCTCTTCCCCCTCTCAGCTATGTGACGCAGCACTCAACCATATCAGGGCTCCTCTATCTCTCTCAAACTTTATATCTCCCTGGTTCACACATAGACATATCTCGCTTGCGCTACATAGACCCATCTAACACTCTCCGCTCTTGTTCTCTCTCTATGTAACACGCACCCCCCTAAGTACCATAATCCCTCACACCATCATAGGTGCACGCATCCCCCCCCTAAGTATGACTATCTCACAATAGCCATCAGGAACACACGTATTGTCTCCTTCCATCCATACGTCTATCTCGATATCTCTCGGGGTTTCTTCTATCGCGTACACACCTTGTCAGTTGATCTCCCACACATGTATTCCCTCACGATCTCCAGGGGATCTCTCTATCACAAACATACACTCTCTCCTCCCCATGTCTGCATTTTCTCCATACGTCTCTCTCGACCTCTCTCCCTTTTTTGTCAGACCTCTCTTGGCCACGTGCTAGGGGTCGTTCTCTCTCGGTTGCAAACAACCACACACTATCTCCTCACCTCGCTTCCGCTGTCGAAGATGCATGTGTGATATGTTTGCATAAAACACACACGCTTTTCCTCTACTTCTATCGTGTATTGTCCATGTCTCTTTCACGCACGCACACACGCTTTTCTCAGTCACTCTTTATATTTCACTCTCTCTCTCTCTAGTTAGGTACTCTCTCACTTCCATAAGCATATGGATGTTTTGAAAAGTCAAACCTCATAAAATTTTGACCAAGTATATGTGGAGAAAAACATTTACATCTGGAACGATCATTAGATTCATCACAACAAGTACTTACTTCATACTATCATTTATCTTTGGTATTGTAGATATAAGTAATTTCTTCATAAACTTGGTCAAAGTTTCAAAAGTTTGACTTTAAAAAAATGTAGGCACTACATTATCGAACGGAGGAAGTACCTCTTTCTCTCTCTCTACTATCTCTCACGGCCTCCCCTCTCACTCGAACTCTCTATACCAAGGGATTACACGGTCACTATGTCAGCGTATAGCTCCGTATATTGTTTAGTTGACTGGTCAGCCAGTCCACATGCCGTGTTGTCAGCTCATGTTCTCTATCTTCGGGTGCTGGACCATGTGGTAGTGGGTGAAAATAAGTAAACTAGAGGCCCATTTGACACGCGGTGAAGTAAACAAAGTTGAAACCACCTGCGGTAGCACCCCGCATGCTAGTAAATTGAGGGCACACTTCTTCCGCGTGAAGGACGCACTCGTGCACACTTCACCACTGTGCGGCGGCGTGCACAGAAGGACGCATTCGCGCACACCTAGAACACAATACACACCAACACACATGTACACCGACGTCGCCGCCGACTGAGATGGACGGTGAGGCAGCCAACAAGCGGAGGCGGCTCGAGCCAAAACTGCATCCAGCGAGCCTAGACTTCATCAGCTGCCTCCCCGACGACATGCTGCTCGTTATCATCAGCCTCCTCCCCACCAAATTGCCATGCGAACGACCCTGCTCTCTCGGTGGTGGCGCCCCCTCTGGCGCCGCGTTCCCCTCAAACTCACCGTCGACAGCTGCCTCTGCGGCAGGGATTGCAAACATGGCTGTAGTCTCCAAGATCCTTTCATCGCACCCTGGGCCAGCTAGACACCTTGACATCCACATGTTCAGTACCAACTGCAAGGTCCAATCCATGTTCGACGAGTGGTTCTTAACCCCCGCCCTAGATCAGCTTGAGGAGCTCAGGTTTGAAGCTGGACGATGTCGCTCTCAAGCATCAGATCTATACTAAGTATGCATTGGTATCAAAGGAAGGGTTGTAACTGTGGACTGAACTGCAGAATGCCAGAATAGAGGGGAAGTCCTAGCGTATCGAAGACTAGTAGCTTTAAGCAGCTCCAAGTATCTTGCAGCATGTAGGAGAGTAAAGAATAGGAGTTTATATTGAACAAACATGTTGTAACATTAACACGCAGAGATCCTTCCTCGACTCCCTGCGAGAAAGCAATCCCGGAGCCACATATCCATCACATGTCTCAAGTATCCATTTCTAGTTATATAAGATTAGGATACAAGTCTTGACGTCCATTACCATGGACACGGTATTCATATATATATATATATATGTATATGTATATATATGTATATGTATATATATATCTTCCCCGTAGGGGTTCACCATGTTACCCAACATGCTTGATTACTCTAGACGGACACACCTTTCTGGGGTCAATGCCTGGCCTCGGAATATCAACACGTCGCAACCCTACCTAGGCTTAGCAGAGAGGTCCCTGTCTATCTACATCCTAAGCACTCCGGGGTCTTGGGCCCATCATCCGTTGCACTCCGGGTCGTTGCGAGCAGGGTGGACACCGGCACCACCTCGGATGGCCAGCACGATCCGGCCGTGTCGCAATGCTGAACTGGACGTCTGACAAAGCTTCGGCTGATACTGCGACGTCGAGGCCCATATCTATTATCGCGTGGTTGTTAGTGCATAAAGGCCAGAGGCCAACTCAGAACAAATACCCAAACCTGTTAGTGCATTGGGGCTCACGGAGACAAGAAGAGACTCACGATAATGTGACCGCGTCGCTCGGTCTCGTGGACTTATGGCAAGGGTCCAGAATGCCCGGTCGTACCACGTAGAAAACTCGCGGGTGCTCTGCGGGCCCGCCCGACTTTCACAACAACTCACGGTTAACCCTCAGGGCCGACCCGACTTCAACAATGGTCTCAAGTAATGTCAAGGTAACCTCGTGTCCAAAACATCAAGGAGGAAAACCTGAGGAATCACCCTCAGTGAATTCCACTTGATGTAATCATCAAGCTGAACGTAAGAGGAACCACCCTTGAGGTTCACACTTGAGGGATTGCACGACAGAGTTGCATCAGGAGTGGTCAAGGAGGAATCACCCTCGATGACCACGACCGAATACCTACACTACAGAGTCATCATCAGGAGTGCGTTATGAGGTATCACCCCCGGCACTCGATAGTAGCTCTTAAGAGTGAAGCAACAAAAGGGGCGTGATGTGATGTGAGGTGTCGGGCTCTGGTTGTCGATCACGTTGATCGAGTCGTCAATGATGAAGCAGGGGCAACAGGGACAAGGTGGGGGTCACTGATCGACCAATAACCAACCTATACTAAGTAGTTTATAAGCAGGTAGGTAACAATAACAGGTACAAAAGCAGGCTATGCATCAGAATGGGAGCAATCAATTACAGTAGCAAAATCTAATGCAAGTATGAGAGAATGAAATGGGCGATATCGGGATGATCAAAGGGGGGTGATTGCCTGGAAGCTCCGCTGAAAGGGAAGAAGGGTCATCATCGACGTAGTCGATTACAACGGCATCGGAAGCCATCACAGGGTCTACTGAAGATAAGAGGGGGAGAATAGTAAATACATAGCAAGCAAGTGCATAATAGGACAACAGGCAGATCTGGACGTGTTCTAACGCGGTGCTACACGCTACCGGCGAAGGGGGATAACATCCGGGAATGCTTTCCCGAAGTTTGGCATTTTCGAACAGACGAACCGAAGGGGGACAGTTGCTGGTTCGCTATGCTAGAGACGCATGGCCAACGAACGGGCTGCGTATTCAGATTCGTCTCGTTGTTCTGAGTAACTTTCATGTAAAAACATTTTCATCTGAGTTACGGATTATTCTATATGAATTTTCAAAGTTTTATTAATAATCTAAAATTATTTTAATTCAAAAATAATTATTAAAATGCTAGTTGGACCCAGCACAGTGTACACAGAGTGTACACAGTGACTGACAGGTGTGCCAGGGGGTCCTAGTTGACCAGTCAATGTTTGACTAGTCAACAGGGGGTGGGGCCCCTTGTCATACACACATTTAGCTAATTACAGATTAGTTAGACTAACTAAATAATTAGTTTAATTAAACCATTTTAACTAAGTTAATTAATTAACTAATTAATTAATTAATAATATTTTTATATATTATATTTTTACACACATTTTTATTAAAGAAAAGGAGCCGGTGGGGCCCCTTTGGCAGTGGCCCAGCCATGCCTTAGCGGGCGCTGGGCGAAGTGGGGCGCGGGCGCCAGTGTGCAGCGAGCACCCGAGGCCACCAGGGGGCGCTGCCGGGTGGCGGGACACCGGCGGGCAGTAGCGGCGATGAACGGAGCGAGGGCCGGCGGCTGGAGCCGCGGCCGCGGCCAGCGGGTGCGCGGGCTTGGTGCTGGGCCGACCAGGGGGCGGCCGCAGGGCGAGCAGCAATTGCAGTAGCGGCAGGAGTGCGTGGCAGCGGTCGGAGCGCTCGGCGATGGCAGTGAGCTGCGGGCGGCATGGGGTGCAACGGCGACGAGTGGGAGGGGTGCAGCGGCCGCGGCTGTGACGCGCTATAAGCGGCAGTAGAGGTGGCTGCAGAGGAGGTGGGCGGCGGTGCGTGGGGCGGCGAGCAGCGAGGCGAGGCTAGGGCGAGGCAATGGCGGTCGGAGGCGGACGCGGCCTAGCGCGGGGAGCGCAGCAGGGCTCATGGACAACGCAGCCAGCGGTTGAGCTCCAGCGGGCGCGTGGCTGTGGGGCGGAGGCGGGGTGCGGCCAGCGGATGCAGCAGCGGCAAACGCAGCAGCAGTAAGCAGCGGACGCGGGCGTGACGAGGAGCTGGCGGGGGGGAGCATCGGCACGGAGGCCGCTCGTGGGGGCGGAGCACGACCATGGGTGCGGTAAGCGCGTACGGGGGCAAGTCCGGTGCGGTTGCGGCAGGGCTACGGCCACGGCGGGTGAGAGCTCATGGGGTGACTCTACGGCGACAGATCGACGGGGGCAAGGCCGGGAGTCGGAGAAGGAGCTCACAGGGGGGGGGGGTTGTAGGAGCTCAGGGGAGCCGGAGGTAGTTGGAGTCGAGGGGATCGATGACGAGGCAGAGACGATGTCCGTCGAAGGGGATCGACGTGGAAGATGACGGTGTTGCTCCCTAGCTCCGATCCAGGGGCGTAGATGATGAAGACGACATACGCAGCTCTTCGGGACAACTCCACAAGCGTTTGGGAGCTCGTAGGTCGCGGGAATGGCGGCGGTGGCGCAGTCACCGCTCGAGCTCTCGTGTAGTTTTCGAGAAGACGAGGAGAGGCACGATAGGGGAAAGAGAGGGATCAGTCAAGAGTGGACTAGGGTTTGCATTGGTGCAGTTACAAGACGAGGGAGTTGATGTGGAGGCCATCCATGGCCATGGCAGACGTGGATGTGCGACACGCACGCCTCCTGCCTCTTATACGTGAGGATGGAAGGAGAAGGCCCATTGAGTGGGCAGGGCCGCACTGTAAAACTCGGCTTTAAGTACACAGTAGATTTTGTGTACATTCCCTTTCTTTTTCTACAAATCAAGCAACTACGGAATTGCAATTATTTGGGCTACCAAAGAATTTTTGCAAAGTGTGAAACTTGGCACATAATTCAAGCACAATATTACCAGGTTGCACAAAAAGTTTCTGGCCCTTTGGAGTTATCTAACCATTTTTCATAAATGGGAAGGCATTTAAATATGTCGCTCTAACATTGTTTTAAATAGATTAGGGCATTAAACCACCATTCAAAAATGTTGGCTCACCACCAATATGAAATATTGATTAATTGCAATAACTTGAACATTTTAGTTTTCATGATTGAGAAATTTGAATTTTGGAATTTGATTTGAATTTGAATGTGAACTCCATTTGGATCAAAGTAAGGTTTAGCAACAGTAACGTGATGACATGACACCATTAACATGGGGTTACTGTAGCTTAATTATCTGGGCGTCATAGCCTCCCACAGATTGATAAACCTTAGGTCATCCACTTGAGGGAAAATTGCTACTGTCCTACAAAACTCTGCGCTTGGAGGCCCAACACGTGTCTACAAGAATAAAGTTGCATAGTATACATCAAGCTCTTTTCTGGCGCCGTTTCCGAGGAGGCTAGGTAAGCGGCACTCACATCCCGTCAACGAAGCTCTTTTCTGGCGCTGTTGTCGGGGAGGCTAGTGCTTGAAGGTATATCTTTAGATCTTGCAATCGAATCTTTTAGTATCTTGTTTTATCACTATTTTTCTTTATAAAAGTAAACTACAAAAAATGGAATTGAGGTTGCATCATATCATTGATCATCTTTATAATATCTTTCTTGAAAATGATGGATCAGAAAATTGTGCTCAATTGTTAGAAGAAGTCAATAAAATGTTTGGCACAAAATATTTGAATGATGAGCATGATAGCAATGTTGTTAGTATGAATTACTTAAATATCCAAAATTCTGATGATTATTGCACAAGTCATGAAAAAAATGTTTCTTATAAGCATGTCAATTTTTGTGGAGTGCATAACGTTTGCGAAGACGTGCCTTATAGGGAAGATAGATTTTGCAGGAAGCATAAACATGATAGAACCAATTCTTTGCTCAAAGTGATAGATGAATTTGCTACAAAATTATGTTCTCTTTGTCCTATTACTTGTGAGCTTTGCAATAAGGTTGGTCATTTTAATTTCCAATGCAAACTCTTTATCTAATCGTGTCCAAATATTTTAATAACTTGGTCACCCTTGGACATTATAATGAGCTTTGTCTATTTTTGGGGAGTGAAGAATTGACACATAAAAATAGTTGGTTTCAAGTATTCATTCTCACGGATGGCATTGAAACTAAACTAAAGAATATCTATATGTTTTGCAAGGTAAATTGCAATGAGAATGCTTATATTGCCAACTATAGAACTATGGGAAAACCAATAGAATATAAAAGGAATACTAATGAAAGGATAATGATTTCCACTTCCCCTCCTATTGTCTCTCATGATGAAATAGGTGATGAGGAGGAGCTCCCTATTCAACCAATCTCCTCAATAAGAAGTTTGAAAAGAAGAAAGAATAGAGGTAAAAATGTATCTTTCCCAAATAATGTTGCTCCTATTATTGTTATGCCTCATGAAAATGAATCAAAAATAATTGTGGAAGATGATGCACTTGATGATGATATTGCTTCTACGTCTGATGGCACAATGTCCGAGAGCACTATTGATCATGATTTTGTTATGCCCATTGCTTGTTATGATGATTATGATTGGGAACATAATAGTACTTCTTATAATCTTGGAAATATTTTTGGCATCAACTTGGGAAATTATGATGATAGCAATTGTTATACCATTGGTGCTATTCATACTATTAATGATGAGAATGATTAGGCTTATGATATGTCAAGCCACAAGCTTGGGGATGCTATGTTTGATGATAATGACATGTTTGAGAATTTATTTGCTGAAATTAATGTTTGTCCCAAGCTTGGGGATGCTATGCTTGATGAAGATGATCTTTTTAGTCCCCTTACCTTGACCGATCAAATTTGCTATGATGATTGCATGCCTCCCACGTATGATTGTTATTGTGATGACACTTATGTTATAAAAAGGTAGTGATAATTATTGTCATAATTTTTAATATCCTTTTACTGAACATTACTTTTTTAATGTGGGAACAATTTATAGTATTCGAGTTTCCTATGATACTCCCAGTATTATGAATGAGAATAAAGTTGCTTATATGGAGAGTAATAAATTTTCAATGCTTTTGGATCACGAAAGGAATGCTTTATGTGATGGTTATATTGATGAATTTATTCATGATGCCACTGAAAATTATTATGAGAGAGGAACTTATGATTCATGATGCTCTCTTTATGTTTCAATTCTTATCTTTTACGCGAGCGTCATTGAAATCATCATGCCTAGCTAAAAGACATTAAAGAAAAGCGCTTGTTGGGAGACAACCCAGCAATTTTACCCACTGTTTTTGTGTGTTCACATGATTATGCTACTGTAGTAATCATGTTTTATTGTTTTCGTTTCAATAAAGTGCCAAGTAAGGCCTTTGCGATGGCTTACGGTGGTAGTTGATTTGAACTTGCTGAAAAACAGAAACTTTTGCACTCAGGAAAACAATTCTCATTTTTAACAGAAGTGTGATAAATGTTGATTCTTTTTGCACAATATTAATAGACAAATTTCCTGGTTTTCCTGCTTTTCAGGATTTTTGAAGTAGCATAAGTATGGTTGTAGTACACATTAGTACAGACTGTTCTGTTTTTGACAGATTCTATTTTGAATGCATAATTTTCTTGTTTTCTAGTTTCCATGGCTTATATTGAACAATATAAATGGTTTGCTATTTATCATACTAACTTACCTCACAAAGTTCCGATAAGTTTTGTGTGATTGAAGTTTTCAAGTTTTGGGTGAGATGTCGATATGAGGAGAATAAGGAGTGACAAGACCCTAAGCTTGGAGATGCCCAAGGCACCCAAAGGTAATATTCAAGGAAGATCCAAGAAACTAAGCTTGGGATGCCCCGGAAGGCATCCCCTCTTACGTCTCCAACATCATCGGTAACGTCACTTGGAGCTATGTTTTCATTAGTCACATGATATGTGTTTTGCTTGGAGCATCATTTTATTTTGTTAGGATTTTTTTGCTGTTATTTATAATATATTTTTTCATATTTTATTTCAATAAAAGTGGCAATGATAGCCTTTACTATGATTATTTTGCAAGTCTACAAATTTGGTTTAGGGCAGAACAGTACCAAACCTAAAAATATGCACATGAGGAGTTTCCGGACTTATTGTTTGTTGTTCCGGCCTCATTTAAACTTGCCTAGATAGGTAGTTTTCATATGCTTCACCTCTTGCCTTGCTAACCAACATTTAATATTGTTGAGTACATAAACGGGAGAGAACTAAATAAGTCTCGTGGTCTTTCGTCAATATGCAACTCGTTGCATATTGATCTCCACTTAATTTGTAGGATTGCTTGTGTACTTTGCCATGCCATGCTTCATTAAACCGGGCATGCATCATACTTGGTTGTGCATCATTCCATGTTGATTTGATGGTTGCTTACTATGTTTTTTGCTTCTTTCCGGTGTTGCTTCTTTGGGTTAGTTCCGATGACGTCGTGTTTGTGAGGATCCGTTCGACTACGCCCATTTGTCTTCTTCATGGACTCGTTCTTCTTCCTTGCGGGATTTCAGGCAAGATGACCATACCCTCGAAATCATTTCTATCATTTCTTGCTAGTTGTTCGCTCTATTGCTATGCCACACTACCTACCACTTGCTATATTATGCCTCCCATATTGCCATGTCAAGCCTCTAACCCACCTTCCTAGCAAACCATTGTTTGGCTATGTTGCCGCTTTGCTCAGCCCCTCTTATAGAATTGTTAGTTGCAGGTGAAGACGAAGTTTGTTCCATGTTGGAACATGGATATGTTTGGATATCACAATATCTCTTATTTAATTAATGCATCTATATACTTGGTAAAGGGTGGAAGGCTCGGCCTTATGCCTGGTGTTTTGTTCCACTCTTGCCGCCCTAGTTTCCGTCATACCGGTGTTATGTTCCTTGATTTTGCGTTCCTTATGCGGTTGGGTGTTATGGGAACCCCTTGACAGTTCGCTTTGAATAAAACTCCTCCAGCAAGGCCCAACCTTGGTTTTACATTTGCCACCTAAGCCTTTTTCCCTTGGGTTTCCGGACTCCGAGGGTCATCTTTATTTTAAACCCCCGGGCCAGTGCTCCTCTGAGTGTTGGTCCAACCTGTCAGCCGCCGGTGGCCACCAGGGGCAAATCTGGGCTGGCGTACCGGAAGTTTGGAAAATCCGGTGTGCCCTGAGAACGAGTGTAACGCCCCGGACACACCCGCCGGTGGTCGTTACTCCTGGCGGGATCTAGACTGGCCCCACAGATCAATACTAGTCTTTTCTGCGCACTTTGTCCTCACTCATGCGCACCTAAGAGCAACTTCCCGGTCGGTCACCCATCCTGACACTACTCCAAGCTGAGCACGCTTAACTTTGGAGTTCTGTCCGAATGGGCTCCCGGAAAAGAAGGAATTCCTTATTTATATGAGTAGTCTATCATCCCTAATAAGCCAGGCCATCACAACGAGATATGTGCAGTTCCTATTGGGATTTGTCGGCACATCCGGGCGGCTTTCCTGGTCTTGTTTTACCATTGTCTAAATGTCTTGTAACCGGGATTCCGAGTCTGGCCGGGTCTTCCTAGGAGAGGGAATATCCGTCGTTGACCGTGAAAGCTTGTGATGGGCTAAGTTGGGACACCCCTGCAGGCTTCGAACTTTTGAAAGTCGTGCCCGCGGTTATGGGCAGATGGGAATATATTAATATCCGGTTGTAGAGAACTTGACACTTAACTTAATTAAAATGCATCAATCGCGTGTCTAGCCGTGATGGTCTCTTTTCGGCGGAGTCTGGGAAGTGAACACGGTTCTTGTGTTATGCTTGAACGTAAGTAGTTTCAGGATCACTTCTTGATCACTTCTAGTTCACGACCGTTGCATTGCTTATCTTCTCGTTCTTATTTGCTTATGTTAACCACCATATATGCTAGTGCTTGCTGCAGCTCCACCTCACTACCCTTTCCTACCCATAAGCTTAAATAGTCTTGATCTCGCGGGTGTGAGATTGCTAAGTCCCCGTGACTCACAGATACTCCCAAAACAACTGCAGGTGCCGATGATACCAGTGCAGTTGACGCAACTGAGCTCAAGTGGGAGCTCGATGAAGATCATGTTCGTTGTGTTGTTCCGTTCCGATTTGATCAATAGTGAAGCCCAGTCGGGACGATCGGTGATCAAGCATTAGGGGTTGTCTTTCTTTATTTGGTCTCGTAGTCGGACCTTGATTGTATTCTGGTTGATGTAATGCTATATTTGTGTATTGTGTGAAGTGGCGATTGTAAGCCAACTCTTTATCCCTTTCTTGTTCAGTACATGGGACGTGTAAAGATTACCCCCCTTGCGACATGCCTACCATGCGGTTATGCCTCTAAGTCGTGCCCCGACACGTGGGAGATATAGCCGCATTGTGGGTGTTACAAGTTGGTAATCAGAGCCTTCCCCGACTTAGGAGCCCCCTGCTTGATCGAATCGCTGACGTTGTTGAGTCTAGAACAAAATGTTTTACGTCTGAGGATTATATATATTGGAGAGTAGGATTCTTTTTACTCCTCAGTCCCTTCGTCGCTCTGGTGAGGCCTCTTGACGTAGAAGTTTTGACTTTTCTCTCCTCAAATTTCACGAAATGTTTTTAGGATCACGCAGGTATCTTGGAATCGTTCCGATGGTTTTGTGATGAGAACATTGTTCTTGGTGCCTCCTGACATTTAGGGGTTGTGGTAGTGTCCCGGGGAGTTGAGCTCCGAGGTGTTGTCGTCACAATTTTATCGTTGCAGTTCTGGAATACCTGAGTTTGCCGACATCGAAAATCTCTTTTATGCAGTTGTTGGCGCGATAACCTCGACGCCACCCAGTACTGGGGCGGGAGTTCGGAAGTATTGCCATAACTCGTATAACAGATGCTTTTCGAATGTTGAGGTAAATGATTTCCCAAGGTTTCTTGGTTATGTGTTGAAGGATGGATACAGCTGGATGTAGGATTTGCTAGTTTTGGGTGAGATATTATGCTTCCCTTGTATCCCCAACACCTGATTGCATAACCAGAAAGTTTTGGTTGTTTATAGGTGGGAATTCAAGTAGCTCCTAGAATATCTTTCCAATAGACACATGATACGATATGGGATCTGTCATATGTTTGTTCTGGCTTATTCTGCAAGCCAGTCCTTTGTTCTGTTTGAGTTGTGGTATTCGAGTTGCTTTGATGTCAAGTGTTGATTCCATACCTTTCCTAAGTGGTGCTCTCACACTTGTATGTGAATACCAATCCTTCTTGATCATCGAGATTGTCATGTCAATTTTTCCAACCGGTGCGATTCTCTTCAAGATGATCCTATCATTTTTCCTATTCACAAGATCCAATCTCAGTTTTCGTCAACGGTGTTTGTTTCATCCGTCTCCAAGTTGTCTTTGTTTTTCCCGCCCTCCCACCCTTTTCTTCAAGGACTCATATTTCTTAATCAAATATCCATTTTATTCATGTGAAGTCTCTTCGTTCTTTTCCTTCAACGTTCTTACCCGGTGTTTTCTCATGAAGATGCTCTACTAGTTTATCATTCTTCATTCTTTTCTTCTCCGGTTGATTTAATTCAAGACTTGTCGATCATATCATTTCCTCGTTTCAAATGTTTTCTCATGCCGGTGCACCTCTTTATCATTCACCTCTCACTATTCAATTGTTCCGAAGTGCTGAGGATATCTCAGAAGTCTCACAGTTACATTCTCGATCCGTTCAAGTTATTTCGAGGTTGTTATCTCATTCAAGACATTTAATTCAACCGGTGCAATCTCCTTTTCAAGTAATCAGTTCAACAGTGTATCTTTTGAGTGGGTCCATAACCCACAAGTCTTTTCCCAGGATCTTACCTGACTCTTCTTATTTCTGGAGCTTCTCAAATTCATTTCAAAGTTGACGTAAGAATGAATTATCATCAGTCATATGTATTTCTCCAAGATCTTTCAAATTATTTTCGTAGTCGGTTCAACCTTTCCATTCTTTATTCCGGAGTGCCTCAACAATTCATGGTGTTCTTTCTCGTCGTCATTCTCGGACTTTGAAGACCGAAGAAGAGTTTCTCTGCAATCATATCCGTTCTCTTGAAGATTCTTGGTGCTAGCTTTATGCCATCGTCTCATAATTGTTTTCGATTTTGAGAATTCTTTTCACCCATCCGGAGCAAGTCAGGAGTCTTTTCAGTTCGATTCTCCGAAGGCCATCTTTTCAAATATTGCTAATTCTCAGTGTTCAGCTCTCATTCTCCAAGTCTTACCAGTGCATTGTTCAAATATCCTCTAAGCAGTTCATGATCTCTTCGTTATCATGTATCTAAATCCTAGCAAGTTTCGTCATAAATTTTCCAACTCTTCCCGGTGAATTGTGCTTTTGATACTTTCATGTTCACTTACGATGGTTCGTTCAAGAATTCTCTTCCGTTGTAATTGTAGCAATTCATTCGTTCTTTCCAAATCCTACTGGTGGATCATTGAATACCTTCTCAAGTTTGTGCTATATCTATCTTAATCCTTTCTACAAGAATAAGTTGTATGCAATCCATTGCTTGTCATCAATTTAATTGGTGAAGGATACACATAACATAATTCTTATTCTTGTTTCACCCAAGAGATCTAATTTCTTCTTTCCGGAGTGGTTCATCATTTCACATTCTCGGTTCGAGATGCTTTATCTTTTCTTCCGGAGTTCCAAGTTTCCAATTTATCTCATCGCGAAGATCCAACTATATCATTGCAAGGCTTCAATCTTATTCTATTCAACCTTCAGTTCTTTTGATCATCCTTTTATTACCGGAGTTCTTCATGGAGGCTCTACATGGTTGTTCGTCAAGGATTCATTTCATTCTTCATTGTTCTTCATGATTTCTCTCGGAGTTATGATCCGCCAAGCTATACTCTCAAATAAACATGGTGTTCAACACATGTCTTGTTTTGAGGAGTTCAAGCATTCTTCATCTTGCATTCTGAAGTGCAATTCTTTCTACCTTATCTTTTTAGGTGGTGTTATGTCTTTCTTGACAATTTCCCTTTGTGTTTCATGATTCACAAGTTCAGGAATGAGATATTTAAACCCATCTTTTTCTTCCTTGGAGTTATCTTGGTATGGATTTCACCTAAAGCCTTCCATTGGGAATGTTGCTCCTTGTGGTGATTACCTATGATCCCAGTTTTCTTATCACCTCGATGGAAGAAGCTTTCTATCTTTTCTAGCTCTCAATCCAATCTATTGTTTCCGTAGTGGCAGAATTTCGCCTCAATTTTGAGAAGTTTTCCATAATCCCACTACAAGCTTATTCGTTTCGTTGTTGGGTTTTCCAACAACTCCGTTATAATTTTCTTGGAAGGGTGTTTTCCAAGCTCATTTGTGGCAGAAGTTGTCATTTTCTCCTCTGTTCTACTGTTTCGACGATCGACCTTCTATTTTTCTTCCGGAGGCATTGTGATGTTGCTCTTTTCTCTCATCATCTCGAATGGTGAGGATCATGTTATTTTCGTGCTTATTCATTTAACTGGAGTGTCGTGCCCTCTATTCAAGTGTCTTCTCATTTTATCAAGTTCACGATTATAATTCCTTCCATTTGCAGTCGGAGTGCTGTCCAAATTATATCATTCTTTTTCCTTCTCTATCTAGTTTTAACCGGAGTGTTATGTCTATCTTTCTTCTTCTAACCGGACTCTCATCCAAGTGCTTTCATTTTGCCAAGTTTATATTCCTTACCTTCCTTTCCAACTGGAGTGTTGTCGTAATTGATCCTTATAATTCCTTGTACATCTCGTTTCAACCGGAGTGCTTGCATGTACTTCTTGTACTTCCTACAATGTTCTTTTCTAACTGAGTGTTTTCAACTTCGTTCATCTTCGTTGTATTATTTCTTTCAATTTGTTCAACCTCGCAAGGTTCTTTTGTTTCACTTATTTTTCAAAGAAGCAATTAGTTTTGCCTCTTCTCTTCATTTTCCGTTTTCCCCGGTGCCATCCTAGATCTCGGGACGAGATCCTCTCGTAGTGGTGGAGTGTTGTGACGCCCCGAGACCGACGCGCCAGGTGTCTTCCAGTTATTCGCCAACATTGTCATGTCATTTGCTTGCATGTTGCATCTTGCCATGTCATCATGTGCATTGCATCATCATGTTTTCAAAACTTGCATCCGTCCGGGTCTCCCTGTTCCTTCCGTTGTCCGTTCTGAGCCCAGACACACTTGCACGCGCCCGCGACACGTCTGAAATATTATTTTATAAGTGGCCGAAAAATGTTCTCGGAATGGGTCGAAATTTGGCATGCAGTGTTGTTTTGTTGTGAGTAGGTCGCCTGCCAAGTTTCATCGCATTCAGAGTCCGTTTGACGCCCCAAGGGTTAACTATGGCGGCATTATAGTCAGTCAGACGTCGGACATTTTCGGTCTGCGGAAAGTGTTGACGGGCTGCTTTTCTCTCTCTATTCTCAGCCCAACCCATCTACATAGCCAACTAGACCCAAACTAACCCCCCTCCGCTCAGGACCATCCGATGGCGATCGAACAGCTCCGAAACGGAGAAAAACCCCCCTCCTCTAGCCCCCCCTTTCCTATTTAAACCCCTAGGCCATTTTGGACATCCCTAAGCTAAACCTAGCCTTCCCTAACCTCTAGCCTCCCCTGCCTCGTGTTCTGCACGCAGCCAACTCCCCCCCTCCTCAATTTTCGGCGCCCTCCACCTCCATCGTGCCACTTGGCAAGCTGCCATTGGCCTGCGCCGTCGGACCCGCCTCCTCCAGCCTATCTACGTGCGCCACGTGGCCCCTGCCCGCTCCCCGCCGCCACGGCCCACGGAGCCCTCCACTGGCCCGAGCCGGGCTAGATCTGGGTCGCGCGCCGCGCCCACTTTCCTAGCGCTTGTGCAGCATCGCCGCCCTGCTCCTTCTGCTCGATCCCATCGGATCGGGAGCACGTGCCACCTGCTGCTCTCCTCACTGACCTCGCCGCCGGCCACCAGGTCCCTCGCCGCCCCTCTCCTTGGCTTCTCCCCGTCGGCCTCACCCTTTTTCCTCTCTCTCTAAGTCGCAGCATCCTCCAAGAACCGTCGTCACCAGATCGTCGTCGCCGGTCCTGCTCCAGCCAGATCCGGGCATGGCGCCCCGGATCCGAACCCCCTGTGCCATTCCGTCTACCCTCGACCTCCCCTCGCCCGTCGCCTGCTCCCGTCAGTGTCTAGGGCTGCCGCTAGCTCCAGCCTCGAGCATGGGAACGAGGACGAAGACGCGCCCGCTCCCGTTGACCGTGCGCTTGTCCATCGCCTTGCTGGGCCACTACCAAGGCCCAGCTACGCGCCCGGCCTGCCAAGCCTCGTCCCCGACTGGGCCTCAGCCCGAAGTGAGCAGTTCCCCTCCAGTCCCTCTACCCTGTGCATGTTGGGCTAGCCTCTGTTTCAGCCCGTTTAGGTTTTTTTTCCTGTCTGCGAATTTGTCTTTTTCCAGTGATTTACCGGTTTTACAGAAAACCCCTTCTAGTTCATGCATTTAATAACTCCTAAACCATGCATCCAAATTAAACAAACCTTATACTCCCTCCTTCCATCTATATAAGGCCTACTGCGTTTTTCAAGACTAACTTTGACCAAATATTAGAGCAATAATATATGGCATGCAACTTACACGAAGCACACCATTAAATTCGTGTGTGAAAAGAGCTTTCAATGATATAATTTTCATATTGTGCATGTCATGTACTATTAATCTTGTCAATAGTCAAAGATGGTCTTAAAAACGCATTAGGCCCTATATAGATGGAAAGAGGGAGTATGAAAAATGCTTACAATCTTGTCTAGTTTCATTATATCCAACTTTCATGCATGTTTGAAATGTTTAAAATGCTGTTTGTCTAATTTTGCTTAAATGCCATGCTAAAATGATTTAATTCATAACTAAATAACCGTAGCTCCAAACTTAACAAAGTTTATATGTAAATGGGGTAGAAAATGCCTAGTTTAACATGGTGCACTCATCTTTCATGTTTAATAACTCTAAAATTTGGTTTAGGGCAGAACAATACCAAACCTAAAAATATGCACATGAGGAGTTTCCGGACTTGTTGTTTGTTGTTCCGGCCTCATTTAAACTTGCCTAGATATGTAGTTTTCATATGCTTCACCTCTTGGCATGCTAACCAAAATTTAATATTATTGAGTACATAAATGGGAGAGAACTAAATAAGTCTCGTGGTGTTTCGTCAATATGCAACTCGGTGCATATTGAGCTCCACTTAATTTGTAGCATTGCTTGTGCACTTTGCCATGCCAAGCCATGCTTCATTGAACCGGACATGCATCATACTTGGTTGTGCATCATGCCATTTTGATTTGATGGTTGTTTACTATGTTTTTTGCTTCATTCCGGTGTTGCTTCTTCGTGTTATTTCCGATAACATCGTGTTTGTGAGGATCCGTTCGACTACGTCTGTTTTTCTTCTTCATGGACTCGTTCTTCTTCCCTGCGGGATTTCAGGCAAGATGACCTAACCCTCGAAATCACTTCTATCTTTGCTTGCTAGTTGTTCGCTCTATTGCTATGCCGCACTACCTACCATTTCCTATATCATGCCTCCCATATTGCCATGTCAAGCCTCTAACCCACCTTCCTAGCAAACCGTTGTTTGGCTATGTTGCCGCTTTGCTCAGCCCCTCTTATAGAATTGTTAGTTGCAGGTGAAGACGAAGTTTGTTCCATGTTGGAACATGGATATGTTTGGATATCACAATATCTCTTATTTAATTAATGCATCTATATACTTGGTAAAGGGTGGAAGGCTCGGCCTTATGCCTGGTGTTTTGTTCCACTCTTGCCGCCCTAGTTTCCGTCATACCGGTGTTACGTTCCTTGATTTTGCGTTCCTTATGCGGTTGGGTGTTATGGGAACCCCTTGACAGTTCGCTTTGAATAAAACTTCTCCAGCAAGGCCCAACCTTGGTTTTACATTTGCCACCTAAGCCTTTTTCCCTTGGGTTTCCGGAGTCCGAGGGTCATCTTTATTTTAAACCCCCGGGCCAGTGCTCCTCTGAGTGTTGGTCCAACCTGTCAGCCGCCGGTGGCCACCAGGGGCAACTCTAGGCTGGCCTACCGGAAGTTTGGACAAGCCGGTGTGCCCTGAGAACGAGATATGTGCAGCTCCTATCGGGATTTGTCGGCACATCCATACGGCTTTGCTGGTCTTGTTTTACCATTGTCGAAATGTCTTGTAACCGGGATTCCGAGTCTGATCGGGTCTTCCTGGGTGAAGGAATATCCTTCGTTGACCGTGAGAGCTTGTGATGGGATAAGTTGGGACAGCCCTGCAAGGTTTGAACTTTTGAAAGCTGTTCCCGCGGTTATGGGCAGATGGGAATTTGTTAATATCCGGTTGTAGAGAACTTGACACTTAACTTAATTAAAATGCATCAACCGCGTGTGTAGCCGTGATGGTCTCTTTTCGGCGGAGTCCGGGAAGTCGACACGGTTCTGGTGTTATGCTTGAACGTAAGTAGTTTCAGGATCACTTCTTGATCACTACTAGTTCACGACAGTTGCGTTGCTTATCTTCTCCTTATTATTTGCGTATGTTAGCCACCATATATGCTAGTGCTTGCTGCAGCTCCACCTCACTACCCTTTCCTACCCATAAGCTTAAATAGTCTTGATCTCGCGGGTGTGAGATTGCTGAGTCCCCGTGACTCACAGATACTCCCAAAACAGTTGCAGGTGTTGATGATACCAGTGCAGTTGACGCAATTGAGATCAAGTGGGAGCTCTATGAAGAGCGTGTTCGTTGTGTTGTTCCGTTCCCAGTTGATCAGTAGTGAAGCCCAGTCGGGACGATCGGGGATCTAGCATTAGGGGTTGTCTTTCTTTATTTGGTCCCATAGTCGGATCTTGATTGTATTCTGGTTGATGTAATGCTATATTTATGTATTTTGTGAAGTGGCGATTGTAAGCCAACTCTTTATCCCTTTCTTGTTCAGTACATGGGATGTGTAAAGATTACCCCTCTTGCGAGATGCCTACCATGCGGTTATGCCTCTAAGTCGTGCCCCGACACGTGGGAGATATAGCCGCATTGTGGGTGTTACAGCCACCTAGCACGGATGGGACGAACCACTGACGGGATGGGACGACACATCAGTTTTTCCAGTTTTCTGCAGCAACCTGGCGTGCTAAGCCATGCCTGCTTATGCATTGAATTCCGATGACCGTCATGTTTCCCACGACACACTGCTTCACCTACCTTCTGCCTATAATTACTGGTTCCCGACGTTCCTCGGTAGCACCATCACTGAAAGTGCAACTATCCCTGGGTGGTTTTGGTAATTCCTAACAACATATAGCTCATTGAGCTAATAATATTTCAAGATAAATATTTCAGGAAAGCTGAATGATTGGCATGGCATGGATTAGAAATGTGGACCCCTCAAAATGCTAAGGACAAAAGATTGGCTCAAACTCAAGCTCAAGACTCTACATTTTACCTTTCAGTGATCCAAGATGACATTGAGTCCATAGGAAAAGACAATACTATTAAAAGGGGGTGAGATGTTGCTTAATGGGTTACTTGCTCAAAATGCTTAGTGATATGCTCCAAAATACTCAACCACTTTCTCATATCCACATATGTCCCAAACCAAAAGTCAAACTCGGCCTCACCAAAACTTTCCATCCGGCGCCACCGAGTTTAGTTGACATAGCCACTGCCACAAAACCCTAGTCACTTCGGTCCCACCGATAGGGATCTCGGTCTCACCGAGATGGGATTGCAAACTCTCCGTTTCCCTTCGTAACGTTTTGTTCTAACTGAGATGAGCGATCGGCCCCACCGAGTTTGCAATGCAAACTCTCTGTTTCCCCTTCTTAACGTTTTGGTCCAAGCGAGATGAGCGAATCAATCCACCGAGTTTGCCTGACCAACTCTCTGTTTGCTTATTACCAAAATCGGTCCCACCGAGTTTGTTTAATTGGTCCCATCGAGATTACGTTATGCCCTAACCCTAATGAAATCGGTCCCACCGAGTTGACATGTCGGTCCCACAGAAAATCGTAACGTTCACACTTTGAACTGGATCGGTCTGACCGAGTTTCCTGATTCGGTCCCAACGAGTTTGGTAAATTGTGTGTAACGGTTAGATTTTGTGTGCAGGCTGTATATACCCCTCCACCTACTCTTCATTCATGGAGAGAGCCATCAAAATATTCCTACACTTCCAACATACATTTTGTGAGAGAGAACCACCTACACTTGTGTTGAGGTCAAGATATTCCACTCCAACCACATAAATCTTGATCTCTAGCCTTCCGAAGATGCTTTCCACTCAAATCATCTTTCCACCAAATCAAATCCTATGAGAGAGAGTTGAGTGTTGGGGAGACTATCATTTGAAGCACAAGAGCAAGGAGTTCATCATCAACACACCATCTATTACCTTTTGGAGAGTGGTGTCTCCTAGATTGGTTAGGTGTAACTTGGGAGCCCCCGTCAAGATTGTGGAGTTGAACCAAGGAGTTTGTACGGGCAAGGAGATCGCCTACTTTGTGAAGATCTACCCTAGTGAGGCAAGTCCTTCGTGGGATATGGCCATGGTGGGATAGACAAGGTTGCTTCTTCGTGGAGCCTTCGTGGGTGGAGCCCTCCATGGTCTGGCGCAACCGTTACCCTTCGTGGGTTGAAGTTTCCATCAATGTGGATGTATGATAGCACCACCTATCGGAACCACGCCAAAAATCTCCGTGTATACATTGCGTTTGCTCCCTCCAAACACCTCCCTTTTACCTTCATGTGCAATGTTTTACATTCCGCTGCTATACTCTTAGACTTGCATGTGTAGATTTTTTACTTGACTAGTGCTAAGTTGCTAAAATCTGCCAAGACTTAAAATTGGGAAAAGGCTAGATTTTTATTTGGTCAAGTAGTAATCACCCCCCTCTAGACATACTTTCGATCCTATAAGTGGTTTCGGAGCTTTGGTCTCCATTTTCCTTGATTTCCATATCTCTTGGTGATCATAGCCTTGGTTCAACACCCTAGGAGAGTATGGCGTCTAGCGAGGGAAATTACCACCGTAGAGGTCCTTACTTTGATGGTACAATTTTTGCTAGTTGGAAGCATAAGATGAAAATGCATATTCTTGGACATAACCCTGCCGTTTTGGCTATTGTGTGTATTGGCTTGCAAAGTGAATTCTTTGATGGGAGAGAACCAAACCGTGAAGCTAGCGCGGAAGAGTTGAAGATGCTGCAATACAATGCTCAAGCTTGTGATATTTTCTTCAATGGATTGTGCCCCGAAGAATTCAACAAAATCAGCCGTCTTGAGAATGCAAAGGAAATTTGGGATACTTTGATTGATATGCACGAAGGTACCGACTCCGTCAAGGAATAAAAATTGGATGTGCTTCAAATTCAACTTGACAAGTTCAAAATGAAGGATGGTGAAGGTGTCGCTGAAATGTACTCTAGGCTTGCTCTCATCACAAATGAGATTGCAGGCTTAGTAAGTGAAGAGATGACAGATAGATTCATCATCAAGAAGATCCTAAGAGCCTTGGATGGAAAATATGATACCGTGTGCACATTAATCCAAATGATGCTCAATTACAAAGATCTCAAGCCAACAGAAGTCACTGGAAGAATTGTTTCTCATGAGATGTCACTCAAGGATAAGGAAGAGCTTAACAACAAGTCAAGTGGTGCTTACAAAGCCTCATGTGATGCTCCCACATCATCAAGTGAGAAACAAGCCTTCAATGAAGAATTGAGCCTAATGGTGAATAACTTCAACAAGTTCTACAAGAATAGAAGCAAGGAAAGAAGTTCCAAGTCGAGGTCCTACAATGACAAATGATCTTCAAGCCGTGAACAAAATTGCTACAATTATGGAAGACCCAGACACTACTCCAATGAGTGTACGGCTCCCTACAAAAGAATAGAAGATTCTCCCAAAAGAAGGATCAGGAGAGAAGAATCACCACCAAGAGAGAGAAGGAGTAAAGATGACCGTTATGAACGAAGAACATCACGGAGAAGCAAGGATTCGGAAAGGAAGGACAAATCATCAAGGAGCTACACAAAACAAAGACATCAAGCTCACGTTGGTGAATGGGTATTCGGCTACGACTCCAACAATCCCTCCGAGAGAAGTTATCGCTCCGACTCCGAATATACTCAAGATGAAGGTGTTGTCGGTCTAGCACATGTATCAACCAACTCCTACGGCATATTTGACTCACCAAATGAAGGAATTGGAAGATGCTTCATGGCTAAAGGCCCAAAGGTACCACACCCCGAGTATGTTGATTTCAATAGTGATGAAGATGACTTGCTAGGTGATGATGATTTACTTGTTGACAATTCTAGTGATTAAAATTATGATGATCTTGCTATTAATCATGCTAATCAAGATAAAATGAATGACGATGATAATAAGAGATTGAGCATCTAACTAAAGAACTAAACACTCTTAAGTTAGCTCATGAAACTACCATGGAAAATCATCGAGAGCTTTTAAAGACTAATGAGAAGTTATGCTTTGAAAAGCTCAACCTTGAGCAAGAGCATGGGTTCTTAAAAGCGATCAATGATGATCTTCGCAATAAAAGCTCTTCTTACATTTCCAAGTGTTTACTCTTTTCTACTTACATGCCACAAGTTAAATGTAGCAATAAGAGTAAGAAAGATTCTTCTTCTCGTAGTAACAATAATCATGCTAAACCCAATGATGTTGCTTCTAGTAGTTCTCTTGATTCCACTAATGATTCTCTTAGCCAAGTTACACTTGAGCAAGAAAATAGCTTATTCAAGGGAATTATAGAGAAAGGTGTTTACAAGAGCCTTGCCGGAAGTAAGCAATTTGAGGAAATTGTACCCAAGCAAGGAAGACACCGGAAGAATCAAGGTGTTGGTTTTGAACGAAAGTTCAATTCCAATGGAGTTGACTGGGAAGAAGATCAATACCCCAAGACAAAATTTGTTCCTCAATAAGAGAAGTATGATCCTTCTTCTTTCTAAGGAACACAAGCTCAAGATGATCTTCCACCACAAGACCACAAACAAACAGGCAAGGACAATCTTCAAGAGGAGATTGATGCATTTGAGGAAGCTCCAAAAGCCTTGGTCAAGTGGGTTCCCAAGACTACATCAAGTTCTACTTCATCAAGTACGACTACAACTCCAAGGATTCCCATCAAGATGGTGTGGATCCCGAAGAAGAAGAACTAGAGAGTTCTTGAGGGTGACTCCACCAACATACTTCACTCATATCATTTTGGTGAGGACAAGTGCAAACAACTTCCACATCTTGCACTAGTTCAAGGAGTCACAAAACCTCTTGTTGGTAAGACAAGGGACAAGGTAACCTAATCCTTTCATGGACATCATCCTATGTGAACACCACTCTATGTCTATGGATATCCTTGTTTGTTCCTTGTGGGACTAACCCGTGTTGGTATTGAAAGTGCAACTCACTCTAATGGATTGCTCCAAATGATCTACATCAACATTGAGCATCTACATCTTCTACACCTACATGAAGTCATCATCGACAAAACCCAAGGTTAGTTCATCCCTCTTAGGGGGATATCACATCTAGGGGGCTTTACTCTAATCAATTGAGCAAAGCAACTCTAATGGTGTGAACACAACAATGCCTTATGTAAAAGTGGAAACCCCACTTGTGCTTAGACGATGGGTATGACCTACGATCAAATGTTCTCATTTGACTCCTAAGTCAATATACTCATATATAGATGACCTAGTCATCACAAATTGCTTGAAAGATGCTAGAGTGATTGTGCATGATTTATCACATATTTTATTTGCCATCTTATTGTGTGAGCATGTTGGTTGCATATTTTACTCATTCGAGGACATCCATTTGTTGCTTTGATTGTTTGGCTTCTTCTCTTTTGCCAAATGGATAGATAAGAATGCCTAAGGACCACTCTGTGTGAGGAGCACTCGGAGTCCCCGATTCGTCATAGACTTAAACTTCCAAAACCTCTTTGTGCATTTCGGTATGACCGAGTCATCCACTTCGGTCACATCGAGTTCACTAAGTTGATATAGGTTTTCAATCTCGGTGCAACCGATTTGAACTTTTTGGTCACACTGAGTTTAGTAACCGCTCGTGATTCTGCATCTCGTTGCCACCGAGTTGTTCCACTCGGTCACACCGATAGGGTCGGGATATATATATACTCACGGGTTGAATTTTGGAAATTTCTCCAAAACTCTTCACCCCGCGCGTGTCCTGCTCTGCCTCCTCAGGTCTTCGGATCGTCTCCTCGCCGCCAGCGACCTCCCACTGCTGGTCTCTGTCGCCGGCAACAGAAATCTGCCCCACCGTTGTCGCCATAGCAAACTCCTGCCGAACTAGGGTAAGGGTTCGACCTTTGGTGCTATTCTTTTACCTCTGATGCATAGCACATTGTTTTTCCATGATCATTACCACGTATGAAAACACTCTATCCACTGAAAACATCCTTTAGGTTAAATTTGATTTGAAAATTTAGGGTTAGGTCTTTGCCGAACTCATCTCGGACCGACCGAGTTGTAGAAATCGGTCTCACCGATTTGGCTTAGGCCATAGCACGTGCATTTTGGGTCTGACCGGAAATTGCAAATCGTTGTGACCGAGTTTGATTCTTTGTGAAACCCAAGCAGTCTTGGTGCCACCAAACTGTGACTCGGTCTGACCGAGTTCACTAGTTTAGGTTCCAAAACCTGCTTCGGTATCACCGAGTTTACAAATCGGTAGCTCCGAAATGCTTTCTGTGGAGAACTAAAACTAAGTTTTTAAGTCATTTGTTTTGCAAAATCTCTGCACTTTGTGATGCTCATCCACTCTACCTCACCTACATCTATTCATAGGGTCTGTTATTAGTAAGTTTGCAAAGATGTCTGATCAGAGTGACAGTCATAACAGGTCTGAGGAACATGTGCAGCAGGAGCACTCCAAGTAACTTGCCAAAGGCAGCCACCGGAACAAGGAAGAAGAGAACCTCAGATTCAGAGGATGAGGACTATGTTGTTACTAAGGAGGAAGTAAGCTCCAAGAAGAAGGTGCTGAAAAAGGAGTATGGCACAGGTGCTACAGTTAAGCCAGGGATGAATAAGAAGGCTCCAGCAAGAAGGATTCGTATGTCTAAGGCCAGATCCTCCACTCAAGAGATAATGGAGTTCACTCTTGAACCCAAAGAAGGTGGATAAGGCAAGAATAGGAAGGAGAGGGTCAAGAAGACCACTGCTAGAGTTCTAGGGAGATCATCCATGTTCAAGGATCCCATAGAAGAAGAGGAAGAGGATGCTCCAGCACCCGAAGCTTAGAAGCTTATGCGAGATGCTATAAAGTTAGGGGCTGCAAAATCAAAGCCCAAAGCTGCTCCAAAAGCTCAAGCTCAGAAGCCTCCGAAGCCCAAGAGGAACACCAGAAGTATTCTTGCTGAAGAGAAGAAGAAGACCCCAGTGCCTGAAGCTAAAGAAGAGGATGATGAATCCCATGTGTTGAGAAAGTTGAAACCGAAGATCCTAGACCGCAATGATACTCATCCAGTGGCTGAAGACATGCACATCAGAAAAGATGCTGTACTGAGATTGTGGAGACAGTCTAATCCCTATGTTGTGAGGAGAAGGACTGCAGTCGACTACATGTTCCACACAAAAGAACAACAAGACTTCTATGAGACTATTTTGCTTGACAAGAAGCCCATTGTGTGTGGCATGAGATGGGTTGATTAGGAATTCATCACGGAGAATGAAGATCACTTCCCAGGAGTTCATGATAGCTTCAAAACATGTGGAGTAGAAGAGTTTGTTGGACAGAAGCTCACAAAATGGAATGATGAGCTGATCATGCAGTTTTACTCCACTGCTCACTTTTACCCAGATGGGAAGATCATTTGGATGTTAGAACGTACTAGGTACCAGTCCACTATTGAAGAATGGGCCAACCTGATAAATGCCCCAGAGGAACACGAGGATGACTTGGATGTGTATGCCAAGAAGAAGAAAGACCACAACACTATGGCAAACATGTACAAGGAGATTCCAGATAAAGCTTTGGAGACTCACAAGCTTGGGCCAGTACATTTCTTATTGTCTGTTCTGCCTACCATCGACTGGATCCTTAGGCACACATTGCTACCAAAGTCAGGAGATCACAAGATGATCAGAGGGCATTCTGTCAACCTGCTACAACTTTTTGATGTCCCTTAGAAGTTCAAGGTCATGAGTCTGATTGTAGAGACAATCAAGAGGACTGCCGCTGACCAGAAGAGAAGCTGTGGGTATGCTCCACACATTCAAGAGCTCATCAACTCCAAGATGGGCACAGGAACATATCTGTTGGATAGGAAGCATCTACCCTTAAATCCTAATTTTGAAGACAACACTGTAGTGATGAATGAGGAGGAACCATCATCAGCTCAAGCATAGGAGAAGAGAGCCAAAGCAAAGGCTGAGAAAGCTGCCAAGATGCGAAGTGTTGAAGAGGCATCTCAAGTTTTCCTGAAGAGCAAGCAAGATCAACTTGCATATTTGATCCAGTCTACACTATGGATTGAGAAGGGCTTGGCCACCCTGACTCAAAACCAGGAGAGCTAGGAGAGGATCATAGAAACCAAATTTTATGGTCTTGATCTGAAGGTAACTGAGATTCAAACAACAGTTGAGCAGCTCGAGGAGGAAGCAGAAGAAAAAAGAGGGAAGGAAACTACTGATGCATTTCAGCGAGTGCCTAGAGGACAGAGGTCTGCTGCAGTGCATGTACCTGATACAATGTAATGCCCCGAGACCGATGCTCCAAATGCCTTCCAGTTATTTCGTTGCCGCCGGGTGTTTTATTTGTCTGTTGCATTCATCATCGCATTATCCGCATTGCATCCACATGTTTTCATAAAAGTCACATCCGTTCGTAGTTCCCGCTTCTCCCTATTGCCCAAGTTGTCCCTTTCGAGACCAACCATTCTTTTGTTGTCCGTCCATTTGAGCCTCTCTGCACAGTGCACAAAAACCCCTCGCGTGCGTGTCCGAAACTTACCCGACCCCGACCCGGGCAGTCGTCACCGTTGGGTCCGGATCATCCCCATACATCCATAAAATATCTTCATTTTATTTATTGGACTCCCTAGCCTATTTTTTCCCAACCATCTGATTTCGATCAGAGGGACCGGATAGCCCTACCCAAATCAACTAGCTATATATAGTGGGCAACCCTAGTTCCTCGGCCTCATATCCCATACATCCTTTCCCATCGCGCTGCCGCCACCCACTCACCATCTCCATCGGGATCCTCCCAGATCAACCTCTCCGCCACTGAAGCCTCCAACCACTTCCCTCGTTTTAAGCTTCTGGCCAACCACCTCCTCCTCTCGATCCGCCCAATCCCGCAACCGAGGCCCCGAGCTCCTCCCGCCCGCAACAGCTCCAGCAGCTCTCTTGGTCCGAGTGCCTCCTCCTGCCACCTCACATGGCACCCGAGCTACACAGGAGCGGGAGCACCTCCAAGCCGCCGACCATGCCGGGCCTCCACTTCTCCTCCCGTGTGTCTCCGTTTGTCCTCCCGCTCGTACCAAGCACCTCCAACAGCACCGTCGCCCTGGCCTCCATCGACCTCACTGACCGAAGCACCTGGTCATGCTACAGCTTCCTCGTCGCCTCCATCTCCTTCCTTTCCTTCTCCCTATACCCTCTCTCAGCTCTGTCTCTCTACTGGCTTGAACAGGAGCCCGACGCTGATGCCATGGCCGCCCAGCCCCCTGAGTGCCGCTGTGTGCCCTCGTCCCGGACGCGGCAAGCTCACCGCCGCCAGAACAGTTCCTCTTGACGCCCCTCCAACTTGGCGCTCCCTGTCACCGACGTCTTCTTTGGTTCCGATGAGGAGGGCGTCCCTCTGTTTGTCTCGGGCTCAAGCCCCGCCGCTGCTGCCCTTGCTTCGTCTAAACCGCGCTCCCGCCATTTCCGTGACCTACAGCTCCAGCGGTGCCTGTCTTCGCGTAGCCGTCCATGCTCGCGCCGGCCAGATCCGGAGATTCGTCGTCCCTTGCCGTCCCCGCCGTACCTATCTCCAGGCTCCCTGCAAGTTCTGCTGCCCCCTGCTTCCTCTTGTGCGAGACCGAGACGAACGAGCACTTCCTCCTGCTCGATTCGCCCGTGGCCGTTGACCCGTCGTCCTCCACGTGGCCCGCCAGCCAAGCCGCGCCAAGGCCCAGCGCCATCCTCCCTCTACTACCCGTCCAGCCCAGCTCCACCATCAGCCCAAGGCCCTGTGGTGAGCCTCAGCCCAGCCACTGTTTTCCCTTGAGCACTGCTGGGCCAATCAGTTTCGGCCCGTATAGTATTTTTTCCTTTGGACGCATTTAATCTTTTGTCCCAGGATTTATAGATTTACAGAAAACCCTTGCTCTTCATGCATATAATAACTTAATAACCATGCGTAATTTATTAAAACATTATATATATAAAATGCTTAGAATTTTGTCTAGTTTCATAATTTGCAACTTTCATCCATGTTAAATTTTTTTAAAATGCTTTTTGTTTAAATTTGCTCATATGCCATGCTAAAATGATTTGTTTCATAACTAAATAACCATAGCTCCATTTTAAATAAACTTTATATGTAAATGGGGTAGAAAAATGCCTAGTTTGACATGGTGCACTCATCTTGCATGTTTAACAACTCTAAAATATGGTTTAGGGAAGAACAGTACCAAATTCATAAATTGCATATGAGGATTTTCCGGAATTGTTAGTTGTTATTTTCGGCCTCATTTAAACTTGCCTAGATAGGTAGTTTTCATATGCTTCAACGCTTGCCATGTTTAATAACATTTAATTTTGTTGGGTACATAAACGGGAGAGAACTAAATAACTCATGTGGTGTTTCGTCAATATGCAAGATATTGAGCTCCACTTAACTTGTAGTGTTGTTTGTTGCACTTTGCCATGCCATGTTTCATTAAACCGGACATGCATCATACTTGGTTGTGCATCATGCCATGCTTATGTGATGGTTGTTTACTATGTTGCTTGCTTCTTGGCGGGTTGCTTCTCTCATTAGCTTCGGTTTCGTTCCAGAGTTGTGAGGATTCGTTCGACTACGTTGGGTCATCTACTTCTTGGACTCGTTCTTCTTCCTTGCGGGATCTCAGGCAAGATGACCATACCCTTGAAATCACTTCTATCTTTGCTTGCTAGTTGTTCTCTCTATCACTATGTCACGCCACCTACGACTTGTTATATCATGCCTCTCATATTGCCATGTCAAGCCTCTAACCCACCTTCCTAGCAAACCGTTGTTTGGCTATATTACCGCTTTTGCTCAGCCCCTCTTATAGCGTTGATATTTGCAGGTGAAGTTGAAGTTTCTTCCATGTTGGAACATGGATATGTTGGGATATCATATTATCTCTTATTTTAATTAATGCATCTATATAATTGGTAAAGGGTGGAAGGCTCAGACTTTTGCCTGGTGTTTTGTTCCACTCTTGCCGCCTTAGTTTCCGTCATACCGGTGTTATGTTCCTTGATTTTGCGTTCCTTACGCGGTTGGGTGTTATGGTTACCCCTTGACAGTTCGCTTTGAATAAAACTCCTCCAGCAAGTCCCAACCTTGGTTTTACATTTGCCTCACCTAAGACTTTCCATTGGGTTGTCGCGAGACCGAGGGTCATCTTATTTTACCCTCCCGGGCCAGTGCTCCTCTGAGTGTTGGTCCAAACTAGAGCACCGTGCGGGATCGTCCCTTGGCAACTTGGATTATATTGGTACTTGTACGCTTAGATTATCTGGTGTGCCCTAAGAACGAGATATGTGCAGCTCCTATCGGGATTTGTCGGCAAAGTCAGCTGGTCTTGCTAGTCTTGTTTTAGCATTGTCGAAATGTCTTGTAACCGGGATTCCGAGACTGATTGGGTCTTTCCGAGAGAAGGAATATCCTTCGTTGACCATGAGAGCTTGTGATGGGATAAGTTGGGACACCCCTGCAGGGTTTAAACTTTCGAGAGCCGTGCCCATGGTTATGTGGCAGATGGGAATTTGTTAATATCCGATTGTAGAGAACTTGACACTTGTCTTAATTAAAATGCATCAACCACGTGTGTAGCCGTGATGGTCTCTTTTCCACTACTAGGAAAAGGCCTACTAGTGGCGCACCTGTTTTTCCTACTAATGGCGCACTACAGGTGCGCCACTAGCATCACGCCATTAGTATTTTTTACTAATGGCGCACCACGAGTGCACCATTAGTATCTGGTATACTAATGGCGCACCACGCAGTTCGCCATTAGTATGTCCCATGGTGCGCCATTAGTATGCCTCCCAGGGGCATATTTACCCATGTGCTCTGGCTTACTAATGGCGCACTGGTTGATGATGCGCCACTAGTGTGCTCTGGCTTACTAATGGCGCACTAGTTGGTGGTGCGCCACTAGTATGAATATTAGGGATTTTTTTTGTTTTCTGTTATTTGCACAGGTTACAAAACATATTACTGGACAGAATATAGACAGCACCACACAGTAACAGCAGATTCATCGAATAAAATAGAAGATTAGTCTCTGAATACAATTCATCATATTAGTCTCTGAATTCAAAAGACCGAACAAAGATAGAACATTACAAGTCTCGAGACAGCGAGTAGCGAGTTTGTCTTCACATTACAAGTCGATATCGATCATCTAAACTACCATCACATAGAAGAGAGCTGCGGTGACCATGATGAGCATCATCGTGATGAAACTGGTCTTCATCCGGTTCCTCCTCTGCTCCCTCCTCTCTCCCGCTAGATAGCGCGCGTATCTAGATTCCGCCTCCACCCTAGTGATGTACCCTTTGTAACTGTTACTGCTGAAACAGTGAACCTGTCCCCGACACTCCTCCCAGTCATCATAGACTCCGGGAACCTTACCCTTGTACACGACATACGACGGCATCTCTATGCACTAGCCAAACAAAACATTAGTAGCAATTCACAGACAATACATAAGCAATATATAAGTATGCAACAAAAGGATCGGAAGAGAAAAGCAAGACATTAATAGCACGATTCATGGTCCTACTAATAAATAGCATCGATTACATCTAAGTTGAACGACTGTCCAAACCAAAGAGACATACAAGTTCATTAAAGTTTAATTACAACATGAGCTAATCGATATTTCAGAACTACACATAGCATCACTACTTTCGACTCGACTCAGGGACCGGAGCGTGGATGAAGCCACCGTCTCTCGTGATGGTCATGAAATCGCGGGCGTTGTCAGCCTGCATTTGTAGCGTTGTGTCTATCTCACTGTTGGACGGATGATATCTGAGGTAGAACTGCCCCGAGGTACGAAGGACATCTTGATGGATGATTTCCGCAAATTCCGACTGGATGCGAAAGAATTCTTGTCTGATGTCCGCGTCCTGGATTGCCGACAAGCTTGCGGCCCAATCTTTGAGATTATTTGGTAGAAGAAGGTGATTATGGTCCCGTACGGTCGCCCGCATGTGATGGAGGGTGTAGTAGGCATCCTTACGACCGCCAGGCGGCTGCTTGACGCAGGGGAACGTCGTAGTGTGGGAGAACACGTGCTTGCCGTACCTACGAACTGGCCTGGTGAAGGTGCCTCCAGATCTGCCGTAGTCGGGGAGAACATCATCAAGAACTTTCTTGATATTTGTGTAGTCTTCCTTCGACTGGCAGTCCGAGTCGAAATACGTGGCCATGGAATATTTCAGGCTTAAGAGGATGAGTGTGCAATGTGTGTCACTGCACAAAACATGGCATGTTAGAAAAAAAGAATGATCGAAATCTAAGAAATCATATGTTACGGGGCGGTGAGGGGATGACTTACTTGGGAAAGTAAGGCACGAGGAAGATATCCTTATCTGGGTTTGCCAGAATGACGCCTTCGAGGTAAGAACTCGCGACTTGCCGGTCCCCAGCGGTGCCCAAGATCTCGGCACGCATGTAGAAGGGGTCGACTATCACGATGTTCGGGGTCTTGTCTCTAATGATCCGCATCTCCATACTCAGCGAAAATAGCCGAACGAAGGTGTAGTGCAGCGGATGAAGGTTAAACATAGCGAAGATGTCATGAAACTGCAGGACGATCGTACCCCCGATGGCGTTATCCACAAAGCCCTTGCCCTCTGGCACCTTGGCCACGAAAACCGGGTATGCCACATCATTCTCGGAGAGACGCCGCTTCTCCAAAGAAAGAACACTGTCATGTAGACTCCGCATAGCACCGGTTGCAGCATTGAGAAGATTAGTCGGTAGCATCGGCCTACCCGCCACATGCACCCTCCTCGAGATATCCTTAGGTGAAGGTGGACCGTCCTAAGCACGGATCGTACTCGGTGCCGGCTGGCTGGCACACTTGTTATTCTTTCTTTTCCTCCCCTTCTTCTTCTACTGTAATGGGATCGAGTTCTGCTCACAGACCGCCTTCTTGAGTGTGTTGGGGTTGATAATATTTGGCACCTGGGCTATCTTAGGCTCAGTGAAGGCAGCAGCTAGAGGCGTCTCCTGAGAACTGAACGCCAGACGACGCCTGTTGCAATTTGATTTCTCCGCGGTACCAGCATGACCGCGGTCGTCTTTTTCAGGGTTGGGTTCTTGAGAAGGAGGCCCGAAGAATTCATCACCGTACCCATGTTTGGCAAATTACTTATCAACGTTGGTAAATGTACTGTCATCGTTGTCGTCGTCGTCCGGATCCTGTGCCATATGCATGTTCGGACCCTGTGCCATAGGGATGTCCGGCATGTCCGGTAGCGTTGCGGCGGTCTTGCCATGGCTTGGCGCCGGCATGATTGGCGGTGTTGTCTATGGGGTGGTGTCCCCTACCCCCAAACGAATCTGGCTCTTCGGCCAAAGCAGGGGCCAGCTTACGCAGGCACTGAGGGTCATCACATCATCTTCGTCGGCCCTAGCGGGTCGAATCGGAGGTAACAACTCGTCGCAGCCTCGCAGCACCCGAACCAGTTCAACCCCATACACTATGGGTGGCATCGGATTTCCGTGGAACACGGGGTTGCCTGGTTGAACAATTCTTCCCTTGGTGACATCGATCAACTCACCGCCCACGAAGTGCAGGAGAGTGTATGGAACGTTGGTGGTGCCCTGCGAAAACATGTAGGGCGTCAGGGATGCCCAGTCAAAAGCAAGGAGATGAATTCATCGGCCGAGAGGCTTAATTAGTTACCGTGATGGCGTCGAGCTCGGCTAATGTCGAGGCACCACCAACGGCGGGCGTGCAATTGACGGAGGGGCCGCTTGCTGCCGAGGTGCCGGCCGGCGTACACCCGGGTGCATTAAGCTCCAATGCACATGCCAGCGTCAGAGACACCAATACCGCCTCCGCCGGAGACACCAATGGCGCCGCCCACGCGTTGTGCGAGTTGCTGGCCGTGAAGCTGGGAACCGGGGGCGGCCCCTGTTGGCCGCCCGCAATCCACATCGTCAGCCCTTGAATCAAGGTAGGCACAATGGCGGAATCGTCAGCCCGCAATCCCAGTTGTTGTTGCACTTGCTCTTGGACAATCTCCGGAATCCGCGCCACTTGTGCCTTGAGTTCTTGAACCTCGCGCGACTGGCTTTCCGAGCTGGTCTTTCTCTCCTTTCGCCCACCAGCGTTATAGTATGACGACCATTTTGTGGAAAAGCCTTTGCCGGCCACACGACCAGCTGACGACGGCTTACTGAGCTTATCCTTGTTTTTCATTATGTTCAACGCCCGATTTAGAGTGTTGTCCCAAGGGGTGCTCTGAGACGACCCCACGCTACTGCTTTCAGTCTCCTGCGGAAGGAATGTGAACCATTTAGAAATTTGGCTTCATTAATTAGAATGCAACCGTATGGAGCTAATTATGCGGGGGTGTATTCCTTATCAGAACACGCTCAAGCGCCCTGGTCTTCGGATCCGTGGTAAGCTCCTTTGTTACCGGGTCCTCCTTGTACCGGGCCCTGACATAGTTCCTGGTCTTCTTGTCACTGTGTTTCTCGAAGCGGGGCGGTAGGCCTTGCTCGGCACGCTCGTCCTCCTTGTCCCATATAGTCTCCGCCACTCTGTAACCACCGGGACCGAGTTTGTGTTCCCCTAAGTTCAACTCCCGCATTTCTTTCCCACACTGACTTGATTCTGAGGTTGCGCTGCTCTCGCACTTGATCTTGAACTCCTTGTAGTCATCTTCGCTGATCGAAGGATTTTTCGCCTTGATCTTCTCATAACTATCACGTTTGTCAATCATTCTCTTCACCGCGCTTCTCCAAGTAGACAGGGCCGTGCTCATTGTCGTGAGGGCGGCACTGTTCACTTTATTCCCTGAGAGGCGTGTGTTTGCAAAGTCAGCAGGGAACTTGTATCGTTCGTGCAGCTTTGTGAAGAGGAGGTTGCGCAAATTCCCTCGGTCCTTATCCCTTAGGTTCTCGGTGTTGATCGAGACGGTGCTCCGGAGAATGCACCCGAGCTGAAGCGAGTACCCCTTGACTAATTCTTTGGGCGCCGTTGGATGCCCATCGGAGTTCACTTCAGTAAATTCCTCCTTGATGGTGCGGAGCACGTTCGGGCGCCGGTCCTTCCGTTGCCTCTTCGGTTGGCTGCCATCTGTGCGTGCACTGCCATCATCAGTGGTGGCATCCTCGGCGGCACCATTAGTGGTGTGATCCCCGACACCACTAGGGGTTGTGTAGTCAGGATCGGTAACTTCCGCGGCGTCCTCATAGCGGTGAGGTTCTTCCTCCATCTCCTGGGACAGCTCCCAGAATTGCTTGCCCGAACCGCCGGCCTCATCGTTGTGGGCCATGTTTTGCTCTAAATAGGAAAAAAGTTTGGTCAAAAAGTTGGTTATTGTCAAGGCACAAGATCATGGTCTCATCATTTAGGATTTGTCGACACCGAGGCATCCTAAAAGGTAAGCTTTTATCATTTAGGGTTTGTCGATGCTGAGGCACCCTAAAAGCCTAAGCTTTCATCATTTAGAATAAACGGGAAGTTGATCCTACTTAATTAAGTACTAAGGTACCCCGGCCCATGTATTAGTCGCAAGTACCCCATATGTCCTATTTTTAGAAAAGTCATGCTAAAATTCACGGAAAATTGCAGCATGACCTTTGCTGAAAATAGGACATATGGAGTACCTGAATTTTCCGGAACGGAAGTTAATCGACATTCCAGCAAACTCAAGGGTCTCTCGGCGTACCTGCAAAATCATTACCCCTCCCCCGCCCAGCTGCAACCCCACAACACCCCACAATATCATCACGACATGATGGTCGGAGACAAAACCCACCAATATCATCAAAATACCCCAGTTATGAAGTAAAATTTCTGAAGTGTTCCAGGAGTAGAACCCCACAATATTACAGTAGAATCATTTGAAACCTGATCACTCGGACCACACCACATGCCACAGCATACATAGTACATAGAGTTGACATCTCAGCATCGACCACACCACATGCCACAGCATACATAGTACATAGATGATCCAACAGACTACATAGCAGGATAGTTTAAGCGTGAACCACATCATACAGAATAGAAGAACTTCACTACACAACTGAAACTCAATTAAGCTAGTTAAATGGATTTCATCTACTCACTAGCAGTACTACTAACTGGCAGTACTTAAACAAGCTAAGCTACTCACTACAGTACTGGCTACTCACTTAAGCTAAAAGCTACAACTTAATCTATTGAGTAGTTCTTGTGCTCATCCAATAGCAACATCTTTCATACATGATCAGTAGTCATGTAGCAAAATTTTATTTAAACTGAATTTGCAAATCACCAAGAGCTCTACTAGTTTCAGACTAGATTTACAGTAAATACACTAGAGTATTTGACCAGTAGTCATGTGAACTCTTTGAATTTGTAAACACTTCCAGACTTGAGCATTGAGAGTTCACAATTGAAAAAAATGTCCCTTGTTCCTGAACTTGTATTGTACTCCATTCATTCAAGCAGAAAGAAACAAACAAGGTCTGAAGAAGAATGAATCCATGATGCTTGCAGACTTGAGCATTGAGAGTTTCAGACTAGAACTCACCTTGATGGACGCGGTCGCAGACGAGGTCGTAGACAGCGGCGGAGTAGAGTCGAGGTCGCAGACACGGTCGTGGTGCTCCGGTGGACGCGACTGCATCAATTGTTTGAATTGACATTCAATCAAACACCTCACATGCAAGGACAGAAGGTGGAGACAAGGAAGAGAGGGTATCAAGCAGAGAGGGAGAGGGCAAGGAGGGAGGAGCAGAGAGGGAGAGGTGGGAAATGGAGGCGGGGGCGAGTTGGATGGGGTACCTACGGGCGTAGAAGATGGGGGCGTTGTCGGGGACGAAGACGTCGATGCTGTGGATGTTGCCGCCGCAGGAGGCGATGCAGTCGGAGGTCCAGGACGGTGAACTGCGTGTGGAGGCCAGGGGAGTCGAGTCAGTCAGGGGGAGGGGGCTTACGGGCGGAGGAGGAGGGGGGCTTACGGGCGGCGGCGCAGTGGGTCGGGCATTGGGTCGGAGAGATGTGAGATTGGGAGAGAGAAGGACGAACGCGAGATGGACAACACACATAAGGGGGAAGGATAGTAATGGCGCACCATCCAGGGGTGCGCCATAAAAACACTGATAGCAATGGCGCACCACCCACTGGTGCCCCATTAGTAAGTTTTTTTCTGATAGCAATGGCGCACCCTCCTCTGGTGCGCCATTAGTAACTTCTTTTTTTTCTGATAGCAATGGCGCACCCTCCTCTGGCATGCCATTAGTAACTTTTTTTTCTTTTTTTTGTTGCATCTAATAATTTGTTTTTATCAAATTTGTTATTTTCATGAGGACTAGAATAGAAGATATCATCAAATTTGTTTTTTTGATGAATTTGTTTATTTTGAAAATATCATCAAATTTGTTTTTTTATTTTTAATTGAATATATCATCAAATTTGTTATTTGAAAATATCATCAAATTTGTTATTTAAAAATATCATCAATAATTTTTTTTGGATTTTTAGTTGCGTTCATTTGTGAATTGGTAAAACATTTATGAATATGAAAAAATATCATCAAAATTTGAAAAAATATTCATGAATTCAAAAAGTGCCCATGAAATTCTAAAAGATATTCATGAGTTCCAAAAATATTAAACAAATTCTGACTACGATTACAATCGAGAAATGAAGGCTACAATTTAAATACAATCAATCTTAGCTAGCTATCTGTTCACAATCGTCTTGCCCTTCTTTTTCACAAATGGAGTTCTTCTGTGGAATGGATGTCCTTTAGGCAGGGTGGTCCTGCTTCTTCTTGTGGTGTATGGCACTTCATCGTCGGGATCGAGATGGAGGGGGATCGTGATCGAGTGTCCTCATGAATATTCAATATTTTTTTCATATTGAATATGCAAAAATATCATCAAATTTGAAAAAATATTCATGAATTCAAAAAGTGCCGATGAATTAAATTTAAAAATATTCACGAGTTCAAAAATATTAACAAATTATATACTTTTTGTGTATTAGAAATTCAATACCATAATAAACATAAATAAATATTCGTGAGGACACTAGAACATAATAAATATCATTTCAATATGTCGAAATACAATCGGGAAATGAAGGCTACAATTTAAATACAAGCGATCTTAGCTAGCTATCTGTTCACAATCTTCTTGCCCTTCTTTTTTGCAAATGGAGTTCTTCTGTGGAACACACGTCCTTTAGGTAGGGTGGTCCTGCTTCTTCTTGTGGTGTATGGCACTTCATCGTCGTCGTCATGTTCCATCTTCGGGTCACCGTACTTGTCGAAGTCTTGCTCATTTGTGACTCCATCCATTCCAATGATCTTCCTTTTGCCTCTCCTCATGACAACACGACTGGGCTTTGACGGGTCGGTAATGAAGAAGCATTGGTCCACTTGGGAAGCCAGTACCCATGGCTCATTTTTCACGGTGTCGTTTGCGCCCGCGGTCTTGGATTTGGCATCGGGTATAACCATGGTGATGAAATACCGGTCTTCTTTTAGGACGCTCTTGGCCCATCTGACATGGAACATCGGGACCTTCTCTCCAGCGTAGCTCAGCTCCCAGATCTCCTCGATCCTTCCGTAGTATCTGTCCTTGTCGTTACCGGTGTAGGATTCCATCGTTACCCCGGAGTTCTGATAAGCATCGCTCTTCATGTCCTTATCCTTGGTGTAGAATGTGTAGCCGTTGATATCGTACGCCTCATAGGTCATCAGGTTGTGCTCGGCGCCCTGTGACAAGGCGAATATGAGTTTTTCTTCCACGGAAGAATCCTCATGTAAAGGGTACTACAGAAGCTTCTTCTTGAACCAACGCGTGAAACATGAGTTGTGCTCTTTGATTATATGTCCGTCCGTCCTCTGTTGGCCTCGGTCATTATACGTCTTCTCAATAAAGGTTTTATGCTCTACCACCCATGGATCGACCACGTCTATGTGTTGTAGTGCGACTAGGTTTGCTCTTTCAAAGTCGGCGAGTCAACCCTCGAAGTCGACATGCATTTCACGGCGACACTCGCGGTGACCCAATCCAGCGAGCCTGCCGAGGTGCCTGTTGACAGGCAGACCAACGGGGTTCTCGATGCCTAGATAATTCATGCCGTAGGAGATGCACTCTTCGGTCAGAAAGCCCCTGGCTATGCTTCCCTCTGGACATGACATGTTGTGAACGTATCTTTTGATGACACCATTCATCCATTCGAACGGCATCATGCTGTGCAGGAACGTCGGCCTGAGTTGGATGATATCCTCCATGATATGGACCAGCAGATGCACCATAACATCGAAGAATGCGGGCAGGAAGTACATCTCAAGCTCACATAGTATCACCATGATCTCTTCATGTAGCCTTCTGAGTTGCCTCACGCCAACCGACTTTCGAGAGATGATGTCGAAAAAGTTGCATAGGCCAAATAGCGTTTCACGGATTGCAACTGGAAGTATCTACGTCATCAGCACATTACAGTCGTGAGACTTCATCCCGCTGAACTTCTGCTTCACTGGGTCTAGGTATCTTCTTATCTTCCCCGCGTAACCGTAAGGAAGTTTTACTCCTACGAGGTAGGTGAAAAATTGCTCGATCTCCTCCTGACTTAGAGTGAAGCACGCGGGAGGGTAGTCATTTTCGGTCTTCTTGGCCTTTTTGCCTTTGCGACGACTTTCCATGTCCTGCTTCGCCTCATCATCATCATCATCATCATCATCATCATCATCATCATCATCATCATCATCATCATTAGCGTGAAGCTCCTGCTTGATGCCCATTGATTTCAAGTCTGCCCTTGCTTTCGGCCCATCTTTGGTCCTCTCTGGCATGTTGAGCAGGGTACCAAGCAGACTCTCGCGCACGTTCTTCGTGATATGCATGACATCAAGGCTGTGAGGCACACGGTGGATCTTCCAATACGGCAAGTCCCAAAAAAGATACCACGTTTTCCATACCTTCAGCAGCGGCTCTGGCACCTTTCGCTTCTTTCCCGGCTCTTGCGCCTTTTGCTTCTTTCCCGGCAGTGGGCAATCTTTCCAATTTTTCAACAGCTCGTCTATTTCCTCGCTGCACCTTGTACGCGGGCGTCTTCGGGGTTCGTTTTCACCATCGAACAAATCCTTGCGTTTTCTCCATGGGTCATCGTCGCGAAGCCACCTTCGATGTCCCATGAACACGGTTTTCTAAGACCCGGGATCTCTATCTAGCTGGCGATACATTGTGTCATCCATGCACCTAACGCATCCAGAAAATCTGTGGACCACCTGCCCCGCGAGATATCCGTAACCGAGATAGTCGTGCACCGTCGTGAGCAGTGCGACTCTCATAGGGAAATATTCTTTCTCTACGGCGTCCCACGTATTGGCTCGCGTTTTCCACAGTGTGTCTAGCTCCTCTTTCAGCAGCCCCAGATACAGATTGATGTCGTTCCGTGATTGTTTCGTCCCTTCAATTAGCATACTCACGTGAATGTACTTCCTCTTCATGCACAACCAGGGGGAAGGTTGTACATCCACACAAACACAGGCCAGGTGGTATGTGTGCTTCTCTGGCTGCCAAACGGATTGACTCCATCGGTGCTCGCGCCCAGCACGATGTTCCTTGGATCGTACCCAAATTCTGGGTGTTCAAAGTTCAACGCTTGCCACTGGCTCGCATCCTTAGGGTGACTCAGCATCTTGTCTTTTTTATTTATCTCCGGATCATTTCCGTCATCTTCTTGCTTCTTCTCCTCCCTATCCGCGTGCCAACGCAATAGCTTTGCTAGCTTAGGGTCCATGAAATACCGCTGCAGACGAGGAGTGATCGGAAAGTACCACACCACTTTTCGAGGAGCTTTCTTCCTCTTCTTGTATCGAGTGATGCCGCACACCAGACATATGGTAGACTCCGCGTGCTCGTCCCGATAAATGATGCAATTGTTCATGCACACATGGTATTTCACGTGCGGTAAATCCAGAGGACACACGATTTTCTTCGCCTCCTCGAAACTGGTCGGGCACTTGTTCCCCTTGGGAAGACGTTTGTGCCAAAATGACATGTTCTCGTCGAAGCATGCGTCGGTCATTTTGTGTTTTACCTTCATTTCCAAAGCCATGAGCGTTACTTTCAAGTGGGTATCCTCGGGCCTGCATCCTTCATATAATGGAGTAACCGCGTCTATCTCAAGTTGATCCAGCTTGGCTTTCTCTCAGGTGGCAGCTCTTGCATTATCCGTCTGCTTGAGAAGAAGCTCTTGAATATGAGGGTCCTACACCCAGTCCATCGATGGCCCATCGTTGTCTGCTCTAGCATCTTCATCTTCCTCATCATCATGTCCAGCATATTCTACATGATGACTGTGTACAGCATCACTGTCGTGATCATGTCCTGGAGATTCTTTGTCTTCTCGCCCGCCCTCGCAGCGGTGGTTGTCTTGCTGCCCTTCCTCATTTCTTGCCCGGCCCCCATGGACAACTTCATAGTCATCTTCATCACCTTTCCACTGATAGCCATCCATGAAACCACGCAAGAGCAGGTGGTCCCGCACCTGCCCGGAATCCGGGTCCACAATAAGGCCCTTCAACTTGCATCTTCGACATGGACATCTTATCTCTGTCTCGTTCTTTTGAAGCATCTCGGCCTTCGCGGAGCTCAAAAACCTATTCACGATGCCTTCGGTCATCATGGGGACCATGGTCTCATGCGGGGTATAGCAAAACGATATTTTAGAACCAAGAAAAAATTTGGCATGACTTTCCCTAAAAATAGGACCAAAAAGAATGCATAGTGCCAAAATTCTCGCCGAAACGGAAATGAATCAACATTCTGGCAAAATATTGGCAACTATCGCATTTCAAATACCGGTACCTGCAAACACAAACATATATGCAACACCACAAACATATCAACACCACAAACATACATAGATCTAGTTAGGCCATAAAAAGTGCATGTGCACGTTGTTGGAGGGAGAAAAAAGTAGATCTACAACATAAAGAAAGCTTTCCCCTTACTTACCAATCAAAAAAAAGGTAATTTAACCACTTAATTTGGATGAATCTATGGTGCAAATGAGGTGAGGAGGAGGCAGCCGAGACAAGCTTGGAGGAGGAGGTGGAGAGAATGAAGTGGGGAAAGTGAGTGTGTAGGTGGCTGTCCAAAATATCTAGCTGGTCCCAGGTTACTAATGGCGCACCACCTACAAATGCGCCATTAGTAACCCTGGTTACTAATGGCGCACCAGCTGGTGGTGCGCCATTAGTAGTTTTGCAAAAAAACAAAATGATAGTAGTGGCGCACGTGGTGAGTGGTGCGCCATTACTAGCTAAACTAGTAATGGCGCACTGTTCCCTGGTGCGCCATTAGTATTTTTGGAAAAAAATATGTTAGTAGTGGCGCACCATGGGTGTGGTGCGCCATTAGTGTCTGTCACACTAATGGCGCACCCACACATGGTGCGCCACTGATATATAGTAGTGGCGCACCACATGTCTGGTGCGCCATTAGTGTCCATATCATCTATAGCCCTTTTCCTATTAGTGTTCGGCAGAGTCCGGTAAGTGAACACTGTTTTGGAGTTATGTTAGTGCGTAAGTAGTTTCAGGATCACTTCTTGATCACTTCTAGCTTCTCGACCGATGCGTTGCTTCTCTTCTCACTCTTATTTGCGTATGTTAGCCACCATATTTGCTTAGCGCTTGCTGCAGCTCCATCTCATTACCTTATCCTACCCATAAGCTTAAATAGTCTTGATCTCGCGGGTGTGAGATTGTTCAGTCCTCATGACTCACAGATACTTCCAAACAGTTGCAGGTGCCGATGATACTAGTGAAGGTGACGCAACCGAGCTCAAGTGGGAGCTCAATGAAGATTTTGATCAATGTTTTGTGTCTTCTCCAGTTGACCAGTAGTCGTGCCCAGTTGGGACAATCGGGGATCTAGCATTTGGGGTTGTCTTCTTTTATTTTGGTTCCGTAGTCGGACCTTCATTGTACTCTGGATGATGTATGTTTAACTTGTTATTTGTGTGAAGTGGCGATTGTAAGCCAACTCTTTATCCCTTTCTTATTCAGTACATGGGATTGTGTGAAGATTACCCCTCTTGCGACAAAACTACCATGCGGCTATGCCTCTAAGTCATGCCTCGACATGTGGGAGATATAGCCGCATTGTGGGTGTTACAAGTTGGTAATCAGAGCCATCCCCGACTTAGGAGCCCCCTGCTTGATCGAATTGCTGACATTGTTGAGTCTAGAACAAATTGTTTTGAGTCTTAGGATTATATATATCGGAGAGTAGGATTCTTTTTACTCCTCAGTCCCTTCGTCGCTCTGGTGAGGCCTCCTGACGTAGAAGTTTTGACTTCCCTCTCCTCAAATTTCACGAATTTTTTTAGGATCACACGGGTATCTTGGAATTGTTCCGATAGTCTTGTGATGAGAACATTGTTCTTGGTGCCTCCTGACATTCAGGGGTTGTGGTAGTGTCCCGGGGAGTTGAGCTCCGAGGTGTTGTTGTCACAATTTTATCGTTGCAGTTCTGGAATACCAGAGTTCGCCGACATCGATAATCTCTTTTATGTAGTTGTTGGTGAGATAACCTCGATGCCACCCAGTACTGGGGTGGGAGTTTGGGAGTATCGCCATAACTTGTATAATGGATGCTTTTCTAAGGTGGAGGTACACGATTTCCGAAGGTTTCTTGGTTATGTGTTGACGGATGGATACAGCTGGATGTAGGGATTGTTAGTTTGCGTGAGATATTATGCTTCCCCTGTATCCCCAACACCAGGTTGCATAACCAGAAAGTTTCGGGAGTTTATAAGTGGGAATTTAAGTAGCTCCTAGAATATCTTTCCAACAGACACATGATACGATGTGGGATCTATCATATGTTTGTTTCCAGCTTATTCTGTGAGCCAAATCCTTTGCTAGGTTTTGAGTTGTTGTATTCGAGTTGCTTCAATGTCAAGTGTTGATTCCATACCTTCCCTAAGCGGGTTCTCATATTTCTATGTGGATGTTAATCCTTCTTGATCATCAAGGTTGTCTTTTCAATTCATTCCAACCGGTGTGCTTCTCTTCAAGTGGATCCGATCATTCTCAACATCCGCAAGGTCAATTCGAAGTTTTCTCAACGGTACCCATTCCATCTGCCCAAGTTGCCTTTGTTTTCCTGCCATCCCACCCTTTTTCTTCAAGGACTCAAATTTCTTAATCAAGTATCCTCTTATTGATGGGAAGTCTCTCCATCCTTTTTCGTTAATGTTCTTATCCGGTGATTCTCGGGAAGATACTAACAGAGATTCAAGTTATCATTCTTCGTTTTCTTTTGTTTCCCGATGGATTCAATTCAAGCTTCGGTGTTGATCATATTCCTTTCATTTGTCCAAATGCTTTCTTGTGCCAGTGCACCTCTTAATCATCCACTTCTTGCCATTCATTTGTTCTGGAGTGCTGAGGATAGCTCAGGAGATTCACGTTTCCTTTCTCGATTCGTCCAAGCTCTTTTGAGGATGTTATCTAATTCAAGCCATTTATTCAACTGGTGCAATTTCTCTTTTAAATCATTCAACGGTGTATCTTTTGAGTGGGCCCTAACCCATAGGTATTTTCGCAGGATCTTACCTGACTCTTCTATTTTCCCGGAGTTACTCTCAAATTCTTCTCCAAGTTGACGTAAGAATGAATTATCATCAGTCATATGTCTTTCTCCAAGATCTTTCAAATTCTTTTCATCGTTGGTTCAACCTTTCTTATTTTCATTCTGGAGTGCCTCAACAAATTCATGGCTGTGTTTCTCGTCGTCATTCTCGAATTTTGAAGACCAAAGAGGAGTTCCTCTTAAATCCTTACAGTTTGATTCTCCGGAGCCCATCATCTCAGAAGTATTCATTTTACCTTTCAGCTCTCATTCTCCAAATCTTACTGGTGCATCATTCAACTATTCTCTAGTCAGTTCATGATCTCTTCGTTTCTCTTGTATCTAAATTGCTTCAAGTATCTTCATTCGTTTTCTAATTCCTCCAGGTGTTTCATTCTCTTTTCTTCATTCGTTTTCAATTCTTACATTGGTTCGTTCAACATTCCTCTTCCATTGTTATCGTATCAATTCATTCGTTCTTTTCAAATCCTACCGGTGGTTCGTTGAAGACTTTCTCAAGTTTGTGCTATATCTCTCTTCAATCCTTTTTCTATGAGAATAAGTAGTATGCCAAAGTCGTTGCTTGTCATCAAGTTAAGTTGATGAAGGATAAACATATAGTAAATCTTATTCTTGTTTTCTTTGAGGTGATTCAATTCTTTTGTTCCGGAGTTCATTCATGATATCAATTTGTCGGTGCTAAGTTGTTCATCTTTCTTTTCGGAGTTCCAAGTTTTCTCAAATTATATCATCGTGAAGCTCCATCTAAAACATTGCAGGGATACACCTTGCATTTAAAACTTCTCTTCCTTTTATCATCCTTTTATTACCGGAGTTCTTCATGGAGGCTACATGGGGGCTCGTCAAGGATTCTTTTCATTCTTCAATTATTCTTCAAGATTTCTCGCGAAGCTAAGATCCACCAAGCTATACTCTAAAATAAACATGGTGTTCCACACATGTCGTATTTTGAGGAGTTCAAGCTTTCTTCATCTTGCATTCCGAAGTGCAATTCTTTCATACCTCATCTTTTGAGGTGGTATTATGTCATTCTTGATAATTTCCCTTCGTGTTTCTTGAGTCACAAGTTTTCAAGAGTGACATATCTAAATCCATCATTTTCTCTTCGCTCAAAACATCTTTTCAACCAATCAACCTCTTCATTGGAGTTATCTTGGGTTATATTTCACCTAAAGCTTTCCCTAAGGATTTTGCTATTTATGGTGCTCATAAATGACCCAAGTTCTTCATTTATCCTCCTGGTGAAATAAGTTTCTCGTTTCCTTGTTCATATCAATCCAATCTTGTTTCCATTTGTGGCTGAATTTCACCTCAAGTTTTGAGATGTTTTCATAAGCCTACAAGCAGCTTATTGTTTTCATTGTTGATTTTTCAACAACTCTGTTCAAGCCTTCTTCGTAAGGATGTTTCTTTCAAATTCATCTGTGGGATGAGTTATCATTTTCTTCTCCATTGTTTTGTTCCATCAATCTAGATTCTATTCTCCCATTCCAAAGGCATTGTGTTTTAACTCCCTTCTAACCATCATCTCATTTTATCAAAGATCATGTTCTTTCCCTGCTTATTCCGTTTCAACCAGAGTGGTTACTTGTCCTTCCTTGTTGCTGGAGCTCTTCATTCATGTCTTGCAACCTCAAGGTTTTGGCAATGTTCCTTGTTCCTCTTTTATAATGGAGTGTTTTCAACTTCGTTCATCTCCGTTGTATCCTTTTCTCGAAATTTTCTAATCTCTCAAGGTTCGTTGGTTTCACTCGTTTGTACAAGAAGCAATTTAGTTTACCTCTCCTCTTCCTTTTCTGTTTTCCCTCTGGTGCAATCCTAAATCTCGGGATGAGATCCTCTTGTAGTGGTGGAGTGTTGTAACGCCCCGTGACCGATGCTCCAGATGCCTTCCAGTTATTTCGTTGCCGCCGTGTGTTTTATTTGTCTGTTGCATTCATCATCGCATTATCCGCATTGCATCCGCATGTTTTCAAAAAACTCACATCTGTTCGTAGTTCCCGCTTCTCCCTATTGCCCTCTTGTCCCTTTTGAGACCAACCGTTCTTTTGTTGTCCGACCATATGAGCCTCTCTGCACAGTGCACAAAAACCCCTCGCGTGCGTGTCTGAAACTTACCCAAACCCGACCCGGGCAGTCGTCACCGTTGGGCCCGGATCATCCCCAAACATCCGGAAAATATCTTTGTTTTCTTTATTGGACTCCCTATTTTTTTCCGACCGTCCAATTTCGATCGGAGGGACCGGATAGCCCTACCCAAATCAACTAGCTATATATAGTGGGCAACCCTAGTTCCTCGGCCTCATGTCCCATCCTTCCTTTCCCATCGCGCCGCCGCCACCAACTCACCATCTCCGTCGGGATCCTCCCAGATCCACCTCTCCGCCACCGAAGCCTCCGACCACTTCCCTTGTTTTAAGCTTCTGGCCAACCACCTCCTCCCCTCGATCCGCCCAATCCCGAAACCGAGGCCCCGAGCTCCTCCCGCCCGCAACAGCTCCAGCAGCTCTCCTGGCCCGAGCGCCTCCTCCTGCCACCTCACATGGCGCCCGAGCTGCATAGGAGCGGGAGGACCTCCAAGCCGCCGACCACGTCGGGCCTCCACTTCTCCTCCCGTGCGTCTCCGCTTGTTCTCCTGCTCGTACCAAGCACCTCAAATAGCACCGTCGCCCCGGCCTCCTCATCGACCTCACCGACCGGAGCACCTGGTCATGCTGCAGCTTCCTTGTCACCTCCATCTCCTTCCTTTCCTTCTGCCTGTACCCTCTCCCAGCTCTGTCTCTCTACTGGCTTGAACATGAACCTGTCAGATTTCGGGTTCCGGCAGACCCTTGAGGTTCGAACACTAGGGTGCGCGCGGAGATTTTGCCTTCTACCTACCTGCACCCCTCCGCCTTGCTAAGATCTAAGCTATGGAAAGAACAACACAAGAGACACAGGGTTTATACTGGTTCGGGCCACCGTTGTGGTGTAATACCCTACTCCAGTGTGTGGTGTGGTGGATTGCCTCTTGGGCTGATGATGATGAACGATACAAGGAAGAACAGCCTCACGAGGGTCTGTTCTTTGCTGGGGGGGATGAACTGCTAGGAGGAGTTCAGTCACCCTTCTCTCTCTCTGATATCGATCCGATCCTTGATCCTCGATCTCCAACCCCCCTCCCTGTGGGTGGCTGGTCCTATTTATAGGCAATGGCCCTGGGCCTCTTCCCAAATATTGAGCGGGAAGGGCGCCAACAATTGGCCATTTTGAAGGGGAACATCTGGTACACTTATCCTGACTAAAGTTGGTCCTCGCCTGCACAAAGCTCTAGTGGTGACGCCGTCTTGGGCTCCACGATGACCTCTGTCTCGCAGTCCTCCTGGTCTTGGTCTTGTTGCACCGAAATGGCAACCTTTGCCTGATGTCTCGGTACTCCGCGGCTGCGCTTGCCCCCTTTGCACCAAAGAGGGAAGGAGGACACTGCGCGGGCTGGCGCCCGCCTGGCGCCCTTGGTCGTCATGGCTTGCGTCACGGGCACCTCGTGAGGTACCCCGCCTAGATCTCTCCGCCTCCTCGCGAGCCAGCCTGGTGAGGCCGTGCTTGAGGAAGCTCCGTGTCGTCCGCCCCGCGAGGCTTGGCCCCTCGCGAGGGTCTTGGGTCTATGTTGATGAAGATGGGCCGTGCTGGGCCCCCCTTTGAGCCACGCCGCAGGCCGCAGGCCACAGGCAGGCAAGTCTGGGGACCCCCGTTCCCAGAACGCCGACAGTAGCCCCCGGGCCCAAGGCGCGCCCGAACTTGGCCGTGCAGGGAGGCGGAAGGGCAAGAGCGAAGTGCCGCGGGCCCTATCAGCCTGCGGCCTTGGGCGCCGCGTGGCCGTTGATTGGACATGGGCGTCTCCACTTCCCCATGGCGCCTCGGCAACTGCACGGATTGGACAAGTCCCTACATGCAAAGCGGGTCATGATTACCTGCGATCGTGGAGGTCGGCAGTTGGCCTTCGTCGGCCATAAGTACGGAACGGCGCGCGCCCTTCCAGTCCATCCCTTCTTGCTTCTCCTTCTTCCCGGTCCTTGCTCCGTCTTGCTATGATGGCTCCGATCCGCCGGTTCTCGACGGCAGAGAAGGGAAAGGCTCCCCGAGAGGAACCAGACCCGCTTCCGCCGAAGAAACGGCTCGTCCTCCATGGCCCGGACGAGGGGGCCCATCAGGTGGTGTCGAGGCCCTGGTGCGAGCGGGCACGGCCGGGGTTCCCGCTTCCCTTGTATGCCCACAACGAGGGCCCTGAAGGAGCTGATGCTGATTGCCACGGGCGGCGCCGCCGTCGGCGCCGACGGGTCACGAAGGTGTGGGTCGTCCCCCCTGGGGTCCACACCGAGGGCTCCTCCCGAGAGTTCGTGCTCTGCGCCGCCATGCCTCCTCAGTCTTGGATTCGCCTTCCTCCCTTCTTCGCCTCCATCGTCCCGCAGGGAGATCTCCTGGAGCTTTGGCTGTAGCACGCCAGTTGCAGCACCCTCGCGACCGAGGCAGAGGTTGCGGTCGTTGCCCCGGGCGAGGTCTTCATGACTCGAGGCTGGAGCGAAGTCGCCCGGCTTTGCAGGACAAGAGGCGCCTTCGCGATCCACTTGGAGTACGACGGTGCTTCGGTGATGTTCTTCAAGTCCTTCGATGCGAACGGGCGCCGGCTGGAGTGCTGCCCCGGGAGAGGTGGTCGGGACCCTGCTACGGCGAGGACTGGGCCCGCTGACAGCTCCCTTGGCGGTTCCTCAGGCGACGGAGGCGTCGGAAGTTCCAGCGACTCCGGCGAGCTCTTTGCGACTCCGGAGACGAGCGACGACAGCTACGAGCCCCCGAGCCGGTGCCACTCCTGGAGCAGGGCGGGCTCGTCAGGCCGTCGCCGACTCTGATCTGGATGGGGTTGGCGCCGGTGCTTGACAGCCCACTATTGATGATGGCGTCTTCTGTAGGGGCGCGTGTAGTTAGCGTCCCTTTAGGATCTGTTCCCTGTGAGGAATCAAAGATGCGTCCCGTGGGGGCTTGTAAGGTGCCTGTGATCTTATTTTGTTAATATAACCCTTGTCATAGAATTGTGCGAGTTGCTCATTCCGTCTTAGCTCAGTTCTCCCTTTTGAACCTCACGAGGGCTTGGTGCTCTGCGCCGACAGGTCCCAGTCCGAAGGCGGCTTCAGCCGTCGCTGGTATGCCAGGTCGCGATGCCGTGGTCAAGGCCAGGAGGTGAGCGACCCAGAGTCCGGTAAGAGCCCCTGAGTCGCGATGCTCAGGAGGTCCCCTTTGGTGCTCAAGCAGCCGTCGTTCGGTGAGAAAGGAGAGCGGCGTCGCTAACACGGGATTGCATTAGGTGCGGGGATGGTGCCACGGTAGCTGGTGCTTCCGGGTGGTGACTTATCTCGAGAATCAGGTGTCGCTCTCTGCTGTGTCGCCGGGCCCGTGCATCGGCAGGCGTGAGGTTGCTCGGCGAGGTCCTCGCGTGTCCCTCCCCTCTCGCCTTTGCTCCCCTTTCTGCTCTACGTCCTCGGGTCCCGGCCCTCGAGCGAGTCTCAACCGTCGCTGGTATGCCAGGTCGCGATGCCGTGGACAAGGCCAGAGGGTGAGGGCTGGAGAGCCAGTAGGAGCCCTGAGTCGCGATGCTCAGGCACCCCCCCTTTTAACGTGCAAGAGGTTCGCGCGGATGAGAGTGAAGGAGACACCGCAAGGGCCTCGCCTGACGCAGCTCCTTTAGGAGATCCTGTAGACCTATCATAGAAAGAACGAGGGGTTGCCATGACAATTGACAGTCAGCCGTTCGTTGCTTCCGAGGGGCGATGAGGCACTGAAGGCTTGACGAGGTGGCGCCATGCGGGGCTGCCGCGGCCAGAGCTCAGCCATTCAGGTTTGTCGGCGTTGCAGGGACGGACCCATGCGCAAGCGTCGTGCCGTTTGGGAGCAGTTCTGTTAGTTGGCGTCAGTTGAGCGGGCAACTAGGTCAAACACATTAGCCGCGAAGGAGTGGATTCATTCAAATAGATGTTGGGAAGGCGGACATCACTAGGTCAGGCCCGAGCGACTTGGGGATGATACAGCCCGAGGGGCGCCCCCAACAAGGTAAGCTAACAACATGAAATAAAAGGGATACATGCCGCAGGGATGGACCCACGCGGCCTGGGAATAATGCAGCCCTGGGGAGGCGCTCCCAGCTGGAAATGAAACTTGAAAGATGTCACCTGATGATGTTGAGGACGAAGGACTGTTGGTTTAGCAGACTCGGTGGGCTGCGGAAGCTGATCCTCACGAGCCCCCAGGCCTAGGGGCCTCGGGAGGCTCCGGAGGCGCTGGTGGCTCCTCGCGGACCATCTCCATCTCCGCCAGGGCTGCGGAATGCCTGGCCTCTTGTGCCTCCATGATGCCCCTCATGAGGTGCTGGTACGTGGCATCCGCGTTCGGCAAGCCGTAAGGCATGCGAACATAGCTGTGGGTTGGACCTCCGCAGCGCCCCACTCGCGAGGGCCAGAGGCGCTCCAGAGAGGTGACTCGATTGAGCCCTGGTATGTCGATGCAGACGCGCAACCCACCATCCTCGCCTGGATGGGGAGCCACAGCTGGTAGGTGGCGGCCGCCTTTCATGACTCTTGACTCCTGTAGCTCCTTAATGGCCTTGCTGACGAACTCCTGAGGGTTTGGCTCTCCTTGCCTTACTCCTTCTTGAGGGAAACGTGCTTCGAAACACGCCTCCATGTGGTGCCCAAGCGCCTCCCTCGTGACCCTAGCCAGGTCGGTGGCCCTCCAGGGGAGAGCCCCTGAGCCCTGCCTGAGGAGGGCGCCGGGCACGCTTTCCTATGCGATGGAAAGAGGTTCCCCCTGGGCAGGCGCGGGCCCAGAGGGGCCTGCCTCCTGAGGGACCGGGCCGGACGATGTCTTCTTCTTCTTGGGGGCGGTCTCGGGAAGCCTCCTGCTTCCGCGATCCGGGTCTTCCAGTGATGCGGCCTGAAAGGCTCGCTCCAGGGAACACACCCCGTCCTTCTCTTCACAGGGCACCGTGATGACTCCGCCACTTCCTGGCATCTTGAGGACATTGTAGCCGTGGTGAGTTACGGCCATGAACTTGGCCAGCGCTGGGTACCCAAGGATGGCGTTGTACGGCAGGCGAATGTGAGCGACGTTGTAGTCGATGAGCTCGGTGCGGTAGTTGTCGTGTGCCCCGAAGGTGACAGGGAGGCGGACCTGCCCAATCGGGACCGTGGAGCCGTCGGTGACTCCGGAGAAAGGCTTGGTTGGCTGAAGCTGGCTGTTGGGCACTTGGAGATTGTTGAATGTCTCCACGGACAGGACGTTGAGCCCTGCCCCGCCATCGATGAGGGTCCTGGTGACCACCATGTTGCTGATGATTGGGGAACAAAGCATCGGGAGGACTCCGGCTGTAGCTGCACACTTGAGCTGATCTGCTGAGCTGAACGTGATGGCGCACGCCGACCACCTGAGAGGGCGCGTGGCTTTGAGCTTGGGGAGGACTTCATTCACTTCACGGGCGAACTGCTTGAAGATGCGTTGAGAGGCTGGGGCTTGAGCCCCGCCCAGGATGCAGGCGATCGCGCGCGGCTCCTGGAAGCCCCCAGCCCCCTCATCCTGGTGGCGGTCCTCGTTTCTCCTTGGCTGCGGCGGCAGCGGAGGGAGGCCTGCGTTGCCTTGCAGGCGATCCTCGCGAGGCTGATCCCTCCAGTCTCCCTCGCGAGGCGGATCTTGCCAGCGATCCTCGCGAGGTTGATCGCGCCACCCTTGGCGCGGGCCACGGTCTTCCCAGCGTCCTGCGTTCCTTCCTCCTCCTCGACCGTAGCCCCGGTCACCGCGGTCGGGGCGACGGCCAATCCTCCCTTCTCGCATGACTCGGAGCTCTTGACATTCATTGGTGTTTTGGGTGTGGAGGTCCTGGTACACACAGTATCGACTGCCCTTGGAAGGTTCGTGCTGATCTCTGCCCCGCTTGGTGTCTGGTTCTGCCGCGAGCACGGCAGCCCCCTTGCGCTTCACATCCTTGGCCTTGGGCTTCTTCTCTTATGGGTCTGCGGCAGGCAGCTCAAGGAGGGAGAGACGCCTTCCTCAGCCCTAGCGCACTTGGTTGCCAAGTTGAACAGCTCCAAGGAAGTGCACAGGTCTTCATGCATCGCCAGCTCCTCCTTCATCTTGACATCGCGCACGCCGTCGGAGAAGGCTGAGATGATGGCCTCCTCGGTCACCTTGGGAATCTTGAGGCGTGCGTTGTTGAAGCGCTGGATGTACTTCTGCAGGGTCTCCCCGGGTTGTTGCTTGATGCGGCGCATGTCGCTCACGGCGGGTGGCCGGTCGCGAGTACCTTGGAAGTTGGCGATGAAGCGGCATCTCGTCCCAGGAGGAGATCGTGCCTGGAGCCAGGTTCAGGAGCCAGGTGCGGGCCCCGTCCTTGAGCGCCATGGGAAACCAGTTCGCCATGACCTTCTCGTCTCCGTTGGCAGCTTCGATGCCTAGCTCATAGAGCTGGAGGAACTCCGCAGGGTCGGCCGTGCCGTCGTAACGAGGAGGCAGGTCTGGCTTGAACTTGCCGGGCCACGCGATGCTGCGTAGCTCGATGGTGAAGGCACGGCAGCCTGCTGTGGCCACGGGAGGCCTTGGGTGACGGAGAGCTTGGTCTTGCATGTCCCCACGCGCTGCAGCTGGGAGCAGCGCGGGGTCTTGACGTGCGGGAGCAGGAGCATGGTCGCGACGTGCTGGAGCAGGGAGCGCCCGGGCAGCTTCTTGCGGGCGAGGGACTTCTTGGCAGCTCTGCTCTTGCCGCGCTGGCACCTGACGGATCGGGTTCCGCCCAGGGGGCGGCCGGGGCGCCGCCGGAGCCTTGTCGCCTGCGCGGGGCGGGGTGCGGTGCAGCGGAACGGACGGCGCAGGAGAGCCCCCTGTGGCGCGGACGAGCTCGGCGATGCGGTCGAGCCATTCTTCATAGACGTCGTCGACGGGACGGTAGCGCAGGAGCTCGTTTGCCGCGATGAGCGCAAATCGAGCCTCCATGGGTGCGCGGAGCGCGCGGGACGAAGAACCAGCTGGGGTGAGTGAGGGAGTAGCGGTGCGGCCGTCTTGCCGCACAGACGGATGCTGAGACGATGCTTGCTGCTCGTCCCCCGCCGGGCCGGTGGCGGCGTTGACCGCAGGTGACGAGGAATGGCGAGGACGCCCGCCGACAGGAGCAGTCTGGGCGACGCGGGAAGCGAGAGCGGCTCGGCGCTCGGCGCGGGCCCGACGAGCGTCAAACATGGGCGCGATGGTCGGAGGAGAACGGGGTGGTGGAAGACGAATTCCGGCGCACCCCTACCTGGCGCGCCAAATGTAGGATTTCGGGTTCCGGCACACCCTTGAGGTTCGAACACTAGGGTGCGCGCGGAGATTTCGCCTTCTACCTACCTGCACTCTTCCGCCTTGCTAAGATCTAAGCTATGGAAAAACAACACAAGAGACACAGGGTTTATACTGGTTCGGGCCACCGTTGTGGTGTAATACCCTACTCCAGTGTGTGGTGTGGTGGATTGCCTCTTGGGCTGATGATGATGAACGATACAAGGAAGAATAGCCTCGCGAGGGTCTGTTCTTTGCTGGGGGGATGAACTGCTAGGAGGAGTTCAGTCACCCTTCTCTCTCTCTGATTTCGATCCGATCCTTGATCGTCGATATCCAACCCCCCTCCCTGTGGGTGGCTGGTCCTATTTATAGGCAATGTCCCTGGGCCTCTTCCCAAATATTGAGCGGGAAGGGCGCCAACAATTGGCCATTTTGAAGGGGAACATCTGGTACACTTATCCTGACTAAAGTTGGTCCTCGCCTGCACAAAGCTCTGGTGGTGACGCCGTCTTGGGCTCCACGATGACCTCCGTCTCGCAGTCCTCCTGGTCTTGGTCTTGTTGCACCGAAATGGCAACCTTTGCCTGATGCCTCGGTACTCCGTGGCTGCTCTTGACCCCTTTGCACCAAAGAGGAAAGGAGGACACTGCGCGGGCTGGCGCCCGCCTGGCGCCCTTGGTCGTCATGGCTTGCGTCACAGGCACCTCGTGAGGTACCCCGGCTTGATCTCTCCACCTCCTCGCAAGCCAGCCTGGTGAGGCCATGCCTGAGGAAGCTCTGTGTCGTCCGCCCCGCGAGGCTTGGCCCCTCGTGAGGGTCTTGGGTCTGTGTTGATGAAGATGGGCTGTGCTGGGCCCTCCTTTGAGCCACGCCGCAGGCCGCAGGCAGGCAAGTCTAGGGACCCCCGTTCCCAGAACGCCGACAAAACCTGACGCCGATGCCATGGCCACCCAGTCGCTCGAGTGCCGCTACGTGCCCTCGTCCCCGATGCGGCAAGCTCGGAGCCACCGGAATAGTTCCTCTTGATGCCTCTGCAACCTGGCGCTCCCTATCGCCGACGTCTTCCTCAGTTCTGATGAGGAGGGCGTCGCTCTATTCATCTTGAGCTCAAGCCCCGCCGCTGCTGCCCTTGCTGCGTCTGAACCGTGCCCCCGCCGTTTCCGTGACCTATAGCTCTAGCAGTGCCTCTCTTTGCGTAGCCGTCCATGCTCGCGTCAGCCAGATCTGGAGGTTCGCCGCCCCTCACCATCCCCTCCGTCCCTGCCATCCCCATCACCAGGCTCCCCTGCAAGTTTTGCTGCCGCCTGCTTCCTCTTGTGTGAGACCGAGACGAATGAGCGCTTCCTCCTGCTCGATTCGCCCGTGCCCGTTGACCCATCGTCCTCCACGTGGCCAACCAGCCAAGCCGCGCCAAGGCCCGACGCCATCCTCCCTCCACTCCACATCCAGCCAAGCTCCACCACCAGCCCAAGGCCCTCTGGTGTGCCTCAGCCCAGCCACTGTTTTCCCCTGAGCACAGTTGGGCCAATCAGTTTCGACACGTATAGTGTTTTTTCCTTTGGACGCATTTAATCTTTTATCCCAGGATTTATAGATTTACAGAAAAACCCTTGCTCTTCATGCATATAATAACTTAATAACCATGTATAATTTATTAAAACATTATATATGTAAAATGCTTAGAATTTTGTCTAGTTTCATAATTTGCAACTTTCATCCATGTTAAAAATGTTAAAGATGTTGTTTGTTTAAATTTTCTCATATGCCATGCAAAAATGATTTGTTTCATAACTAAATAACCGTCGCTCCATTTTAAATAAAATTTATATGTAAATGGGGTAGAAAAATGCCTAGTTTAACATGGTGCATTCATCTTGCATGTTTAACAACTCTAAAATATGTTTTAGGGCAGAACAGTACCAAATCCAAAAATTGCATATGAGGATTTTCCGGAATTGTTGGTTGTTATTTCCGGCCTCATTTAAACTTGCCTAGATAGGTAGTTTTCATATGCTTCACCCCTTGCCATGTTTAATAACATTTAATTTTGTTGGGTACATAAACGGGAGAGAACTAAATAAGTCATGTGGTGTTTCATCAATATGCAACATATTGAGCTCCACTTAACTTGTAGTGTTGTTTGTTGCACATTGCCATGCCATGTTTCATTAAACCGGACATGCACCATACTTGGTTGTGCACCATGCCATGCTTATGTGATGGTTGTTTACTATGTTGCTTGCTTCTTTCAGGGTTGATTCTCTTGTTAGCTTCGGTTTCGTTCCAGAGTTGTGAGTATTCGTTCGACTACGTTGGGTCGTCTACTTCTTGGACTCGTTCTTCTTCCTTGCGGGATCACAGGCAAGATGACCATACCCTCGAAATCACTTCTATCTTTGCTTGCTAGTTGTTTGCTATATTGCTATGTCGCGCCAACTACCACTTGTTATATCATGCCTCACATATTGCCATGTCAAACCTCTAACCCACCTTCCTAGCAAACCGTTGTTTGGCTATGTTACCACTTTTGCTCAGCCCCTCTTATAGCGTTGCTAGTTGCAGGTGAAGTTGAAGTTTGTTCCATGTTGGAACATGGATATGTTGGGATATCATATTTTCTCTTATTTTAATTCATGCATCTATATACTTGGTAAAGGGTGGAAGGCTCAGCCTTTTGCCTGGTGTTTTGTTCCACTCTTGCCGCCTTAGTTTCTGTCATACCGGTGTTATGTTCCTTGATTTTGCTGTAATGCCCTCGATGCGGCTATATCTCCCACGTGTCAAAGCACGACTTAGAGGCATAATCGCATTGAAAGCAATGTCACAAGTGAGGTAATCTTCACACAACCCATGTAATACATAAGGGAAAGAGATACATAGTTGGCTTACAATCGCCACTTCACACAATTACATGAAAAAAAACATTACATCATCCAAATACAATCAAGGTCCGACTACGGAACCAAAATAAAAGAAGACTACCCGAAATGCTACACAGATCCCCGATCGTCCCGACTGAGCTCCACTACTGATCAACTAGAACGAAACAACACAAGGGACAAGATCTTCATCGAGCTCCTCCTGAGCTTGGTTGCGTCACCTGCTCGGTAACATCGGCACCTGCAAACTGGTTTTGGAAATATCTGTGAGTCACGGGGACTCAGCAATCTCGCACCCTCGCGATCAAGACTATTTAAGCTTATAGGAAGGGTAAAAGGTATGAGGTGGAGCTGCAGCAAGCGACTAGCATATATGGTGGCTAACTTATTCGCAAAAGAGAGTGAGAAGAGAAGGCAAAAACACGGTCGAACAACTATGATCAAGAAGTGATCCTAGAACAACCTACGTCAAGCATAACTCCAACACCATGTTCACTTCCCAGACCCCGCCGGAAAGAAACCATCATGGTTACACACGCGGTTGATGTATTTTAATTAAGGTTAACTTCAGGTTTTCTACAACCGGACATTAACAAATTCCCATCCGCACATAACCGCGGGCACGGCTTCCGAAAGTTCAAAACCCTGCAGGGGTGTCCCAACTTAGCCCATCACAAGCTCTCACGGTCAACGAAGGATATTCCTTCTAGCAAGAAGACCCGATCAGACTCGGAATCCCGGTTACAAGACATTTCGACAATGGTAAAACAAGACAAGCAAAGCCACCCGAATGTGCCGACAAATCCCAATAGGAGCTGCACATATCTCGTTCTCAGGGCACACCGGATTGTCCAAGGTTCCGGTAGGCCAGCCCAGAGTTGCCCCTGGTGGCCACCGGCAGCTGACAGGTTGGACCAACACTCAGAGGAGCACTCGCCCGGGGGTTTAATAAAGATGACCCTTGAGTCTGCAGAACCCAAGGGAAAGAAAAAGTCTAGGTGGCTAATGGTAAAACCAATGTTGGGCCTTGCTGGAGGAGTTTTATTCAAGGCGAACTGTCAAGGGATTCCCATTATAACCCAACCGAGTAAGGAACGCAAAATCCGGGAACATAACACCGATATGACGGAAACTAGGGCGGCAAGAGTGGAACAAAACACCAGGCATAAGGACGAGCCTTCCACCCTTTACCAAATATATAGATGCATTAATTAAATAAGAGATATTGTGATATCCCAACAAAATATCCATGTTCCAACAAGGAACAAACTTCAATCTTCACCTGCAACTAACAACGTTATAAGAGGGGCTGAGCAAAACGGTAACATAGCCAAACAACGGTTTGCTAGGACAAGGTGGGTTAGAGGCTTGGTTCAACAATATGGGAGGCATATAAGCAAGTGGTAGGTATCGCAGCATAGGCATAGCAAAAGAGCGAGCAACTAGCAAGCAAAGATAGAAGTGATTTCGAGGGTATGGTGATCTTGCCTGAAATCCCGCAAGTAAGAAAAACGAGTCCATGAAGAAGACAAACGGACGTAGTCGAACGAATCCTCAAAACGCGACATTATCGGAACCAACCCGAAGAAGCAACACCGGAAATAAGCAAACAACATAGTAAACAACCACCACGTAAGCATGGCATGATGCACAAACAAGTATGATGCATGTCCGGTTTAATGAAGCATGGCATGGCAAAGTGCACAAACAATCCTACAAATTAAGTGGAGCTCAACATGCAACTCCGTTGCATATTGACGAAACACCACATTCAAGTTATTTAGTTCGATCTCGTTTATGTACCCAACAATATTAAATGTTGTTAAACATGGCAAGAGGTGAAGCAAAAGAAAACTACCTATCTAGGCAAATTTAAATGAGGTCGGATCAACAAGCAACAAGTCCGGAAAATCCCCATATGCATATATTAGGTTTGGTACTGTTCTGCCCTAAACCATATTTTAGAGTTGTTAAACATGCAAAGCAATGTCACCATGTTAAACTAGGCATTTTTCCTCCCCATTTACATATAAAGTTTATTAAATTCGGAGTTACGTTTATTTAGTTATGAATTAAATCATTTTAACAAGTTATTTAAGCAAATTTAAGCAAAAAACATTTTAAGAATTTTAAACATGGGTGAAAGTTGAATAATATTAAACTAGACAAAATTCTAAGCTAGTTTCATATATAATCATTTAAATATGATGCATCGTTTGTGAGTAGTTAAATGCATGATCTAGAGGGACTTTTTTGTAAAACTGTTTTACTAGACTAATTAGCAAAACCCAGGAGATGAAAAAAACATAGACGAGCCGAAACTGAGTGAGCGTAGGATAATATTCAGCGCCCAGGGCGTCACATAAGCAAACAGGGATGGGTTGGCTGGTGCTCACCTCGCGGGCCTTGGGCCAGCGGATCTGGTGGGCTAAGGCTGGTGGGCTAAGGCTGCAGCAAGGCACGGCGACTGGGCCTTGGCACTGTGAGAGGTCAACGCGAGGCCCACCAGGGTGATGGGGCGGCCTGGACGTGCTGGCCCGCAGTGGATCTGGGCCACGAGCAAGGCAGCGGTCAACGGGCGAGCGGCGCGTGTTCATCCTCGATCCTGGACAGAACGAGAAGCAGCCTGGAGGTGTTCGTCCTGTACAGAGAGAGGCAGAGGACTGAGAGAGAAGGAGGAGTATGCAGGAGAGAAAGAGAAGAAGGGAAGGATGGACAGAGGGACGGCGACTTGTGGTCCTCCGGCCTCGTGCTCGCTAGCGTGGCAGCAGATCGAGCGGAGGCGGAGCTCTGCTCGGGACAGAGAAAAGGGACGGCGTGAAGTGGAACTTGGGTCAGCGATGGGCGTGCTCGCCTGCTCGGGGAGGAGAGCGCTCGTATCCTTGCGCGGGCGCACGAGGCAGGGCCCCTGGTAGCCGGTGACGCCTCCGGCGGTGGTTGGCTTGACGAGCAGCAGAGAGCTCTGACTCTGACGAATCTCTTCGAGGAGGAGGAATAAGTAGGGCGTGGCGGTGGTGCTTCTGGCGGCAAAAGACGGCAGGACGACCATCGGATGCGGGGTGAGATCGACGGGAACCAATTCCCGGCAGTGGGCGGTGGATCCGGCGAGGCAAGGTTCTGGCGGCGGCGAACTTGTTCCTGCAGGCGCCATGACTGACGAGAGAAGCTCCTGAGAGAGAGACAGAGCGATGTGTGTGAGAGAGAGAGAGATGGAGAAGAAAAGACGGGCAGGAAGGACCGAGGGAGAGGGCGCTGGTTCGGCTTGCTGCTCCTGTTTGGGTGGACGGCGACCACCAGCGAGGCAGAGGCGCGGGACGAGGAGGCACAGCCTCGTGGGTTTCCTCGGGCACGCGGGCGTGGGAGAAGGGCTTGCGCTCCGGGTTGCTGCTGGTCGAGGGGGCCGATGGATTGGGGAACGAGGAAGGTCGAGCAGAGGAGGGGGGCTCGCTGGTTGGGTGAGAAAGGATCTGGGAGGATGTGGGTGATTGGTGGGTTTGGATCGGGGCAATCCCGAGGTGGAAGAGGACTGGCGGCGGTGGCTGGGAGGATTTGATGGATGGAACATTGTCCCTAGAATCTAGGGTTAGGAGTATAACTGCTATATATAGTAGGTAGGAATCGGGTAAGACTATATCGTCCCTCCGATCGTAATCGGAAGGACGGAAAAAATATGTTAGGAAGTCCAATTAACAGAACAGAGACATTTTGTAGATGTTTGGGGTTGATCCGGACACAGTGGTAATGACTGTCTGGGTCGGGTTCGGGACAACTTTTCAGACACGCGCGTGAGGAGGGTCGCAGGCTGACAAGAGAGGTTAGGTAGGGCCTGGCGGTGAGAGGTAGTGCAGAAGGCAAAGGGCTGAGAAGAGAGAAGAGGAGGGAGGCCCGGTGTCTGTTTCCGAAGACCGAAAACGTCCGACGTTAGACCGGCTATAATGCCGCTATAGTTTAATGGTTGGGCTATCAACCGAACTCCGAATGCGATGAAACTTGACAGGCGGTCTATCTACACTATAATAAGACCGCACGCCAACTTTCAACCCATTCCGAGGACATTTTCTGGCCACTTAAAAAACACTATTTCAGACATGCCGCGGGCGTGTGCAAGTGTGTCTGGGCTCGGAACGGACAACGGAGATAACTCGGAGAACCCGGACGAATGCAAGTTTTAAAACATGATGATGCAATGCACATGATGACATGATATGACATGCATGACACGTAAGCAAAAGACATGGCAACAACATAGAATAACAGGAAGACACCTGGCACATCGGTCTCAGGGCGTCACACGTTCCTTACGCGGTTCGGTGTTATGGGAACCACTTGACAGTTCGCTTTGAATAAAACTCCTCAAGCAAGGCCCAACCTTGGTTTTGCATTTGCCTCACCTAAGCCTTTCTCTTGGGTTTTTGCAAGCCCAAGGGTCATCTTATTTTACCCCCCGGGCCAATGCTCCTATGAGTGTTCGTCCAAACTAGATCACTGTGCAGGACCGTCCCTTGCAACTTGGGTAATATTGGTAGTTGTACGCTTAGCTTATCCGGTGTGCCCTAAGAACAAGATATGTGCAGCTCCTATCGGGATTTGTTGGCACAGTCGGGTGGTCTTGTTGGTCTTGTTTTACCATTGTCGAAATGTCTTGTAACCGGGATTCCGAGACTGATCGGGTCTTTCTGGGAGAAGGAATATCCTTCGTTGACCATGAGAGCTTGTGATGGGCTAAGTTGGGACACCCCTGCAGGGTTTAAACTTTTGAGAGCCATGCCCGCGGTTATGTGGCAGATAGGAATTTGTTAATATTCAGTTGTAGAGAACTTGACACTTGACTTATTTAAAATGCATCAACCGCGTGTGTAGCCATGATGGTCTCTTTTCGGCGGAGTCCGGGAAGTGAACACGGTTTTGGAGTTATGTTAGTTGATACGTCTCTGTCGTATCTATAATTTTTTATTGTTCCATGCCAATATTATACAACTTTCATATACTTTTGGCAACATTTTTTGGGACTAACATATTGATCCAGTGCCTAGTGCTAGTTCCTGTTTGTTGCATGTTTTTTGTTTCGCAGTAAATCCATATCAAACGGAGTCCAAACGGGATAAATACTGACGGAGATTTTTTTGGAATATATGTGATTTTTGGGAAGAAAAATCCACACGAGACGATGCCCAAGGGGGCCACGAGGCAGGGGGCAGGTGTGCCCCTGACCCTCGTGGCCACCCCGTAAGGCGGTTGATGCCATTCTTTCGCCGCAAGAAAGCGAATATCTGGATAGAGATCGTGTTAAAATTTCAGCCCAATCAGAGTTATGGATCTCCAGGAATATAAGAAACGGTGAAAGGGTAGAATCTGAGAAAGCAGAAACAGAGAGAGACAGAGAGACATATCCAATCTCGGAGGGGCTCTCGCCCCTCCCACGCCATGGACACCAAGGACCAGAGGGGAAACCTTCTCCCATCTAGGGAGGAGGTTAAGGAAGAAGAAGAAGGAGGGGGGCTCTCTCCCCCTCGCTTCCGGTGGCGCCGGAGTGCCACCGGGGGCCATCATCATCACTGCAATCTTCACCAACAATTTCACCGCCATCATCACCAACTCTTCCCCCCTCTATGCAGCAGTGTAACCTCTCTCTTACCCAGTGTAATATCTACTTAAACATGGTGCTCAATGCTATATATTATTTCCCAATGATGTATGGCTATCCTGTGATGTTTGAGTAGATCCGTTTTGTCATATGGGTTATTTGATGATCAAGATTGGTTTGAGTTGCATGTTTTATTATTGCTGCTATCCTATGGTGACCCATTGTAGGGTTTGCTATATGTTCATGATTTAATAATGGTGGCTGGCGTGAGTGACAGAAGCACAGACCCGAGTAAGTAGGTTGTTTGCGTATGGGATAAAGGGGACTTGATACTTTAATGCTATGGTTGGGTTTTACCTTAATGATCTTTAGTAGTTGCGGATGCTTCCTAGAGTTCCAATCATAAGTGCATATGATCCAAGTAGAGAAAGTATGTTAGCTTATGCCTCTCCCTCAAATAAAATTGCAATAATGATTACCGGTCTAGTTATCGATTGCCTAGGGACAAATAACTTTCTCGTAACAAAAAGCTCTTTACTAAAACTAACTTAGTTGTGTCTTTACCTAAACAGCCCCTACTTTTTATTTACGTAATTTTATTATCTTGCAAACCTATCCAACAACACCTACAAAGTACTTCTAGTTTCATACTTGTTCTAGGTAAAGTGAACGTCAAGCGTGCGTAGAGTTGTATCGGTGGTCGATAGAACTTGAGGGAATATTTGTTCTACCTTTAGCTCCTCCTTGGGTTCGACACTCTTACTTATCGAAAAATGTTGCGATCCCCTATACTTGTGGGTTATCAAGACCTTTTTCTGGCGCCGTTGCTGGGGAGCAATAGCGTGGGGTGAATATTCTTGTGTGTGCTTGTTTGGTTTATCACTAAGTAATTTTTATTTGCTGTTCTTAGTTGTTCTTTATCTTTAGTTATGGATATGGAACATGAAATACCAAAAAAATTAGGTGTACTTGCTGCTCATGGAGATGAGGAACCTCCTAAAACCCTCGATGCTCATTATGTGACAGATATTATGTACTACTTTGATAATCTAGAGAAAACCCCATTCAATTTGGTAATGGGAGACACGTTGGATCAAGGTGAATACTTTAGGGATTATTGCTTGACTCAAAAAGGGAAACTATTATGGGATCAAATTTATATGTTGAAATGGTATGCTAGGCAACTATGCTTGAGATATGATTATACTTGTTGCTCTAGGATGAAGGCTCCACACCTTCCCTTTTTATGCAAATTTAATGATAATGAAACTTTGGCTTCTTATGCTAGAGGTATATATGACTATTATGATGTGGAACAAATAGAAGAATTTGTTGCTTTTATGGGTGCTTATGAAATTCAATCTATGTTCAAAGAATATGAAAATCTTTATGATGCTATCTACAGACCTGAAAATCTAGCTATCCTTAAATATTTTATGAGAATTATGAATACAATTCCGATATTGATGCATTTATTGAGAAAGTCTCCGCTGTCCCAGAAGAGACTATTATTTTGCAGGAATCAATGGAAGAAGAAATTGATTAAACTATGAGCTCATTGGATGAAAAAGATGAGGAGTAGAGGGAAGAACAAAAGGAGGAAGAGCGGATTGATCACCCGTGCCCACCTTCTAATGAGAGTAACTCTTCAACTCATACATTGTTTAATTTCCCTTCATGCTTACTGAAGGATGAATGCTATGATAATTGCTATGATCCTGTTGATTCTTTTGAAATATCCCTTTTTGATGATGCTTGCTATGCTTGTGGCCAAGATGCCAATATGAATTATTCTTATGGAGATGAACTTGCTATAGTTCCTTATGTTAAACATGAAATTGTTGATATTGCACCCACACATGATAGTCCTATTATCTTTTTGAATTCTCCAAACTACACAATATCGGAGAAGTTTGTGCTTATTAAGGATTATATTGATGGGTTGCCTTTTAGTACTACACATGATGATTTTGATAGATATAATATGCATGTTCTTTATGCTCCTACTTGCAATTATTATGAGAGAGGAACTATATCTCCACCTCTCTATGTTTCCAATATGATAAAATTGCAAGAAACTGTTTATACGATGCATTGGTCTTTACTATGTGTGCATGAATTGTTCTTTTATGACATGCGATGCATAGGAAGAGAGTTAGAATTCATTGTTACATGATATATTTTACTTTGTGCTCACTAATAAATTACAAATCACTGTTAATTAAAATTGGCTTTGATATACCTTGGGATCCGGGTGGATTCACTACTTGAGCACTATATGCCTAGCTTAATGGCTTTAAAGAAAGCACTGCCAGGGAGACAACCCATAAGTTTTAGAGAGTCATTTATTTCTGTTGAGTTCTTTCATATAGTTTTAAAACAACAAAAATAAAGAGGGGAACCCAAAACTTTTTCAAAAAGAAAAGCGAAAGTGAGAAAGACGAGCATTGTTAAAATGGGAGCTAGCCTTGAACTTTGTTCATGCCCATGGAAACTTTTTGAGCCTTGATTACATAAACTTTTCAACAAAAATAATTATCCCCTTTTACAATTCCATTGTATTATATAAATAATGTGCCAAGGTTTGCCTTTAGGATGTTTACTTTGCTTGTTGGTTTGTGCGGTGCAGGACAGAAACTTTGGCTGAAGTGCGCGATTTTAAATTTTTTATTGGAACGTCAAATGGTTCTGATTCTTTTTGCACTGTTTTTATATACAAATTGTTTAGTTTTCCTAATTTTGGCAGAATTTTTCAAGTATCATAAGTATGGTTAATTTTCATATTATTACAGACTGTTCTGTTTTAGACAGATTCTGTTTTTGATGCATAGTTTGCTTGTTATGATGAAACTGTCGATTTATATCAGTGGATTAAGCAATGAAAAAGTTATATTACAGTAGCTACAATGAAAAAAAATATGAATTGGTTTGCAACAGTACATAGAATAGTGATTTGCTTTATTATATTAACGGATCTTACCGAGTTTTCTGTTGAAGTTTTGTGTGGATGAAGTGTTCGATGATCGAGAAGGTCTCGATGTGAGAAGAAGGAAGAGAGGAAAGAGCTCAAGTTTGGGGATGCCCGAGGAACCCCAAGTAAATATTCAAGGCTACTCAAGCGTCTAAGCTTGGGGATGCTCCGGAAGGCATCCCCTCTTTCTTCAACAAATATAGGTATGTTTTCGGATTCGTTTCATTCATGTGATATGTGCAGATTTTGGAGCGTCTTTTGCATTTACTTTTGATTTTTCTTTTATGCACCTTGCTGGTATGAGATAGTCCTTGGTTTATTTATAAAATGCTCTATGCACTTCACTTATATCTTTTGAGCATGGCTTTATAGAATGCTTCATGTGCTTCACTTATAACATTTGAAGCTTGGATTGCCTGTTTCTCTTTACAAAGAAAACCGCCATTTGTAGAATGCTCTTTTGCTTCACTTATATTTGTTAGAGTGTGGGCATATATTTTGTAGAAAGAATTAAACTCTCTTGCTTCACTTATATCTATATAGAGAGATGACAGGAATTGGTCATTCACATGGTTAGTCATAAAATCCTACATATAACTTCTAGATCACTGAATATGATATGTTTGATTCCTTGCAATAGTTTTGCGATATAAAGATGGTGATATTAGAGTCATGCTAGTGGGTAGTTGTGGATTAGTATAAATACTTGTGTTGAGGTCTGTGATTCCCGTAGCATGCACGTATGGTGAACCGTTATGTGATGAAGTCGGAGCATGATTTATTTATTGATTGTCTTCCTTACGAGTGGCGGTCGGGGACGAGCGACAGTCTTTTCCTACCAATCTATCCCCCTAGGAGCATGCACGTAGTACTTTGTTTCGGTAGCTAATATACTATTCCAATAAGTATGTGAGTTCTTTATGACTAATGTTGAGTCCATGGATTATACGCACTCTCACCCTTCCATCATTGCTAGCCTCTCTAGTATCGCGCAACTTTCGTCGGTACCTTAAACCCACCATATACCCTCCTCAAAACAGCCACCATACCTACGTATCATGGAATTTCCATAGCCATTCCGAGATATATTGCCATGCAACTTCCATCATCATCATATACATGACTTGAGCATTCATTGTCATATTGCTTTGCATGATCCTAAGATAGCTAGCATGATGTTTTCATGGCTTGTCCGTTTTTTGATGTCATTGCTATGCTAGATCATTGAACATCCTGGTACACTGCCGGAGGCATTCATATAGAGTCATATCTTTGTTCTAGTATCAAGTTGTAATATTGAGTTGTAAGTAAATAAAAGTGTGATGATCATTATTATTAGAGCATTGCCCCAGTGAGGAAAGGATGATGGAGACTATGATTCCCCCACAAGTCGGGATGAGACTCCGGACTTTAAAAATAAATAAAAGAGGCCAAAGAAGCCCAAATAAAAAAAGAGGCCAAAGAAGCCCACCAAAAAAATGAGAGAAACGAGAGAAGGGGCAATGTTACTATCCTTTTACCATACTTGTGCTTCAGAGTAGCACCATGTTCTTCATATAGAGAGACTCTTGAGTTATCACTTTCATATACTAGTGGGAATTATAAAACTTGGCTTGTATATTCCTATGATGGGCTTCCTCAAACGCCCGAGGTCTTCATGAGCAAGCAAGTTGGATGCACACCCACTTAGTTTTCTGTCTGAGCTTTCATACACTTATAGTTCTTACTGCATCTGTTGCATGGCAATCCCTACTCACTCACATTGATATCTATTGATGGGCATGTCCATAGCCCATTGATACGCCTAGTTGATGTGAGACTATCTTCTCCTTTTGTCTTCTCCACAACCACCATTCTATTCCACCTATAGTGCCATGTCCATGGCTCAGGCTCATGTATTGCGTGAAAGTTGAAAAGGTTTGAGAACATCAAAATTATGATACAATTGCTTGGCTTGTCATCGGGGTTGTGCATGATGTGAATATTTTTTGTGGTGAAGATGGAGCATAGCCAGACTATATGATTTTGAAGGGATAACTTTCCTTGGCCATGATATTTTGAAAAGACATGATTGCTTTATTGGTAGGCTTGAAGTATTATTGTTTTTATGTCAAATGATAGACTATTGCTTTCAATCACTCGTGTCTTAATATTCATGCCATGATTAGATATATGATCAAGATTATGCTAGGTAGCATTCCACATAAAAAATTATCTTTTTTATCATTTACCTACTCGAGGACGAGCAGGAATTAAGCTTGGGGATGCTGATGCATCTCCGTCGTATCTATAATTTTTGATTGTTCCATGCCAATATTATACAACTTTCATATACTTTTGGCAACATTTTTTGGGACTAACATATTGATCAAGTGCCCAGTGCCAATTCCTGTTTGTTGCATGTTTTTTGTTTCACATTAAATCCATATCAAACGGAGTCCAAACAGGATAAAAACTGATGGAGATTTTTTTGGAATACACGTGATTTTTGGGAAGAAAAATCCACACGAGACGATGCCCGAGGGGGCCACGAGGCAAGAGGCAGGCGCGCCCCTAACCCTCGTGGCCACCCTATAAGCAGTTGATGCCCTTCTTTCGCTGCAAGAAAGCTAATATCCGGATAGAGATCGTGTTAAAATTTCAGCCCAATCGGAGTTACGGATCTTCGGGAATATAAGAAACGGTGAAAGGGTAGAATCTGAGAACACAGAAACAGAGAGACAGAGAGACAAATCCAATCTCGGAGGGGCTCTCGCCCCTCCCACGCCATGGACACCAAGGACCAGAGGAGAAACCATTCTCCCATCTAGGGACGAGGTTAAGGAAGAAGAAGAAGGAGGGGGGCTCTCTCCCCCTCGCTTCCGGTGGCGCCGGAGTGCCACCGGGGGCCATCATCATCACCGCAATCTTCACCAACAACTTCACCGCCATCATCACCAACTCTTCCCCCCTCTATGCAGCGGTGTAACCTCTCCCTTACCCGCTGTAATCTATACTTAAACATGGTGCTCAACGCTATATATTATTTCCCAATGATGTATGGCTATCCTATGATGTTTGAGTAGATCCGTTTTGTCCTATGGGTTATTTGATGATCAAGATTGGTTTGAGTTGCATGTTTTATTATTGGTGCTATCCTATGGTGACCTACTGTAGGGTTTGCAATATGTTCATGATTTTCTTATGGTGGGTGGCATGAGTGACAGAAGCGCAGACCCGAGTAAGTAGATTGTTTGCGTATGGGATAAAGGGGACTTGATACTTTAATGCTATGGTTGGGTTTTACCTTAATGATCTTTAGTAGTTGTGGATGCTTGTTAGAGTTCCAATCATAAGTGCATATGATCCAAGTAGAGAAAGTATGTTACCTCATGCCTCTCCCTAAAATAAAATTGCAATAATGATTACTGGTCTAGTTATCGATTGCCTAGGGACAAATAACTTTCTCGTAACAAAAAGCTCTTTACTAAAACTAACTTAGTTGTGTCTTTACCTAAACAGCCCCTACTTTTTATTTACGTAATCTTTATTATCTTGCAAACCTATCCAACAACATCTACAAAGTACTTTTAGTTTCACACTTGTTCTAGGTAAAGCGAACGTCAAGCGTGTGTAGAGTTGTATCGGTGGTCGATAGAACTTGAGGGAATATTTGTTCTACCTTTAGCTCCTCCTTGGGTTCGACACTCTTACTTATCGAAAACTGTTGCGATCCCCTGTACTTGTGGGTTATCATTAGTGCGTAAGTAGTTTCAGGATCACTTCTTGAACACTTCTAGCTTCTCGACGGTTGCGTTGCTTCTCTTCTTGCTCTTATTTGCGTATGTTAGGCACCATATTCGCTTAGCACTTTCTGTAGCTCCACCTCATTACCTTACCCTACCCATAAGCATAAATAGTCTTGATCTCATGGGTGTGAGATTGCTGAGTCCTCGTGACTCACAGATACTTCCAAACAGTTGCAGGTGCCGATGATACCAGTGCAGGTGACGCAACCGAGCTCAAGTGGGAGCTCGATGAAGATCTTGATCGTTGTTTTGTGTCTTTTCCAGTTGATCAGTAGTGGTGCCCAGTTGGGACGATCGGGGATCTAGCATTTGGGGTTGTCTTCTTTTATTTTGGTTTCATAGTCAGACCTTGATTGTACTCTGGATGATGTATGTTTAACTTTTTATTTGTGTGAAGTGGCGATTGTAAGCCAACTCTTTATCCCTTTCTTATTCAGTACATGGGATTGTGTGAAGATTACTCCTCTTGTGACAAAACTACCATGCGGCTATGCCTCTAAGTCGTGCCCCGACACGTCGGAGATATAGCCGCATTGTGGGTGTTACATACAAGAGCAACAACATTAGCACCAGCAACCACAGCCTCAGTACCACCTCAAGCAGCCACTCCTCCAACTCTAACTACGTCAAAGGATGTCTTCGTCCTTGGAGTTCTCTCACCACCTCCCGAATACCAAGCCTGAGAACGCATAGCATTATGCATATTTGAACTTTTTGGTAACTTGTTGCCAAAGGGGGAGAAATATGTATAGATCGTAGGCTTCAAGAGAGTGTTTTGCTTCTTTGCCTACTTTTTATTGTATGCCTGTGTGAGATACTTTATGTCCTTGTATGAGATACTTGTGTGATCATGTGATTGATCATATGCTACTTTAATGCTTGCTTGGATGATACTATCTTTTATATCTCTATATGATCATTCACTTTGCTTGGTGATGAGTGCATGCTTTTATGTTATATCATTTTGAGCGCTCCACCAAGATGTATGTGACATGGAAGAGTGACCCGTGATCCTAATCGATTGTGCATTTGCATTCAAAAGCAAATTTTAAATAATGCACGAATTTAGCGGGAGCTCTTACTAATCACATACTTCTCAAAGCAACGATGTATTTCAATCTTATTATCATTTGTCGAAGCTTTGATCTATATGTTGTCATCAATTACCAAAAAGGGGGAGATTGAAAGTGCAACTATCCCTGGGTGGTTTTGGTAATTCCTAACAACATATAGCTCATTGAGCTAATACTATTTCAAGATAAATATTTCAGGAAAGCTTAATGATTGGCATGGCATGGATTAGAAATGTGCACCCCTTAAAATGCTAACGACAAAAGATTGGTTCAAGCTCAAGCTCAAGACTCTACATTTTACCTTTTAGTGATCCAAGATCACATTGAGTCCATAGGAAAAGCCAATACTATTAAAAGGGGGTGAGGTGTTGCTTAATGGGTTACTTGCTCAAAATACTTAGTGATATGCTCCAAAATCCTCAACCACTTTCTCATATCCACATATGTCCCAAACCAAAAGTCAAACTCGGCCTCACCGAAACTTTCCATCCGGCGCCACCGAGTTCAGTTGACATAGCCACTTCCACAAAACCCTAGTCACTTCGGTCCCACCAATAGGAATCCCGGTCTCACCGACATGGGATTGCAAACTCTCTGTTTCCCTTCATAACTTTTCGGTCTAACCGAGATGAGCGATCGGTCCCACCGTGTTCACAATGCAAACTCTCTGTTTCCCCTTCGTAACGTTTCGGTCTAACCGAGATGAGCTAATCGTTCCCAATGAGTTTGCCTGACCAACTCTCTGTTTGCTTATTACCAAAATCGGTCCCACCGAGTTTGTGTAATCGGTCTCACGGAGATTACGTTATGCCCTAACCCTAATGAAATCGTTCCCACTGAGTTGACAGGTCGGTCCCACCGAAAATCCTAACGTTCACATTTTGAACTGAAACGGTCTGATCGAGTTTTCTGATTCGGTCCCACCGAGTTTGGTAAATTGTGTGTAACGGTTAGATTTTGTGTGGAGGCTATATATACCCCTCCACCCACTCTTCATTCATGGAGAGAGCCATCAGAATATGCCTACACTTCCAACATACATTTTCGGAGAGAGAACTAGCTACACTTGTTTTCAGGTCAACATATTCCACTCCAACCACAGAAATCTTGATCTCTAGCCTTCCCAAGTTGCTTTCCACTCAAATCATCTTTCCACCAAATCCAATCCTATGAGATAAAGTTGAGTGTTGGGGAGACTATCATTTGAAGCACAAGAGCAAGGGGTTCATCATCAACACACCATCTATTACCTTTTGGAGAGTGGTGTCTCCTAGATTGGTTAGGTGTCACTTGGGAGCCTCCGTCAAGATTGTGGAGTTGAACCAAGGAGTTTGTACGGGCAAGGAGATCGACTACTTTTTGAAGATCTACCCTAGTGAGGCAAGTCCTTCATGGGCGATGGCCATGGTGGGATAGACAAGGTTGCTTCTTCATGGACCCTTTGTGGGTGGAGCTCTCCGTGGACTCGCGCAACCGTTACCCTTCGTGGGTTGAAGTCTCCATCAACGTGGATGTATGATAGCACCACCTATCAGAACGATGCCAAAAATCTCTGTGTCTACAATGCGTTTGCTCCCTCCAAACTCCTCCCTTTTACCTTCATGTGCAATGTTTTACATTCCGCTGCTATACTCTTAGACTTGCATGTGTAGGTTGTTTACTTGTTTAGTGCTAAGTTGCTAAAATCTGCCAAGACTTCAAATTGGGAAAAGGCTAGATTTTTATTTGATCAAGTAGTCTAATCACCCCCTCTCTAGACATACTTTCGATCCTACAATTACCCAACTCGCCCTATCGGCTCCCCCCACAACCCCACCGGCCCGGCATCGCTCGCCACTTTCCCACACTCTCGCCACGTCCATCATGCCCCGACCATCCGCAATAGGCAATGCTAGAGGTGCTAACCGCTGGAGCTAGTGTTCGGTTATTCACGGGAAGGAAGACGGAGGGAGGAGGCATTCTATCGGTCTTTATATGGCAATGTGGAGTACGAGGAGTTGTTGGAGTGCGTCCGCTTGGCGGAGGAGCAGTGTATCACCGATTTGCGCCGCCAGCAGGGCATCTGCTTTGAGTCGTGAGCAGAGCGCCCGGGACTGGGCCGACTACATGGAGGCCGGCGCCTGCAAATAGCCCTAGAGGCTATCGGGCACACACGCGTGCGGGACGTTGAATTTTACTACTAGCTCGTCAAGTGCGTTTCTGTCGGTGTTCTGGGAACGGGGGTCCCCAGACTTGCCTGCCTGCGGCCCACGTCATGGCTGAGCCAGCAGGCCGTACGACCCATCTTCACCAACAAAGCGCCCAAGACCCTCGCGAGGGGCCAAGCCTCGCGAGACAGACAACGCAAGACCTCCTCTGGAGTAGCCTAGCTAGGCAGTTTCACGAGGAGCGGAGATATCAAGGCGAGGCAAACCTCACGAGGCTCTCGTGACGTGAGCCATGACGATCGACACCAAGCGGGTGCCAGCGCGCGCAGCGTCCTTGTTTCCTCTTTGGTGCAAAGGGGGCAAGCGTAGCCGCAGAGTACCAAGGCCTTAGGAAAAGGTTTCCATTTCGGTGCAACAAGACCAAGACCAAGGACTGCAAGATGGAGGTCATCGTGGATCCCAGAACAGCGTCACCACCAGAACTTTGTGCTGGCGAAGACTACTTTTGTCAGGATAGCTTGTACTAGTTGTCCCCCTTCAAATTAGCCTGCCATTGTTGGCTCCCTTCCCGCTCGATATTTGGGAATAGGACTAGGTCATCTATAAATAGGACTAGCCACCACAGTGGAGAAGGAGGATCTCATCTCGGCTAGAGAGACCACCCCCCACACACAAGCTCACCGAGTGAGGGAGTCTTGGATTAGGGGGTGTTCAGATAGCCGGACTATACCTTCAGCCGGACTCCTGGACTATGAAGATACAAGATTGAAGACTCCGTCCCGTGTCCGGAAGGGACTTTCCTTAGCGTGGAAGGCAAGCTTGGCGATACAGATATGAAGATCTCCTACCATTGTAACCGACTTTGTGTAACCCTAACCCTCTCCGGTGTCTATATAAACCGGAGGGTTTTAGTCCGTAGGACAACGTACACATCAACAATCATACCATAGGCTAGCTTCTAGGGTTTAGCCTCCTCGATCTCGTGGTAGATCTACTCTTGTACTACCCATATCATCAATATTAATCAAGCAGGACGTAGGGTTTTACCTCCATCGAGAGGGCCCGAACCTGGGTAAAACTTCGTGTCCCTTGTCTCCTGTTACCATCCGGCCTAGACGCACAGTTCAGGACCCCCTACCCGAGATCCGCCAGTTTTGACACCGACATTGGTGCTTTCATTGAGAGTTCCTCTGTGTCGTCGCCGTCAGGCTCGATGGCTCCTACGATCATCAATAGCAATGCAGTCCGGGGTGAGACCTTCCTCCCCGGACAGATCTTCGTCTTCGGCGGCTTCGCACTGCGGGCCAATTCACTTGGCCGTTTATAGCAGATCGAAAGCTAAGCCCCTGGCCGTCAGGTCAGATTTGGAAGTTTAAACTACATGGCGGACATCCGCGGGGACTTGATCTTTGATGGATTCGAGCCAATGCCGAGCGCGCCGCACTGTCACGACGAGCATGATCTAGCTCTGCCGCCGAACAGTGCCGTGGAGGCCGCACCTGCATCGGCTCCGACCCTTAATTCGGAGCCAACTGCGCTGATCGAGGATGGGCGGTTGGACGCCACCTCGGGGGCTGTGACCCCAACGGAGATTGAGCCGAACACCAGCCCCGTACTCTGCGAGATCGTGACTCCAAGGAGCCGGACTCCTCTCCGGACTCCGAACCCTCCGCGCCCCTGCCGATCGAATCCGATTGGGCGCCGATCATGGAGTTCACTGCCACGGACATCTTTCAGCACTCGCCTCTCGGCGATATCCTAAAGTCACTGAAGTCTCTCTCTTTATCAGGAGAGCCCTGGCTGGATTACGGTCAGCAAGGTTGGGGTACGGACGATGAAGAAATTCAAAGCCCACCCACCACCCACTTTGTAGCCACTGTCAACGACTTAACCGATATGCTCGACCTCGACTCCGAAGACATCGACGGTATGGACGCCGATGAAGGAGACGATGAAGAACCAGCGCCTATTGGGCCCTGGAACGCCACCTCGTCACATGACGTATACATGGTGGACGCACCAAAAGATGACGACGAGGAGCAGAAGGACGCACCGAAGGCTTGTTCCCTCGAAAAGCAGTCATAGAGGCGATGCAAGCGCCGCCCCAAATCCCGCACCGACAGAAATAGCGATCACACAGACCCAGCGCTGGAGCAGGGCGAACCGCTGCCGGACAGCGGCAATCCGGATAATCAAACCGAACAAAAAAAATCCTATCAAGGATCATGGTCCGGACGACATAACGCCGGACAGGCACCCGGAGCAGCAGACTGCTCGTAAAAGGCTTGTTGCCACCGCGAGGAGTCTGAGAAAGCAGAAGCAAAGGCTCAAGGCCGCGCAAGACACACTCCAAATCAGATGGAGTAAAATACTTAACACAGCAGCAAGGTACGGCGACAATCGCCCCTACAAGAGCTACCCAAAGTGGAAGCTGCTACCCGAATTCGATGAGGAGGCCTCAAACCCCCCACAACCAAATATCAAAGCAGCCACCTGGTCGGATGGACGACCGCTCAACCAACACAGAGCGGCATACAATGTCGCTCACCATACAACACGCAACCAATGCGAGGGCTCACACCCAAAGAACGGTGCAACAATATCCATCTATGGACCATGCAAGCGCGCCCCAGCATACAATGCAACACAACAAACATCCGAAAAACACGGTACACCCAGCTACAGGGGTGCCGCACACCCCCTATGTTTCACCGATGAGGTGCTGGACCACGAATTTCCAGAGGGATTCAAGCCCGTAAACATAGAGGCATACGACGGAACAACAGACCCAGGGGTCTGGATTGAGGACTACATCCTTCATATCCATATGGCTCGAGGAGATGATCTCCACGCCATCAAGTACCTACACCTCAAGCTGAAAGGGCCAGCTCATCACTGGCTCAAAGGCCTCCTCGAAAGCTCCATTGGAAGTTGGGAAGAGCTCGAAGACGCCTTTCGGGCAAATTTTCAAGGGAGTTATGTCCAACCTCCAGATGCGGACGATTTGAGTCATATAACTCAACAGCCCGGAGAGTCAGCCCGAAAGCTTTGGAACAGGTTTCTTACTAAAAAGAACCAGATTGTCGACTGTTCGGACGCTGAAGCCTTAGCGGCTTTCAAGCATAGCGTTCGTGACAAATGGCTCGCCAGACACCTCGGCCAAAATAAGCCGAGAATGATGGCCGCATTAACAAACCTCATGACCCGCTTTTGCGCGGGAGAGGACAGCTGGTTAGCCAGATGCAGCACCAGCGACCCCAGTACATCTGAAGTTAGAGATGGAAACGGGAAATCATGGCGCAACAGCAATAACAAACACCGGAATAAAGAAGACAGCACGAAGGGCACGGCAGTAAATGACGGATTCAAAAGCTCTTGGCCAGGACAAAAGCCGCCCCCTAAAGGCACCAGGGATGAATTGTCCAGCCTCAACAAAATTCTGGACCAAGTATGTCAGATTCATAGTCCCCCTGGTAAACCTGCTAATCATACCCACAGAGAATGTTGGATTTTCAAGCAGTCCGGCAAGCTCAACGCCGTACATAAGGGGGAGGATACACCAAGTGAAGATGAGGACGAGCCCCCCAAGCAAGACATGGGGGAGCAAAAGCAATTTCCACCAGAAGTCAAAACAGTAAACGTGTTACACATAATCAAGGGAAAAAACAAGGCGGCACTCCCAGGAAAGTATGCCCAAGTGCATGTCACCATGAAGTCCTGCCACTAGTCATCTCAACCGATCACTTTCGACCATCGCGATTACTCAGCAAGTATCCGACACGCAGAATGGGCTGCCCTGGTATTAGACCCAGTAATTGGAGGATATCACTTCACAAGGGTCTTGATGGACGGCGGCAGTAGCCTAAACCTAATATATCAGGATACAATCCGCGGGATGGGGCTAGACCCAAAACAAATTCGCCATAGCAATACTACCTTTAAAGGAGTCACGCTAGGCCCGGGGGCTCGTTGTACGGGCTCCCTCTTACTACAAGTTACATTCGGCTCCTCCGATAACTTTCGTCGTGAGCATTTAACTTTTCACATCGCTCCGTTTCAAAGTGGCTATCAAGCACTGCTCGGACGCGAAGCTTTCGCTCGCTTTAATGCAATACCACACTACGCCTCCCTCACACTCAAGATGCCCGGTCCATGTGGCATCATCACAGTGCACGGAAATATCAAGCGATCTCTACGCGCCGAAGAGAGTGAGGCTGCCTTGGCCGCCGCACACTAAAGGCTCCCGGACAAGCGAAAGCATCCAATAGGTCGTCAAGACCTCAGATACAACTATTCAAGTCCGGTGCCGCTATTTATACGGAAATAAGTGGTCATACCCCTATTTGTCAATACAAGGGGCTCAACGCGCGCAGACAAGTGGCAATTTCTTATCATCTTGAATTATGCATGGTTTCTTTGAAAACTATCCTTTTGCACGACAACTTTTTCACTTAACATCCTCTCTTTTTTTACAGACGATCATCGTGCTACACCCGTCTTGGATACGGCACAACGGAGACACAGGCGCAGACGTGTAGCAGGGACCCGCTCCAAGGATTCTTTTTAGATTAAGACCCTACGTAAACCTTTTTTACTGTCTCTTGTTGATACATATCCACCATTGAGAAGGATGCTGACGTCTTGGCATGTGGCGATGCCAGAACAATGCACGTACCTGGACACACGGGGCTTCTTACAAAGGCCACTATTTAGGCCCAGTTTATACCACAAAGACCGAATACCTTAGGGAGTGTTCGGCGTCGCGAGTTTGGCCCTATATGCATCAGCTCCGAATCATTGTCTTTGGTCAAATGTTGGGTTTGCACGGCTCCTGTGTTTTGGTGCCTTACGTTCCGCCTTGCCGGCTAAGGTAGCACCAGGGGAACTACTGCGATTGTGCCCTGGTTCATCCGGAGGAGCACCTCAGTAGAGAAAGCCGAAAACTGACTGTCATGATATAGCGTGAGACTGGTCAACCACTCGATGACCTGTGGGAATGTTAGAATTCCTCCGCCTTAACGAAGGGCCGTTTCCCGGCCAGGCATGTACGCACCCCGAGATCGGGAGAGTGCGGAGCCACCAGGGGCTATCTAGTAGCCCCACTGTCAAACTCCTATGGCTTAGTGAAAGTGCTAAAGCTTTATAGTCCGGTTGCCTCGCTCGCTCCGCTATCACCTCCTTAATAGGACCAAGACGTTGGGTTAAGTGTGAATGCGTGTTTTTGTGAGCACCTCCGCATTATATGCGTGAGGGTTGAAGCCGACGGTTGCAATCTTTCAGGTTACACACATGTATACATAAACGGCCGCCCAGGAGGCATCATATTACTTTCAGGCAAAAGTATAAAAATAGCCTTATAAAAATTTATAAAAGCATTTCGCTTACAATGAGATTACATATCACTCAAACACAATATTTTTCGAGCACTGGGTCTCTATCAAACGGGCACCCTCAAGAACTTCTTCAAAGTAGTGCTCGACAACCTTTCGACCTATCGCCGAATCCCACGCTATGACATTGGTAGCATCCATCTCCGCCCAATATGCTTTAACACGGGCAAAGACCATCCGTGCGCCCTCTATGCACGCCGACCTCTTCATTGCATTAATGCGCAGCACCACGTCAAGGAACTGCTGCACCAAGCTGAAATAGCTGTTCGGTTTCGACCTTTCCGGCCATAGCTGATCCACAACAGACCTCATGGAGTGTCCGGACAACCTATTTAGTTCGGCCCATTTGGCTAATTGGTCAGTCAATGAAAGTGGACGCTCGGGAGAATGGAATTGTCTCCAAAACAGCTGGTCTACTCCACGGTCCGTCTGACCCTGGAAGTACTTAGCCGCATCGGCAGCGCTCACCGCCAAATCCATATAAACATCCTCCAAACTCCACAGCCGATCCAGAGGGGCATACCATGGATCTCCGAATTTCCTCCGCAACATAAAGGATTTCCCAGCTACATATCCCCGGCTTCCCGCAGCTCCTCCTTCTTTGCCCTCATAGCAGAGCGGAGATCCTTTTTCGTCGCAGCAGCCTTCTCAAGGTCCGCTGCCTTCGCATGGTTTTCCTTTTCAAGAACCCGGCAACGGTTGGCGGCAGCTTTTAATTCTATAGCCATCTTGGCCATCTTGTCTCGGGTCTCGCCATGCGCGGACTTCTCGGCTTGCAAACTCTTCGGCCGCCTTCACAGCAGCCGCATTACCCAACCTTGCTTGTTCCTTGGCTCAGGCAAGTTCTGCTCGCAAGGCTTCAACAGTGGCAGCTTCATCTGCAGTCACAACATATTAAAGATACCGGCATCATGCTGCTCTTCCTATGTGGCATTTACCAGATATTCACACTTACCTTGTGCCTCGTCAAGCCTTTTGTTAACAAGCTCGATGTTGGCTTCTGCCGCATCCAACTGCCGTTCTAAATGGGCAAACTCGCTAGTCCGGCTAGACACCAGACCTTCCATCACCTACACATAAAGGCAGTATGGTTATTTCCTGGAAATATGATCCTCTGTTGGTCGTCGTTTTCGACGACAACCAGAGTCTCTGGGGCTACTACCTACACAGGGGACACCTAGCATGTGCAGGATTATCATACATTCTTTTACGTACCTCAAAGCCTGTCAGTAGACTCATAAAAGCTTCATGCAATCCGCTTTCAGCGGACGATATTCTCTCCATCACCGTATTCATCATCACACGGTGTTCATCTGAGATGGCCGCTCGCCCCACCAACTCCCTCAGAACATCCGATCGCACACTAGACTGGGCCGGACTCTTTTGTCTGCTCCCTTCGGGAGCCGGACAATGGGATCTTCGGGGGTCAATGGGATTATCTTATGGCCTCACCGGACTCGGAGAGGCCCTCCGCGACGACACTTCAGGGTCGCCCGCTTCTAGAGTGGAGGAGTCCGGAGGAGGCATTTCGCTCTCCATCATCTCTGGAAGAAGATCCCCCAAAGATGAGCTCATTTGAGAGGGGCTAAGGCCCGAATTGCAAAATATATGCGGTGGTTATCTTCTCAGAAGAAAAAATGGCAAATCTGTACTATTAAAGGTGTTTCGGGTCACTTACGACTTGTGGGAAAATTGATCCCCCCGCGGACTTTGTGCGGCAACACCACCCCCAAGGTAGGACCCTCTGTGGGAGACTTCTTCTCCCGTTTGTAAGCTTCGGCTTCCGAATCCCCGGGCGCAGTCCTTTTCCTCTTCTGGTCGCCTTCCCTCATGGAGATGCTCGCTCCCTCGGCTAGAATGGGCAGCATTGAGGGCCCGCTCCGCCCGCATTATCCTCCACAGTATCTTCATTCAAGGGCTCCGGGCAAGGTGCGGTCTGGTGCATCTTTTCCAATACCGGATTTTCCAAACCCTCAGGGAGGGGGGCCCAACACCGAATCAACTTCGCCTTTGTTAGCCAGTCCTGGTCAAAAAGCGAACTCTCAGAAATAACTTCGTAACGAAGTAGAGAGAGTATGTTCGGCCAGAAGATGCCTTGCCTGTTCAGCGGTGCGGTTACTACTCAGGCCCACGTCCTCGGTGATTTCCGGACACTCCACCTGAGGTCCGAAGAACGACTTGTACATCTCCTCGTGCGTCAGGCCGAGAAAATTCTGAACGGCACGCGGTCCCTCGGGATTGAACTCCCACAGGCGAAGAGGCCGGCGTTTGCAAGGCTGGACTTGACGAACCAGCATAACCTGTGTTACCGCAACCAAACTGAAATCTCCATTGAAGAGACCTCGAATGCGGCCTTGCAGTATAGGCACGTGCTTGATTGGACCCTAGCTCAGACCTCTGCTAATCCATGACATCAGCTGTGGTGGAGGGCCCGAGCCGAAAACAGGGGGGCCGCCCACTTGGCACTTCTAGGAGCCGTGATGTAGAACCACTCATGTTGCCACAATTCAGACACCTCTGGGATGGAACCTTTGGGCCACGAAGCTCCCGTCATCTTGCGTATTGAGTCACCTCCACACGCTGCATGTTGCCCCTCAACCAGCTTCGGCTTCACTTCAAAGGTCTTGAGCCATAGGCCAAAGTGAGGGGTAACCCGAAGGAAGGCCTCGCACATGATAATAAATGTCGTGATATGAAGAAAGGAGTCCGGAGCTAGATGATGAAAATCTAGCCCGTAGTAAAACATCAAACCCCTGACGAAATGATCCAGGGCAAGGCCTAGGCCTCAGAGGAAGTGGGAAACAAACATGACGTTCTCGTTGGGTTCGGGGGTGGGCACGGCCTGCCCTCGGGGAGGCAGCCGATGCAAAATCTCGGCGGTCAGATATCTGGCCTCCCTCAACTTCTTGATGTCTTCTTCCGTGACGGTGGAAGGCATCCATCGGCCTTGAAGGCTAGATCCGTACATGACTGAAGGTTCGGGGTGCCTGACCTGAACTTCGGGCGTTTTGTGCTTGAGGTGGGGGAAGGATTCGATTGAGCACGGGGGGAGGGGGGGAATAAAAGCCTTGTCCCCCTTTATAAATAGGGTGAATATCAAGTGTCCTCTCTGTGCCCGTTTGGACTTGCCTACAATCTAGGAGTCCTAGACGCGGTTGGGTTACCCACGCCCGTATTGATGAGAATCCCGGGATAAGGGGACACGATCTCTGCTTTAACAAGACGTGCCAAGGAAACCGCTTCGCATGACGCGCTGAGGTGGGATAATGAAACGACTCGGATAAAGGCTTGGCCGTGGTGTGACACGCTACGGAATACGTCAGTAGATTAGATTGGTGTAAATATTATTCTCTCTATGGAAATATGTGGGAACTTATTTTGCAGAGCCGGACACTATCTTTGTGTTCAAAATCTTCTATGAAGTACTTTGAGGAGGAACCCGCCTTGCAATGCCGAAGACAATCTGCGCGCCGGACTCGTCGTCATTGAAGCCTGGTTCAGGGGCTACTGAGGGAGTCCTGTATTAGGGGGCGTTCGGATAGCCGGACTATACCTTCAGCCGGACTCCTAGACTATGAAGATACAAGATTGAAGACTCTGTCCCGTGTCCGGAAGGGACTTTCCTTGGCGTGGAAGGCAAGCTTGGCGATACGGATATGAAGATCTCCTACCATTGTAACCGACTTTGTGTAACCCTAACCCTCTCCGGTGTCTATATAAACCAGAGGGTTTTAGTCCATAG